>NC_086448.1:52844186-53218561 GCF_028390025.1 Pseudophryne corroboree
GTATTGGCCAAGAATGAACCAAGACATAGCACAGACTACAGCTACATGTGAATTATGTCTTACGTATAGATCGAAACAACAAGTCGAGCCACTGAGTCCTCACGCAGTGCCAGAGAGACCGTACCAGAAAGTTGACGCAGATTTGTTTGATTGTAATGGGAAAACGTACATTGTCGTGACTGTTTATTACTCTAACTACCCTTAGGTGAAGACACTACATACAACTACTAGTAAAGCCATAATCAATTGCATGAAGTCAATCATTGCAAGGCATGGTGTTCCTATGGAAGTGTTCACTGACAATGGTCCTCAGTTTTCCAGTGCTGAATTTAGACAATTTGCTGATGAGTGGGAATTTGTCCATACTACGTCAAGTCCCCACTATCCACGCTCAAATGTGTTGGTGGAAAGTTCAGTAAAAACTGTAAAGAGTCTCATGAAAAAAGCTCAAGAAGGTAAAGAAGATTTCTACAAAAGTTTTTTAATCTACCGCAGTACACCTTTACAGAATGGACTTTCTCCTGCACAAATGCTGATGGGAAGGAGGATTAGAGCAAATCTCCTGATACATGATGAACTGCTTAATACACATAACTCAGCATTGGTCAGACTGAGTAAGGAACGTTAACAGGCGAAACAGAAACTATTCCATGACAGGCGAGCAAAAAGCTTATCTGATCTAAAATCGGGTGACCAAGTCCGTCTCAGAGATCATGAGAAAGGTATTTGGGTGCATAAAGGTATTGTGCAAGCACAAGTAGCACCAAGATCTTATACTATACGTACAGAGAATGGAACGGATGGATTTAAGATCTCAACCTAACCATAATGAAGACAACATGACTGAAGGATACCCTTCATCTGACATGTATGATGATCCTGATAATGGTGAACAAACCATGATTCTAGAAAAGTCCAATATGGTAGATGAAACACAGACTGTGTATGAAAGACCCAAAAGGGAAATACGCAGACCTGAGAGACTCATTGAAACGTGTTATATGATGTTCTTATTAGGACGTTGTTAATTGTTGCATTGAAGCGTACAGGGCTTATCTTTAAAGAAAAGAGGATGTGATGTTAGTTTATTAGAATGCTTAATATTTGTAGACACTCCCTTACTAATCTGTGTAAGCCTGAATCTTCAGTGATGGTCCCTGGGACCAGGGGGATGCTGGGAAGTGGGTGGTCGAGTGGGCAGTGTACCTGGAGTTGGTGATGGAATAAACAGCACAGCAGTGAACTCACATGTCTCTGTGTCCTGATGACTGGATTTACAAACATATGAACAAAACACTGACCCGATCGCACCGCTGCGATAAACTGCAGCATGCGATCGGGTCAGAATGACCCCCATAGTACGTTGGATGTAAATGAACTCCTTGTGGGGAAAGAGAGAGAGAGAGTTCCTCAGATGAGATGGTAAGTCCATCATTTGGAATTTTAATAATTATTGTAGTCGAGTCCAGCATTAATCACTTATTAAAATAATTGTTTTTATTGAGAAAATCATTAAAACTTAGGGTAACTCTCTCAGTGTCAAATTACTCATATTTAAGGCGGCAATTCACATGTTTTATCATGCCCTATCTCCAATCAACAGTGACGGGAGATCGGTGGGGGGGGGGGGGCTATATTTAAATGCTATGCTTTTTACACTGATCGCACCCATAACTGATGTGAATGGGCAAATATTCTCTGTAAAGCGCTGCGGAATATGTGTGCGCGAAATAAGTAACTGGTGATAAATAATAAATAAATGAGTGTCGGGTTTAGCTGTGTAAAATGGCTAAACCCGACCAAAGTGCTGGATGTGATGCAAAAAGTTCCAGTCTCTCCCTCTTAGCTGCGGTGACTGCAAGATGAAATTTGATGAAATGTGTCTCCCCGCTGCTAAATCGTGCCTGAATAGAGCTGCAACTGAATTGCTGCATTAGGTCGGGCGCCATCCAGTGGCAGCCACAGGGAAACCACTGAATTCCCCCCAAGAGTTAAATAATAGCCAGTACAAAATCAGATTTGTGTGATCCAGTGGTACAACGAAGATGCGGTTAAGTTCCTGATGGATGAGATCCCGGCGAAATACCAACGCCGGGATCCCAAAGGACACAACAAGCCCGGCATCTTGATACCGATGCTGCTCAGGATACTGGCGCCAAAATACTGACAACTGGAATCCCAAATGTCCTTCCAGCAGGACGCACTGGGGTCCTGCCGCGGAGGGGGAGGTTAGATTTAGGCATGAGAAGGGGGGTTACGGTGCAGGTACGGGAAGGTTAGGGTTAGGTACTGGGGAGAGAGGGTTAGGTTTAGGCACATAGAAGGGGGGGTTAGGCACCAAGCAGGGAGGATTAGGTTTAGGCACCACCAAGGAGGGTTAGGTTTAGGCACCCACAAGGGAGGGGTAGGGTGGGGCGCAGGGAAGAGTTTGTATACTTGACAGGCGGCTGTCGGGATTCTGATTGTCGGGATGCTGCTGTCGGCATTCTGACCGCCGGCATCCCGTCCATCGGGAAATTGTACTGAACTCGTACAGAGCAATGGCTTGAAAGTGCCACATGCTCCCTGGATCCGAACCAGTGAGCTGAGTGATAGAATACGTTATTGTTATTCCCTGCAGTTAGAAGGTTTCACATACAGACCTGTCTTATCCACAGATAATATGCTGCCTTCACAAATTATTACTTTTGGTGATTCTAATGACAGCCATTTTGTGGTGAGAGAGATCCTACTCAAATGAAGCCATTTTGGAGAAGGTCATAGAGACCAGCGCCATTTTAAACAAAGGATAAGCAGCTAAGAGGGAGAGACTGCAACAAGCAGAATTGTTGAGACTTGTGGTTCCACACAGAGAGTCCCACTGAAGTGATAGCTGTAGTTACCTTTTGGAAGGGAAGTGGCATCCTGACCTGACATCTCCATAAGTTTCATGCACACAAGCTTGTGTGCATGAGGCATTGAATGGGAGCAGCATTTGGAAGGCATGCTGTTCCTTGTAGTGCCAATGGGAGATCCTGGGGGTGGCTCCCTGGTAAGTTAGCTCTCAGTCTGGAACTGTTTTAGTAATGGCCTTTATTATGAGGCGTACTGTGACAAATTACATGGCCCAATGTGGGCACTGCTATCAAGTAGTTAGGACTGCTGTATCAGAGAAGCCGTGAAGTGGCCAGCAGCTAAACATGTGTTTGCAAACATTTGTGACGAATTCTCTGAATTTTATTACCAGATAGATTCAGGGATGGTTACAGGTAATTTTCAGTGTGCGGAAGGGAATTTGGGGGTGGGGATTTGCACCCCCCTTCCTCTTTGTTTGTATCTCCATAAGTTTGCATTGTTGTGGAACAGACATAAAGAACACTTTAGAATAGAATAGAATTAAACAGCACTATCAATGTTTTATGCCATAGAAAGAATAGCTTAGAAAGCCCAGATTTATAAAGCAGCAATTTTGAAACCACCATAAACCCGCCAGCAAACCCAACAAAAATATGCAATTTTCACTTCACCTACTGTACTCTGAGCAGGGGAAAAGTTAGGGAACATCCCTATTTTAAGGTAAAAATGTTAGAATTTGGTTCCTGGGACACCCTACCTAATGACTAATTAGGAGTTTTTAATTATTTTTAATTGGTCAATAATGACATGTCAGTTTTGGGGTGAAAAAGTGCAGAGTTATGGAATTTGGGGTTCAATGTATAGGATAGGTATATTGGGGTGCTTTATGGGTGGGACAAGTGTTTTTAGGCTTGCTGGTAGTATTAGTTGTTCTGCTCACACTTTTTTTTTAAGACCCATAAAATGACCCAAATATATACTTAAACCCATTTTCACGTACCCCAAATTCAATTTGAGCACTTATCTTGCTGACATTTTTTTTAGAAATGTTTTCCATTTAAAAATTTTTTTTATTTAACAGCCAATTTAAGTACCTCAAATATAATATGACCTATAATAAACTTCTATACTATTGTCCTACTGTATGTTAGTTTGGCATTTTTTGAGATATAGGCTGATTGACCCATTTTCACCCTGATTTTACACTTTTTTTTCGCACAAGTCCCATATTCGCACATTTGGAATAGGATAGGGTGAAAAACTGGAGTGTGCGTACCTATGAAAAACTGGTTTCACAGGAAATTTTTGCACAATAAAAGCAAAAAAAATTCACAAGAAAAATTGCCGCAATTTCTAGGCTAATTGGATACTGCCCATAGTGTGTTCGTGAGTCCTTTTTTTAAATTTTAGTGTTCTTTATGGCCTGTCATACACATCTAAATTTACAAAAGTAAGCGGATGAAAAACTGAAAGAAGAAGTATTTTTTATAGGCCCACAAATAATTAAGGATCAGTAATGGATGATGAAAATCTTAAGGAACTGGTATATCTACTGGAAGAAGCAGCCTGCTTGTCATTCAAAAATATCTGTTCTTCCTTTCTTGGAAATCATAAAGCAGAAAACTATTGTGATATAGTGAGTATTCTAGTAAATTCATAGGGGTGATTCAATTGTTTTGCGCACCCAATCTCCCATCTAAAGTGACGGGAGATTCTGGCACTCAAATCGATAGTCTTTTTTATTGTGTTAATTGCACCCAGACAGACCGGCTTAAGCCGCATAAACTGACTACACCCGACCACAGTGCTAGACGCGTCGTAAAAAAGTTCCGGGTCACTTTTCACACATTGCAGCTCGCCAGCATAGGGTGATGAGATGCAATATGTCTTTAAAACTTCACTTCTTGGACACCCACCTAGACTTCTTCTCAGAAAATTTTGGGACTGTCAGTGATGAGCATTTCCATCAGCAGATTTCTAGGAAGAACTACCAAGGCAAATGGAGTTCCAGTATGCTGAATGATTATTGCTGGACTATAAGGGAGACATCCCAAAGCCAAAATATACCCGAAAATCATCTGCAACTTTTTAGGTCAGCCAGAATGAGGTAGATCTTTATCATTTAGACTTACAGTAAGTAACTAACCCTAAACCTAATTTAATAAAACTTTAAACTCATGTCACATAAAACCCTGCCCGATGGAAAAATCTGAATGCATATTTGAATTCAAACACACTTAAACTGAGTATATTTAGGTCTTGTGTAAAAAAAAAAAAAAGTTTATTTTGTAGACCAGTGTAATTGAATTGGTTTTGACAGGTATATCATCCAATTGGGCTATGGAGGATTATGAAGTCTCTCCCCAGACATGACTGGTCTTTACCGTGAATCAGGGCTGCCATCAAAAATTGTGGCGCCCAGGACTGACAAAATAGGTGCCCTCCTCCCCCTCTCGCTACCTTATCCCTACACAAAATTATTACCTTCTTCTTTGGCTGGTCCGTTTGTCCTCTGTAGTGCAATCTTCACTCACTTGAGCCCTTAGGACACAGTATTCCGCTGCACCGCTTCACATTTATGTGCCATCATATATAGGTTAGAGATCTATTGTATATACTGTATACTGTACACAACGAGAGGGACAAGACAGGGGTGGGTGCGCTATAGGAACAGTGGATAGAGAAGGGCTAGAGCTGGAGACAGACCAGGCAGGGTGCAGACTGAGATGACCCTACAAATACTAGTATATATATGTATATCTGGTGTCACATTGATCGGCAGGAGTCAGCAGAACATGGACACATGAAGATTAGTCACCCGGCTGGACTGCTTTCACAGTACTGCGCTCGGGCTCAGCTGCTTTTGAGTGCGGTGGGTGAGGTGGCACCTACGTGATGTCACGTGGTGTGAAGGAGGCACTGACCTGCTGCATAGGGGTAGGGTGGAGTGTGGGGTGGACCAAAGTGATCGGCATATGGTGGATCCCTTTACCACTATCCATATATCTATCTCTATATCAATATCTAATCTGTCTGCGTAGAATAGATCATCAATAATTCCCACAGTGTGTTATCCCGCTTCCTGTGCTCTCTCCCAGCTGTCAGACTGCACAATGCACCCTATTCATATTACAAATGTATTCCCCTCATACAATCAAAAATGGGACAAATCACTTAAAATAAGTGACCCCATGTAATAAAAAGAACTAACCAGAGGGGTCAGTTATGCAAAGAGTCGGGTCTCTTACAAAACTGCACAGATCCTTGTACGTGAGCCGGCTTACCCACTAGTACTATTGCTGACACTGACTGACATCACTGTCTGACCTCTGCCCTACAGCAGCAAATTACCACTTACTGCACAGGGCTTACCAAGTATATCCCATGCAGGAGGCACATAAAACACATTCCAACCAATCAGAAGGGTGCAGGGATACCACATTCCAGGGAGGGGTGAACTCGCTACCAGTGATAGGTACACTAGTAGCTAGTGATACTATGCAAAGATACCATGCCTGGGACACAGGCATGGTATCTTTGGTGATGCCCCCCCGTGCATTGGTTTCCTCCTTGATCCTGTTACCTTAGCTGCTGGTGTGCAGAGACACTATGCAGCAAGAGAGGGCCAGGCTAAGGAGGCCTTACACTGTGCTGCTGCAGCTTCCATGTGTGATCCTGTGTTATGCCGGATGTTTGAAACATGGGAGGCAATGGAGGGGTAGGGCCATTGGTGAAGGGGGTGGGGCGTCCATCCGACCATCGCAGGCAGGTTACAGCAGCATGAGGCCCCTTTTCTCTCCGGGCTCGGGACTGAAGTACCCGCAGTACCCCCCTGATGGCGGCCCTGACGTGAATACATAAACAAAGATATAAATAAAAACCCCTAGAAACTCACAACTACACTAACACTCAAAACAGTCATACACAGGACTTAAAAAAAAAACATTAAAAAAAAAAGACTACAGTATACGGAAAACACACCTCAAATAGACAAATTAAGAACAAGAAAGCAGAAAACCATCACAATTAGCAATCACATTGTATCCTTCTCCTTGTACTTTCCTGCAACTTCTCCACTTAAACGTCTCACCTAGTCAAAGTAGCCATTTGTCTGTTTCTATGATGTTGGGTGAATGTTTTTCCTGTAAAAGCACCAATAAATGAATGTGAATAGAATAGCGTCCAGTGGCGGTTCTTGCCACGGGCAAGCGGTACTTTTGCCCGGGGCGCTGCCTTCCGGAGGGCGCCGGCGCCATCCGGAGGGCGCCGCACCAGGGCAAGATCCGCCACTGTGCCCTCCGCAGTGCCCTGCTGTGCCCCCCCGCTTTGAAGGGAACCAGACGCGTAGCGTCTAGTTTCCCTTAATTAAGAAGACCTTAGTTGTGCGGTGCGCGATGACGTCATCGCGCACCGCACAGCAAAGGTCCTCTCCATGAAGGGAAACTAGACGCTACGGTCTAGTTTCCCTTCATGTAGAGGACCTTTGCTGTGCGATGCGCGATGACGTCATCGCGCACCGCACAGCATAGTGGCACAGACACTAGGGGTCATAATTGACCTCTAGTGTCTATGCTGTTCTATGGGAGAGACGTAATAACGTCTCTCCCATAGATCGAAGATAAGAGAGGAGAGGAGAAGAGCGGCGCCGCCGGCGGAGGGGGTCTGCAGCGGTCTGGATCAGGAACGGGGATGGTAAGTATACTTTTTTTTATTTCATTTTTTCTTTCAGTGTCGTGACCACGCCCCCATTTGAAGCCACGCCCCTATATTTTGCCCGGGGCGCCACAAAGCTAAGAACCGGCCCTGATAGCGTCTAGTCTAATCTAATCGCTAATCTTCTAAATGGCCTGTTTCTATGATGTCAATTGAATGTTGTTTGTACAAAAGCACCATTTAATGAATATGAATGGAATAACTTCTGACCTGCAGGGTTTTCAATGCCAAACAGAGCATGCCATGGCAGATTATCATTTAGAAACCGCCGGGAAACTATGGCAGATTCAGTTTAGATACCAAAACCGCTGGTTTGTAAATGCTATGAAGTAGACATAGATACCACCATCTATTGTCAGCTGTTTCTGGCGGTTTCTCAATGACACCCAAACCGCTGCTTAGTAAATTATGACCATAGATAGACTGAGATATATTTGTATACATATAAGTGTTGCAATATTGTTCTCTGACTGCTAGTTGTGTTTACACTTTAAGGGCCCCATCGCATCGAGCACATAAAGGCTAAAGGGATGGTATCGGGATCCCGGTGATTGCTGACAGTGGCATCACAATTCACAGGATCCCAACAACTGGTAGGTAAGTAGTCTGACCCTAACCCCATACACCCCTAACCCTCACTTCCCACAGCCTGACCCTAATCCTCCCCACCCCCTGCAGTCCAACCCTAACCCTCACCGGTGGTGTCTAACCATAACCTTCCATCCCCGCAGCCTATCCCTAACCCTCCCCGTTTAGTGCCTAACCCTATCCCCGGCAACTCTGATTGTTTAATTTATTTGTGAACTTAATTTACATGTAAAATCTAGTTTCATTTATTAAAACCATTTTGCCCCATTCCAGTTTCACCTGGGGTCAGTTAAATTAAGTATTCCATTTTTGTGCATGCTAGCCTGGTTGTGCATTTACTGTGTGGGGGGAAGAACCCTTGCTTCTCTGCTGTGGTGTGGTCTGAGTTGGTAGTTGCTACCGAACAAAAAAGCAAGAAGGTAAATCTAAAAGAGAGGTAACTCCAACTCACACCATCTGTATCATCACCTAAGGAGGGGTGTCACATTATCATTCTGTTTCCAGCTCTTTACCAAAATGGACACTTATTAGAGTCTGTGTCCTGGCAAGAGGAACATACTAACTAAAAAATTAAAATGCTAAAATTAAATTTTCACTTAGAGAATTTAGACAAAAAATATTTGATCACATCCACATTTAAAAATAAAAGGATTGTGATAAACAGGGCCAGATGATCAATGGGGAAGATGGAGCTGCATCTCCAGGCCTCCACATAAAAATGGGCCCGTCATCATGGCAGGATAATGATAACCAGCCACCAGCTGGCCACACAGTCGTACATAAATTAGCAATAAAATTGTTTTACTAGTTTTCTAAGAAAATTATGCAATTTTTTATGTATTTGGGAAACCTTGTTAATAGAGCACTAGTCGTAGATTCTCGCCTACTCAGCATAGTCCCTTATACATTTTAACCCCAGGCCCATTTTACCCTTAATCCGGCCCTAGTGATTAATAGTTAATTGAATGTAATATAATTAATGTAATTGGATAATGTGGGATGACGGTGTTCAGACAATGTACTTAGGTCGGGATGCCCGCTGCCAGGATTCTAACGGGTGTAGGGATTCCGGCATCAGTATTCTGGCTGCCAGTATCTTAACCGTATCCTGTTCATAATGTACATACAAAAGATGAATCAGGGAAAATTCCTTCCAAGTTATGTATTTCTGTATTTGATTACTTTTGTGTGTATATTATGAACAGGTGTTGTTGCCCTTTATTTTTATGAACGGATATAGGGGGACATTTACTAAGCAGTGATAAGAGCGTAGAAGTGAGCCAGTGGAGAAGTTGCCTATGGCAACCAATCAGCACTGAAGTAACATCTATAATTTGCATACTATAAAATTATACAGAGCTGCTGATTGGTTGATCTCATCACTGCTTAGTAAATGTCCCCCTAAAAGTTAAGTTTTAAATCTTTTCAGTTTACATGTGTAAGAGTGCAAAAAAAAAGCGAGTTTTCTTCAGCTGGACTGGTTCCCTAGTCTATCTTTCCCCCTGAGTCTACTGTACTTTTCTCCTTGGTGGACCTCCAACCGTCCAGTTGAACCTAGAAAGGACCTTCTAAAACTAATATGCCATCGGTTATTTTTTTAATTATACATATATCTCAACTGCTCCTGTGCATATTCCATACATCTCTCCCAAACTTTTGACCATGTTGACCTTGTGTACCTGTCGGCCTAATGCCTGTCGACCATATGGGGTTGACCTATACTGTCGAACTATACAATGGAACCCATCTACAGTGCCTTGCTAAAGTAGTCACCCCCCTTGGCTTTTTAGCTATTTAGTTACGTTACAACCTGTAATTTTTATTTATTTTTTAATCTGAATTTTATGTGATGGATCTACACAAAATAGTCTAAGTTGGTGAAGTGAAATGAGAAAAATATATCTAAAAAATTATTTTTAATATAAAAAATGTGACAATTGGCATGTGCATATGTATTCGCCCCCTTTGCTATGAAGCCCTTCAAAAGTTCTGGTGCAACCAATTATCTTCAGAAGTCACATAATTAGTGAAATGAAGTCCACCTGTGTGCAATCTAAGTGTCACATGATCTGTCAGTATAAACACACCTTTTCTGAAAGGCCCCAGAGGCTGCAACACCACTAATCAAGAGGCATCACACCATGAAGGCCAAGGAGCTCTCCAAACAAGTCAGGGACAAAGTTGTTGAGAAGTACAAGTCAGGGTTGGGTTATAAAAAAATATCCAAATCTTTGTTGAGTCCCAGGAGAACATGGTACCACAGCAAACCTGCCAAGAGAGGGACGGCCACCAAAACTCACAGACTGGGCAAGGAGGGCATTAATCAGAGAGGCAGCATAGAGACAAAAGGTAACCCTGAAGGAGCTGCAGAGTTCAACAGCAGAGACTGGTGTATCTGCGCATGTGACCACAATAAGCCGTACACTCCATAGAGCTGGGCTTTATGGAAGAGTGGCCAGAAAAAAGCCATTACTGTACTTAGTGTTAAAAACAAGAAGGCACGTTTTGAGTTTGCCAAAAGGCATGTGGACGACTCCACAAATGTATGGAGGAAGGTGCTCTGGTCAGGTGAGACTAAAATTGAACTTTTCGGCCACCAAAGAAAACGCTATATCTGGCGCAAACTCAACACATCCCAGCACCCCAAGAACACCATCCCCACAGTGAAACCTGGTGGTGGCAGCATCATGGTGTGGGAATGTTTTTCAGCAGCAGGGACTGGGAAACTGTTTAGAGTCAAGGGAAAGATGGATGGTGCTAAATGCAAGGATATTCTTGAGCAAAATCTGTTTCAGTCTGCCTGTGATTTGAGACTGGGATGGAGGTTCACCTTCCAGCAGGACAATGCCCGAAGCATACTGCTAAAGCAACACTCGTATGGTTTAAGGGGAAACATTTAAATGTGTTGGAATGGCCTTGTCAAAGCCCAGATCTCAATCCAATTGAGAATCTGTGGTCAGACTTGAAGATTGCTGTTCACAAGCAGAAACCATCCAACATGAAGGAGCTGGAGCAGTTTTGAATTGAGGAATGGGCAAAAATCCCAGTGGCAAGATGTAGCAAGCTCATAGAGACTTATCCAAAGCGACTTGCAGCTGTAATTGCTGCAAAAGGTGGCTCTACAAAGTACTGACTTTAGGGTGCATACTTATACACGCTGAAGTTTTCTGTTATTTTGTCCTATTTGTTGTTTGCTTCACAATAAAAAAAAACTCAAAACATCTTCAAAGCTGTAGGCATGTTCTCTGACTGAAATGATGCAAACCTTCAAACAATCCATTTTAATTCCAGGTTGTAAGTCAACAAAACATGAAAAATGAAAAGGGGGGTGATAAACCAGATCTAGAACCTCAAAGATCTAATTGCAAAACAATACGAGATATAGGCCCTCATTCCGAGTTGTTCGCTCGCAAGCTGCTTTTAGCAGCTTTGCACACGCTAAGCCGCCGCCTACTGGGAGTGAATCTTAGCTTATCAAAATTGCGAACAAAAGATTACCAAATTTGCGATTAGACACTTCTTAGCAGTTTCCACACTTACTCGGCAACTGCGATCAGTTCAGTCAGTTTCGTTCCTGGTTTGACGTCACAAACACACCCAGCGTTCGCCCAGACACTCCTCCGTTTCTCCAGCCACTCCCGCGTTTTTCCCAGAAACGGTAGCGTTTTTTCGCACACACCCATAAAATGGCCAGTTTCCACCCAGAAACACCCACTTCCTGTCAATCACATTACGATCACCAGAACGAAGAAAAAACCTCATAATGCTGTGAGTAAAATACCTGACTGCATAGCAAATTTACTTGGCGCAGTCGCACTGCGGACATTGCGCATGCACATTAGCGACTAATTGCTCCGTTGCGAGAAAAATATAACGAGCGAACAACTCGGAATAACCCCCATAAGGTGGTTCCTTTGTCAAATATAGTAAAATAAGTCCACACACATTTACTTGCGGTTCACTGAGATTTCCGTTTTGGGCAGATTTTCTTTATAGTGAAAAAAAAAAGAGCCAATTGTATTTTATTTTAACAATGCCAAGTCTTCTAAACAAACCCAGCTGTTAGGCGCTGCTACAAAAAAATTCCAGCCCTGAATGAGTTAATTTGCGAAAATGTTTTTCTGAATAATTGCTGTGTGCAGAAAACTTTGCATGTATTTAGAAAAAAACACATTTGCATTTGCAAATGAACAGTTAATATATACAGGAAAAAAACGTCAAAAACATAACACCTTTTTCCTAAGAAACATTCAAGCACTAAAGGAGAAAAAAATGCTGTACAAAACTACAATATATATATCTATCCATGACGACGGGCGAAAGCCCGAAAATGTAGGATTAAAAAACAAGACTTATTTATTTATTTATTTATTAACAGTTTCTTATATAGCGCAGCAAATTCCATTGCGCTTTACAATTGACTTGTTGTATAATCTAGCCTGGTGAGTGCCGCCTCATATATATATATATATATATATAGTGTGAAAGGTCAGCATGAACATACAGTACCTGGCATAGATATAGAACAGCAGGTTGTGGTTGGAAAGAATCCAGGCCAGGTATTAAGTGTAGTCAAGTCTAAGTAGCAGCAACCCTGATTGCAGACACCTGTCGAGTTGTTTTAAAAAGGTATCAGACACAAGAGGCAGGGTTCCTGATGCTGGACAAGCTGGCCAGGTGATAGGCCAGGAAGTGGTTAGTATAAAGGGTCCTGGAACTTACTGGTCTCTGGAAGATTCTACACCCTGATTGTAAAGACCTGCTGTGACTTGTGGTATGTCCTGCGACTGGCTTGTTAACTGCTGACATCCTGCTACGAATTGCCTGTCTGTAAAAACTGTAGAGAAATAAAACTGTTCTTTTGGTGTTTTACCTGGTGTATGTGTCCCATATTTTTTGGTTTGGGTTTTTGATCTGTGTTAGCCTCAGGTTTTGGTTTTGGTTTTGCCAAAACCGCCCTCATGGGTTATAGGTTTTGGATCTGTATTTTTTTTAAAGGATAAAAACAGCTAAAACCACATACTTTGGGTCTACTTTTTGTTCCTACAGCATTATTTAACATCAATAACCGTAATTTCCATTCTTTGCAAGTCAGTTTTAACCACCTCACATTGTTTTTATCCAATGCAGGCAAAAGGTTGCACCGAGCTAGCTGGCTGAGTAAGCTAAGCGACAGCAGTGGGCGGCACACACACATGGCTGTTCAATTTCAAATATGGCACATTTGACAGGATGACATTTTACTAAAATACATGACCCCATAGAAAGTAACCAAGAATGTTTTTATTAATCAAGAACTAGATCAGAGGCCCGAGGAAGGTACAGGAAAATTGAGATTAAAAAAAGAAGAAGAAATAAATGTTTGATTTTAGTAGTCAACTGTATGGTCCAATAGGACAAAGATTGATGTGAATAACTAAATAGCTATTCTCTGTGAGGCTTGAAAGCCAAAAATATAATAAAAAATTGATAAAAAATGAATGAATGAATGATTGATTGATTGATTGATTGATTAATTGATTGATTGTGGTAGGCATCAGCAACTGTATGGTTCACTAGGGTAGAGACTGATGTGAATTGATAAATGGTCTCTGTGAGGTGAGGCTTAGTGGCAAAAACACAATAAAAGAAGAATCAATAAATAAATGATTGATTGATTGATTGATTGATTGATTGTGGTAGGCATTGGCAACTGTATGATACTTATTCCAGTAGGGCAGAGACCATCACCAATGCCCCCCCAAAAATGCATCCCATAATGAAAATGGTGGTTCTCTCACCCTCCTTTGTGTTGGATATTAAAAGGACATGCACAGTTTAACAAACCAAGCACTTCAGTGACAAGGAATGCCACTTTTGTGGCCCTCACAAAAAAAGCTACCAATTGGCTTAAGGCAGCTAAGCTAATAGATCTACAGTGGCAAGATGTCATCATCATCATTATTATTATCATCATCATCATCATCAATCTTATCAGTGCTGTTTAAATCATTCTCACACAATATGAATTAATCTCTGTCGGAATCCACCAGTACAGAAGTCTCTGCACTTTCATGTAATTGTCGGCAAAAGTCTTCCTAGCAGAATTTCCAGTTCATTTTGATGAATATCATCTTTTCCACATTTTCAGGAAGTAGCCTCCTACGCCGATCACTGACAAGGTTCCCTGCTGTGCTAATAACTCTTTCTGAGTACACACTGGAGGGTGGGGCTGCTCAAATAATGCAAAGTGAGTTTGTACAAGGGCCTCCAAAAGGGCTTTCGTACTTTCCAGTACTCAAAGGGACTCTGTGATATGCCTATTTGTATGCTGTCATTTAAATAATTATTCACCATTCGTTGGATGTTGACCATATCAGATGGAGTTACGGTAGAGGTGTCACTAATTTTGGGCAATTCATTTAGACCCAACCAGATGTCAAAATGTTGTATTGACTCCTCTGCATCACCACTGGGTTTCTTGGAAAAAGCTGATTTTTTTTCCTTGAAGCAGTTGCCATAGAAAATGAAGGAAAGAGACATTGTTGTATCATGCACCACTTGAGCTGCCAGCTTGCTCTCCAGGAGCTCCTTGTATCATTTAAGATCTGGGTCAGTTGTAAAAAAAGACATGATTTGCAACTTAAACCTAGGATCTAGGATTAAGGGACTTAATCTACAAGTCCGACATACTTAGCAGAATCACTTTGTTTCATCTCCTCCTTCAATTTCTCAAGCTGATTTTTCAAAAGTCTAATTAGGGGAATCACCTGACTGAAGCTGGCAGAGTCTAAACTCACTTTCCAGGTAACTATATTGAGCTGGTTTCAGCACCTTGTACAAAACAGAAAGTATTGCCCACTGTGATCCGTCAGGTGTTTTTTTTTTTTTTTTGGGGGGGGGGTTCTCTTCCAGGTACTGCTACTCATATCCAGTGGGGATAATAAGGCTCTGGCATCTGGTCTGCTAGTATGGATTGCAGTAGACCACAACTAGGTGCAAGTTGGATAAAAATGATCAGGGGTTTAATAGTCCCCCAATATTGAATATGCCCCTAAATTAGGCTTTAATGAAATGAACACAAGCTTTTTCCAAGGGTGCATCTCAGGTTTATGGGTATGCCTTAAGTCAATTAGACTTTAAATGAATTGCATTATTTGTGTTAGCTGCTATGCCAATAAAGAATGCCTTCATTTGATTTATGACCATGGAATACACAGTAGTAGAGATTAGCAAAACTGTGGCAAAATTGTGTGCAGAGTCCCAAGGGAACAATCGTCGAGTTCTAGTCTACTAAGCTGCACTATTCAGAAGAATATTCTGCACTGAGTTCACAGGTGAATGGTAATCACTTTTGTGCACAGCTGCTGAGTAATATTAGGCAAAAATCACAGGAGGCAACTTAAGTAAAAACAACAAAACACGCACTACAGGCTTCTATGACCTGCTGGTGTGTCGCCCATTTATGTAAAAATCTATATAGTGTCCACCTCTAAATCAGACCCATACCTCCCAACATGACCGTCTCCAGGAGGGACAGAATGCTCTGCTCCCGGACTTCCCTCTTAATGTATGATTGCCGGCCCTGTGGTGAAACACCTTTCTTATCCACTAACCCATAAGTTCTCAAACTCGGTCCTCAGGACCCCACACACTGCATGTTTTGCATGTAACCCAGCAGGTGCACAGGTGTATTAATTACTCACTGACACATTTTAAAAGGTCCGCAGGTGGGGCTAATTATTTCACTTGTGATTCTGTGAGGAGACCTGCAAAACATGCACTGTGTGGGGTCCTGAGGACCGAGTTTGAGAACCTGTGCACTAACCTGTTCAAACCAGGTGCCGGCAATTATACATTAAGAGGAAAGTCCAGAAGCAGAGCATTGTGTCCCACCTGGAGAGGGTCATGTTGAGAGGTATGCAGACCCGTATTTTGCATTTGGCAGAATTTATACTTATTGTAACAATAGGGGCAGCGTACTTGCAAAGGAACCAAGGGTGTTTGTCTCTTAAGCCCAGGCAAGCCATGCATTTGGAGGAGGAAAGGTGTTTCTTACCTGCTTGATTAACTTCAGTGCATTTCTCCCCTGCAGCCTGGGCCAGCTGAAAGCATGTGACTAATCAAACAGAGCCAATGTGATGAACTCCCTTAAGAAGGCAAGGTGGTAGTGTAGTTTGCCTGTCAGTCTGGAAGGGGTCTAGGGTATAAACGAAAGTATTGGATATTTAAGTGTACGACCAACGTCGGAAAAGCTGGCCGGTGGCTAGAAAGTAATTTATGCGGTACATAAACGGTATGTGATCATACCATTCATACTGCTGCAGAGCTATCAGAGTTACTGTTTAAAAGCACTCACAGGGCTAATTATTTCTGCAGCATTCTTTTTTTACTAGTCCTCGTAACTGTCCATACAGTTCATTCCGCAAAGCTGTGAAATTAGTTAAAAAACGAAACATCAGCCACCCTTCATCTTCCAATTGCTTGCATCACACATCTCCGGAGACCAGAAACTCTGTAGTATAAAGCAATAAATCTTTGCAGAAATTTAGCTCAGTGTATCTTCAGACATCAGTGTGCAGGGATAGGTCAGTGTGTTCTGCCCCTGGAGGCTTATGGCAGGAGCTGAGTTGACAGTTTTAAGCGGAGTATCCATGACATCTTTCATATTCAGTATTTCATATTCACACATCTGCCTCATCCCTTGTTCCGCTGAACAGACCACAGTGCTCTATGGTGGCTGATATATATATATATATATATATATATATATGTATATACAGTATATATATATATATATAAACTGTGTGAAGTGGCACTCCTCGGTCGGGATGTAATGAAGTCAAAGTTCGGCAGCCGTGCGGAACGTTTTGTTTAAAAGAGCAATCATTTACAAGGCATGGTTTATCCCTGTAATGGATTGCCCCTTTAAGCCGACATCCCACACAGCTGCAGAACGTGGACTTCATTACATCCCGCCCCTCTAGTGGGTTGCAGTATGAAAAGCCGGCGGTCGGGATGCCAGCGTTCAGTATACCGACGCCGGGATCCTGAGCGTGGCAATGCCGACAAGGGTGTGCAGGGTACCCTAACCACCCTCCCCTACCCCCTTACCCTAACCCTCCCAGTCCGCAGTCTAACCCTAACCTCCCCTATTGGTGCCTAAACCTAACCCCCCCCCCCCCTTCATGCAGCCTAAACCTAACCCTCTCCCCGTAGGGCCTAATTCAAGGTTGATTACAAAACAACATTTTCCTCTAATGGGCAAAACCATGGGGGTCATTCCGAGTTGATCGTAGCTGTGCTAAATAGAGCACAGCTACGATCATCTTCCCTGACATGCAGGGGGACGCCCAGCACAGGGATAACGCAGGGACGTGCAGTCAGGGGAGGCAGGGGAGGCAGTGCCTCCCCTGTCATTAATGAGTAAAATAATACAAAGAAGATACTAAAGTGTGCATAATTAGTTTGGGAGGCACCGATCGTGGTGCCTCCCGTAGTGATTGAGAAAAGTTATGGGAGCAGGGGGCGGGAGCGGGCGGGGCCTAGCAATGGGCAGGAAAAGCCCATTAAAATTGCATGGGAAAGCGGCACCATTAGAGGTGCCGCTTTCCTACAGGGACGTGCTTTCAACCTATGAAAGCACGCCCCTGTGAGTGAGGCCACAGTGATTGGCCAGCGGATCCGTCACTGGATCCGCTGTCAATCACTGTGTGGGCGTCGGTGGCGGCGGAGGTGCGGGCGGCGGAGGTGCAGGATGCAGCGGGCCGGGCGGCGGAGGTGCTGGCGGTGGAGATGCAGGCGGCGGTAGCGGCGGCGGGACGCGGCAGTACGGACAGTTCAGCAGAGTTTGGCAGCGGAAGCGGTACCCATTTCAAAAATGGCGCCTCAGCAGGGCCGGAGCTTTCACTAGGCAGCTTTGGGCAGTTGCCTAGGGGCGCCGGGACCTGAGGGGGCGGCCTGCTACAGCTGTCTGAAAAAGGTAGCGTGGTCCTACTTCTCACAGCTGCCGCAATCTCGTATCTTACTCACTCGTATCTTACAGTAGCCGTAACTGCCAAGCTCCAGTATTGCAGCTCCGTTTCCACCTGGCACAGGCAGTAACTTTCACAGACCACTCAGTCCCAACTCTGCATCGCAGCCTGTAGGTAAGGTGGCTACACAGCACAATTTCTGCATTTGATAAGGAAAGATGGGAAGAGCAGCAGTCTGGGGGGGCATACACACAGATGGTAGAGGGGATAGAGTTGTAGACATTTAACAGAGTAGGAGGCCCCCACACAGACTGGGGAGAATAGAGCAACCATGCAACAGACTGGGGGAGGAGGAGAGCAGCAGCATGCCTTTCACCTGAAGGGCGGGTAGGGGGAAGGGGCAGTAGGCAGAAATTTTGCCTAGGGTGCCGAGAAACCTTGCACCGGCCCTGCGCCTCAGCGTCATTTTTGAAATTCAAGATGGCCGCCGAGAGCCAATCATGGCTCGCCGCGTCATCGCCCCGCCCCCTCCGCTGACTTATATAAGTCAGCGCGAGGCAGCGGCTGTCAGTCCGACGGCGGAGGAGGAGCTGAGAAGAGCTCCTGAAGACCGAAGATGCCGTGGAAGTCCTGGATGGGCGGCGGCTATGCAAAAGAGCTTAGCAGCCGCCGCCCACCAGGTGAAGACGCTGGAAGTCCTGGGAAGGCGGTGGCCATGCAAAAGAGCTTAAAGGCCGCCGCCTCCCAGGTGAAGACGCCGTAGGAAGACGCCAGAAGCCCTGGGGAGGTGGCGCCCCCCCCCAGGTGAAGACGCCAGAAGCCCTGGGAAGGCGGCGGCCACGCAAAAGAGCTTAAAGGCCGCCGCCCCCCAGGTGAAGACCCTGTTTAATAAAGGTTTTTATAAAGTACGTGTAGTGTGTTTTTTTAATATTTTCTTTACAGGTGGACTACAGGTGCCAGCGGGCCCTTTATGTTCGGGCATGCTGGCACTTGTGGTTCTCCAAGTGCCAGCATGCTGGGGCAGGCTTGCTGGGACCTGTAGGCCACCTGTAAAGAACAATATTACTATTCTTTACAGGTGGACTACAGATGCCAGTGGACCATTTATGTCCGGGCATGCTGGCACTTGTGGTTCTCCAAGTGCCAGCATGCTGGGGCAGGCTTGCTGGGACCTGTAGGCCACCTGTAAAGAACAGTATTAGCATACAATGAACCCCGCACCCACTGCCACCAGGGGTGCGGGGCATAGCACTGGGCTATCAGCCCAGTGCTGGTTATTGCTCGGGAGGGGGGACCCCATTTTCATTTTTTGGGGGCCCCACTTTCCGAGGAATACCAGCCCTGGGCTGACTGGTTTGGGGGGTGTTTAATGGCATGGCAGGGGGACCCCACACTGAGTGTCTCCCCTGCTATGACATTACCCCCCCTAGCCGGTTCTGCCTGGTGCTGGTTTTAGCGGTGTGGGGAGACTGCTAGAGATGAGCGGGTTCGGTTTCTCTGAATCCGAACCCGCACGAACTTCATGTTTTTTTTCACGGGTCCGAGCGACTCGGATCTTCCCGCCTTGCTCGGTTAACCCGAGCGCGCCCGAACGTCATCATGACGCTGTCGGATTCTCGCGAGACTCGGATTCTATATAAGGAGCCGCGCGTCGCCGCCATTTTCACACGTGCATTGAGATTGATAGGGAGAGGACGTGGCTGGCGTCCTCTCCATTTAGATTAGGGTTGAGAGAGAGAGAGAGAGATTGACCTGAGGCTGTGATACTGTAGAAGAGAGTGCAGAGTTTAGTGACTGACGACCACAGTGACCACCAGACAGTGCAGTTGTTTGTTTTATTTAATATATCCGTTCTCTGCCTGAAAAAAACGATACACACAGTGACTCAGTCACATACCATATCTGTGTGCACTGCTCAGCCCAGTGTGCTGCATCAATGTATATATATATCTGACTGTGCTCAGCTCACACAGCTTATAATTGTGGGGGAGACTGGGGAGCACTGCAGTGCCAGTTATAGGTTATAGCAGGAGCCAGGAGTACATAATATTATATTAAAATTAAACAGTGCACACTTTTGCTGCAGGAGTGCCACTGCCAGTGTGACTAGTGACCTGACCACCAGTATATATAATATTAGTAGTATACTATCTCTTTATCAACCAGTCTATATTAGCAGCAGACACAGTACAGTGCGGTAGTTCACGGCTGTGGCTACCTCTGTGTCGGCACTCGGCAGCCCGTCCATAATTGTATATACCACCTAACCGTGGTTTTTTTTTCTTTCTTTATACATACATACTAGTTACGAGTATACTATCTCTTTATCAACCAGTCTATATATTAGCAGCAGACACAGTACAGTGCGGTAGTTCACGGCTGTGGCTACCTCTGTGTCGGCACTCGGCAGCCCGTCCATAATTGTATATACCACCTAACCGTGTTTTTTTTTTCTTTCTTTATACATACATACTAGTTACGAGTATACTATCTCTTTATCAACCAGTCTATATATTAGCAGCAGACACAGTACAGTGCGGTAGTTCACGGCTGTGGCTACCTCTGTGTCGGCACTCGGCAGCCCGTCCATAATTGTATATACCACCTAACCGTGGTTTTTTTTTTCTTTCTTTATACATACATACTAGTTACGAGTATACTATCTCTTTATCAACCAGTCTATATTAGCAGCAGACACAGTACAGTGCGGTAATTCACGGCTGTGGCTACCTCTGTGTCGGCACTCGGCAGCCCGTCCATAATTGTATATACCACCTAACCGTGGTTTTTTTTTCTTTCTTTATACATACATACTAGTTACGAGTATACTATCTCTTTATCAACCAGTCTATATATTAGCAGCAGACACAGTACAGTGCGGTAGTTCACGGCTGTGGCTACCTCTGTGTCGGCACTCGGCAGCCCGTCCATAATTGTATATACCACCTAACCGTGGTTTTTTTTTCTTTCTTTATAGTCATACTAGTTACGAGTATACTATCTCTTTATCAACCAGTCTATATTAGCAGCAGACACAGTACAGTGCGGTAGTTCACGGCTGTGGCTACCTCTGTGTCGGCACTCGGCAGCCCGTCCATAATTGTATATACCACCTAACCGTGGTTTTTTTTTTCTTTCTTTATACATACATACTAGTTACGAGTATACTATCTCTTTATCAACCAGTCTATATATTAGCAGCAGACACAGTACAGTGCGGTAGTTCACGGCTGTGGCTACCTCTGTGTCGGCACTCGGCAGCCCGTCCATAATTGTATATACCACCTAACCGTGGTTTTTTTTTCTTTCTTTATACATACATACTAGTTACGAGTATACTATCTCTTTATCAACCAGTCTATATATTAGCAGCAGACACAGTACAGTGCGGTAGTTCACGGCTGTGGCTACCTCTGTGTCGGCACTCGGCAGCCCGTCCATAATTGTATACTAGTATCCAATCCATCCATCTCCATTGTTTACCTGAGGTGCCTTTTAGTTGTGCCTATTAAAATATGGAGAACAAAAATGTTGAGGTTCTAAAATTAGGGAAAGATCAAGATCCACTTCCACCTCGTGCTGAAGCTGCTGCCACTAGTCATGGCCGAGACGATGAAATGCCAGCAACGTCGTCTGCCAAGGCCGATGCCCAATGTCATAGTACAGAGCATGTCAAATCCAAAACACCAAATATCAGTAAAAAAAGGACTCCAAAACCTAAAATAAAATTGTCGGAGGAGAAGCGTAAACTTGCCAATATGCCATTTACCACACGGAGTGGCAAGGAACGGCTGAGGCCCTGGCCTATGTTCATGGCTAGTGGTTCAGCTTCACATGAGGATGGAAGCACTCAGCCTCTCGCTAGAAAAATGAAAAGACTAAAGCTGGCAAAAGCAGTAGCACCGCAAAGAACTGTGCGTTCTTCGAAATCCCAAATCCACAAGGAGAGTCCGACTCCAATTGTGTCGGTTGCGATGCCTGACCTTCCCAACACTGGACGTGAAGAGCATGCGCCTTCCACCATTTGCACGCCCCCTGCAAGTGATGGAAGGAGCACCCGCAGTCCAGTTCCTGATAGTCAGATTGAAGATGTCAGTGTTGAAGTACACCAGGATGAGGAGGATATGGGTGTTGCTGGCGCTGGGGAGGAAATTGACCAGGAGGATTCTGATGGTGAGGTGGTTTGTTTAAGTCAGGCACCCGGGGAGACACCTGTTGTCCGTGGTAGGAATATGGCCGTTGACATGCCTGGTGAAAATACCAAAAAAATCAGCTCTTCGGTGTGGAAGTATTTCACCAGAAATGCGGACAACAGGTGTCAAGCCGTGTGTTCCCTTTGTCAAGCTGTAATAAGTAGGGGTAAGGACTTTAACCACCTCGGAACATCCTCCCTTATACGTCACCTGCAGCGCATTCATAATAAGTCAGTGACAAGTTCAAAAACTTTGGGTGACAGCGGAAGCAGTCCACTGACCAGTAAATCCCTTCCTCTTGTAACCAAGCTCACGCAAACCACCCCACCAACTCCCTCAGTGTCAATTTCCTCCTTCCCCAGGAATGCCAATAGTCCTGCAGGCAATGTCACTGGCAATTATGACGAGTCCTCTCCTGCCTGGGATTCCTCCGATGCATCCTTGCGTGTAACGCCTACTGCTGCTGGCGCTGCTGTTGTTGCTGCTGGGAGTCGATGGTCATCCCAGAGGGGAAGTCGTAAGCCCACTTGTACTACTTCCAGTAAGCAATTGACTGTTCAACAGTCCTTTGCGAGGAAGATGAAATATCACAGCAGTCATCCTGCTGCAAAGCGGATAACTGAGGCCTTGACAACTATGTTGGTGTTAGACGTGCGTCCGGTATCCGCCGTTAGTTCACAGGGAACTAGACAATTTATTGAGGCAGTGTGCCCCCGTTACCAAATACCATCTAGGTTCCACTTCTCTAGGCAGGCGATACCGAGAATGTACACGGACGTCAGAAAAAGACTCACCAGTGTCCTAAAAAATGCAGTTGTACCCAATGTCCACTTAACCACGGACATGTGGACAAGTGGAGCAGGGCAGGGTCAGGACTATATGACTGTGACAGCCCACTGGGTAGATGTATGGACTCCCGCCGCAAGAACAGCAGCGGCGGCACCAGTAGCAGCATCTCGCAAACGCCAACTCTTTCCTAGGCAGGCTACGCTTTGTATCACCGCTTTCCAGAATACGCACACAGCTGAAAACCTCTTACGGCAACTGAGGAAGATCATCGCGGAATGGCTTACCCCAATTGGACTCTCCTGTGGATTTGTGGCATCGGACAACGCCAGCAATATTGTGTGTGCATTAAATATGGGCAAATTCCAGCACGTCCCATGTTTTGCACATACCTTGAATTTGGTGGTGCAGAATTTTTTAAAAAACGACAGGGGCGTGCAAGAGATGCTGTCGGTGGCCAGAAGAATTGCGGGACACTTTCGGCGTACAGGCACCACGTACAGAAGACTGGAGCACCACCAAAAACTACTGAACCTGCCCTGCCATCATCTGAAGCAAGAAGTGGTAACAAGGTGGAATTCAACCCTCTATATGCTTCAGAGGTTGGAGGAGCAGCAAAAGGCCATTCAAGCCTATACAATTGAGCACGATATAGTAGGTGGAATGCACCTGTCTCAAGCGCAGTGGAGAATGATTTCATCGTTGTGCAAGGTTCTGATGCCCTTTGAACTTGCCACACGTGAAGTCAGTTCAGACACTGCCAGCCTGAGTCAGGTCATTCCCCTCATCAGGCTTTTGCAGAAGAAGCTGGAGACATTGAAGGAGGAGCTAACACGGAGCGATTCCGCTAGGCATGTGGGACTTGTGGATGGAGCCCTTAATTCGCTTAACAAGGATTCACGGGTGGTCAATCTGTTGAAATCAGAGCACTACATTTTGGCCACCGTGCTCGATCCTAGATTTAAAGCCTACCTTGGATCTCTCTTTCCGGCAGACACAAGTCTGCTGGGGTTGAAAGACCTGCTGGTGAGAAAATTGTCAAGTCAAGCGGAACGCGACCTGTCAACATCTCCTCCTTCACATTCTCCCGCAACTGGGGGTGCGAGGAAAAGGCTCAGAATTCCGAGCCCACCCACTGGCGGTGATGCAGGGCAGTCTGGAGCGACTGCTGATGCTGACATCTGGTCCGGACTGAAGGACCTGACAACGATTACGGACATGTCGTCTACTGTCACTGCATATGATTCTCTCAACATTAATAGAATGGTGGAGGATTATATGAGTGACCGCATCCAAGTAGGCACGTCACACAGTCCGTACTTATACTGGCAGGAAAAAGAGGCAATTTGGAGGCCCTTGCACAAACTGGCTTTATTCTACCTAAGTTGCCCTCCCACAAGTGTGTACTCCGAAAGAGTGTTTAGTGCCGCCGCTCACCTTGTCAGCAATCGGCGTACGAGGTTACATCCAGAAAATGTGGAGAAGATGATGTTCATTAAAATGAATTATAATCAATTCCTCCGCGGAGACATTGACCAGCAGCAATTGCCTCCACAAAGTACACAGGGAGCTGAGATGGTGGATTCCAGTGGGGACGAATTGATAATCTGTGAGGAGGGGGATGTACACGGTGATATATCGGAGGGTGATGATGAGGTGGACATCTTGCCTCTGTAGAGCCAGTTTGTGCAAGGAGAGATTAATTGCTTCTTTTTTGGGGGGGGTCCAAACCAACCCGTCATATCAGTCACAGTCGTGTGGCAGACCCTGTCACTGAAATGATGGATTGGTTAAAGTGTGCATGTCCTGTTTTGTTTATACAACATAAGGGTGGGTGGGAGGGCCCAAGGACAATTCCATCTTGCACCTCTTTTTTCTTTTCTTTTTCTTTGCGTCATGTGCTGTTTGGGGAGGGTTTTTTGGAAGGGACATCCTGCGTGACACTGCAGTGCCACTCCTAGATGGGCCCGGTGTTTGTGTCGGCCACTAGGGTCGCTTATCTTACTCACACAGCTACCTCATTGCGCCTCTTTTTTTCTTTGCGTCATGTGCTGTTTGGGGAGGGTTTTTTGGAAGGGACATCCTGCGTGACACTGCAGTGACACTCCTAGATGGGCCCGGTGTTTGTGTCGGCAACTAGGGTCGCTTATCTTACTCACACAGCTACCTCATTGCGCCTCTTTTTTTCTTTGCGTCATGTGCTGTTTGGGGAGGGTTTTTTGGAAGGGACATCCTGCGTGACACTGCAGTGCCACTCCTAGATGGGCCCGGTGTTTGTGTCGGCCACTAGGGTCGCTAATCTTACTCACACAGCTACCTCATTGCGCCTCTTTTTTTCTTTGCGTCATGTGCTGTTTGGGGAGGGTTTTTTGGAAGGGCCATCCTGCGTGACACTGCAGTGCCACTCCTAGATGGGCCCGGTGTTTGTGTCGGCCACTAGGGTCGCTTATCTTACTCACACAGCGACCTCGGTGCAAATTTTAGGACTAAAAATAATATTGTGAGGTGTGAGGTATTCAGAATAGACTGAAAATGAGTGGAAATTATGGTTTTTGAGGTTAATAATACTTTGGGATCAAAATGACCGCCAAATTCTATGATTTAAGCTGTTTTTTAGGTTTTTTGGAAAAAAACACCCGAATCCAAAACACACCCGAATCCGACAAAAAAAATTCGGTGAGGTTTTGCCAAAACGCGGTCGAACCCAAAACACGGCCGCGGAACCGAACCCAAAACCAAAACACAAAACCCGAAAAATTTCCGGCGCTCATCTCTAGAGACTGCACCTTTTTTTTTTCCGGGGGGGGGGGGTGTTTAGCTGCAGTGCCTCCCCAGCCCCTGACCTCACTGCACGTCACTGGGCTAACCCACCCCGCATTAGAGATGAGCGGGTTCGGTTTCTCTGAATCCGAACCCGCCCGAACTTCATGTTTTTTTACACGGGTCCGAGCGACTCGGATCTTCCCGCCTTGCTCGGTTAACCCGAGCGCGCCCGAACGTCATCATCATGCTGTCGGATTCTCGCGAGGCTCGGATTCTATCGCGAGACTCGGATTCTATATAAGGAGCCGCGCGTCGCGGCCATTTTCACACGTGCATTGAGATTGATAGGGAGAGGACGTGGCTGGCGTCCTCTCCGTTTAGAAATTAAAATAGATAGGAGAGTGAGAGTGAGACACTTCATTTACTTACTGGAGCTTAGGAGGAGTTATACTAGTGACTGATGACCAGTGACCTGACCACCAGTGCAGTTTTATAATTTATTATTATTTAATAATCCGTTCTGTTCTTGTTCTCTGCCTGAAAAAAACGATACACAGTGACTCAGTCACACTCACATACCATATCTGTGCTCAGCCCAGTGTGCTGCATCATCTATGTATAATATCTGACTGTGCTCACACAGCTTAATTGTGGGGTAGACTGGGGAGCAGTTATAGGTTATAGCAGGAGCCAGGAGTACATATTAAAAAGTGCACACTTTTGCTGCTAGAGTGCCACTGCCAGTGTGACTGACCACTGACCACTGTGACCAGTGACCTGACCACACTGACCACCAGTATAGTATATTGTGATTGTCTGCCTGAAAAAGTACACTCGTCGTGTGACTTGTGTGGTGTTTTTTTATTCTATAAAAATTAAAAAACTCATTCTGCTGACAGACAGTGTCCAGCAGGTCCGTCATTATATAATATATACCTGTCCGGCTGCAGTAGTGAGATATATATATTTTTTATATCATTATTTATCATCCAGTCTATACTAGCAGCAGACACAGTACGGTAGTTCACGGCTGTAGCTACCTCTGTGTCGGCACTCGGCAGTCCATCCATAATTGTATACCACCTACCCGTGTTTTTTTTTTTCTTTCTTCTTTATACATACTACATCTCATTATCATCCAGTCTATATTAGCAGCAGACACAGTACAGTACGGTAGTCCATGGCTGTAGCTATCTCTGTGTCGGCACTCGGCAGTCCATCCATAATTGTATACCACCTACCCGTGGTTTTTTTTTTTCTTTCTTCTTTATACATACTACATCTCATTATCAACCAGTCTATATTAGCAGCAGACACAGTACAGTACGGTAGTCCACGGCTGTAGCTACCTCTGTGTCGGCACTCGGCAGTCCATCCATAATTGTATACCACCTACCCGTGGTTTTTTTTTTCTTTCTTCTTTATACATACTACATCTCATTATCATCCAGTCTATATTAGCAGCAGACACAGTACAGTACGGTAGTCCACGGCTGTAGCTATCTCTGTGTCGGCACTCGGCAGTCCATCCATAATTGTATACCACCTACCCGTGGTTTTTTTTTTCTTTCTTCTTTATACATACTACATCTCATTATCAACCAGTCTATATTAGCAGCAGACACAGTACAGTACGGTAGTCCACGGCTGTAGCTACCTCTGTGTCGGCACTCGGCAGTCCATCCATAATTGTATACCACCTACCCGTGGTTTTTTTTCCTTTCTTCTTTATACATACTACATCTCATTATCATCCAGTCTATATTAGCAGCAGACACAGTACAGTACGGTAGTCCACGGCTGTAGCTACCTCTGTGTCGGCACTCGGCAGTCCATCCATAATTGTATACTAGTATCCATCCATCTCCATTGTTTACCTGAGGTGCCTTTTAGTTGTGCCTATTAAAATATGGAGAACAAAAATGTTGAGGTTCCAAAATTAGGGAAAGATCAAGATCCACTTCCACCTCGTGCTGAAGCTGCTGCCACTAGTCATGGCCGAGACGATGAAATGCCAGCAACGTCGTCTGCCAAGGCCGATGCCCAATGTCATAGTACAGAGCATGTCAAATCCAAAACACCAAATATCAGTAAAAAAAGGACTCCAAAACCTAAAATAAAATTGTCGGAGGAGAAGCGTAAACTTGCCAATATGCCATTTACCACACGGAGTGGCAAGGAACGGCTGAGGCCCTGGCCTATGTTCATGGCTAGTGGTTCAGCTTCACATGAGGATGGAAGCACTCAGCCTCTCGCTAGAAAACTGAAAAGACTCAAGCTGGCAAAAGCACCGCAAAGAACTGTGCGTTCTTTGAAATCCCAAATCCACAAGGAGAGTCCAATTGTGTCGGTTGCGATGCCTGACCTTCCCAACACTGGACGTGAAGAGCATGCGCCTTCCACCATTTGCACGCCCCCTGCAAGTGCTGGAAGGAGCACCCGCAGTCCAGTTCCTGATAGTCAGATTGAAGATGTCAGTGTTGAAGTACACCAGGATGAGGAGGATATGGGTGTTGCTGGCGCTGGGGAGGAAATTGACCAGGAGGATTCTGATGGTGAGGTGGTTTGTTTAAGTCAGGCACCCGGGGAGACACCTGTTGTCCGTGGGAGGAATATGGCCACTGACATGCCTGGTGAAAATACCAAAAAAATCAGCTCTTCGGTGTGGAAGTATTTCAACAGAAATGCGGACAACAGGTGTCAAGCCGTGTGTTGCCTTTGTCAAGCTGTAATAAGTAGGGGTAAGGACGTTAACCACCTCGGAACATCCTCCCTTATACGTCACCTGCAGCGCATTCATAATAAGTCAGTGACAAGTTCAAAAACTTTGGGCGACAGCGGAAGCAGTCCACTGACCAGTAAATCCCTTCCTCTTGTAACAAAGCTCACGCAAACCACCCCACCAACTCCCTCAGTGTCAATTTCCTCCTTCCCCAGGAATGCCAATAGTCCTGCAGGCCATGTCACTGGCAATTCTGACGAGTCCTCTCCTGCCTGGGATTCCTCCGATGCATCCTTGCGTGTAACGCCTACTGCTGCTGGCGCTGCTGTTGTTGCTGCTGGGAGTCGATGGTCATCCCAGAGGGGAAGTCGTAAGCCCACTTGTACTACTTCCAGTAAGCAATTGACTGTTCAACAGTCCTTTGCGAGGAAGATGAAATATCACAGCAGTCATCCTGCTGCAAAGCGGATAACTGAGGCCTTGACAACTATGTTGGTGTTAGACGTGCGTCCGGTATCCGCCGTTAGTTCACAGAGAACTAGACAATTTATTGAGGCAGTGTGCCCCCGTTACCAAATACCATCTAGGTTCCACTTCTCTAGGCAGGCGATACCGAGAATGTACACGGACGTCAGAAAAAGACTCACCAGTGTCCTAAAAAATGCAGTTGTACCCAATGTCCACTTAACCACGGACATGTGGACAAGTGGAGCAGGGCAGGGTCAGGACTATATGACTGTGACAGCCCACTGGGTAGATGTATGGACTCCCGCCGCAAGAAC
Source organism: Pseudophryne corroboree (assembly GCF_028390025.1). Lineage (NCBI taxonomy): Eukaryota > Metazoa > Chordata > Amphibia > Anura > Myobatrachidae > Pseudophryne > Pseudophryne corroboree. The sequence goes on from NC_086448.1 coordinate 52,873,522, forward strand.
AGCAGCGGCGGCACCAGTAGCAGCATCTCGCAAACGCCAACTCTTTCCTAGGCAGGCTACGCTTTGTATCACCGCTTTCCAGAATACGCACACAGCTGAAAACCTCTTACGGCAACTGAGGAAGATCATCGCGGAATGGCTTACCCCAATTGGACTCTCCTGTGGATTTGTGGCATCGGACAACGCCAGCAATATTGTGTGTGCATTAAATATGGGCAAATTCCAGCACGTCCCATGTTTTGCACATACCTTGAATTTGGTGGTGCAGAATTTTTTAAAAAACGACAGGGGCGTGCAAGAGATGCTGTCGGTGGCCAGAAGAATTGCGGGACACTTTCGGCGTACAGGCACCACGTACAGAAGACTGGAGCACCACCAAAAACTACTGAACCTGCCCTGCCATCATCTGAAGCAAGAAGTGGTAACGAGGTGGAATTCAACCCTCTATATGCTTCAGAGGTTGGAGGAGCAGCAAAAGGCCATTCAAGCCTATACAATTGAGCACGATATAGGAGGTGGAATGCACCTGTCTCAAGCGCAGTGGAGAATGATTTCAACGTTGTGCAAGGTTCTGATGCCCTTTGAACTTGCCACACGTGAAGTCAGTTCAGACACTGCCAGCCTGAGTCAGGTCATTCCCCTCATCAGGCTTTTGCAGAAGAAGCTGGAGACATTGAAGGAGGAGCTAACATGGAGCGATTCCGCTAGGCATGTGGGACTTGTGGATGGAGCCCTTAATTCGCTTAACAAGGATTCACGGGTGGTCAATCTGTTGAAATCAGAGCACTACATTTTGGCCACCGTGCTCGATCCTAGATTTAAAGCCTACCTTGGATCTCTCTTTCCGGCAGACACAAGTCTGCTGGGGTTGAAAGACCTGCTGGTGAGAAAATTGTCAAGTCAAGCGGAACGCGACCTGTCAACATCTCCTCCTTCACATTCTCCCGCAACTGGGGGTGCGAGGAAAAGGCTCAGAATTCCGAGCCCACCCGCTGGCGGTGATGCAGGGCAGTCTGGAGCGACTGCTGATGCTGACATCTGGTCCGGACTGAAGGACCTGACAACGATTACGGACATGTCGTCTACTGTCACTGCATATGATTCTCTCAACATTGAAAGAATGGTGGAGGATTATATGAGTGACCGCATCCAAGTAGGCAAGTAAGTACTTATACTGGCAGGAAAAAGAGGCAATTTGGAGGCCCTTGCACAAACTGGCTTTATTCTACCTAAGTTGCCCTCCCACAAGTGTGTACTCCGAAAGAGTGTTTAGTGCCGCCGCTCACCTTGTCAGCAATCGGCGTACGAGGTTACATCCAGAAAATGTGGAGAAGATGATGTTCATTAAAATGAATTATAATCAATTCCTCCGCGGAGACATTGACCAGCAGCAATTGCCTCCACAAAGTACACAGGGAGCTGAGATGGTGGATTCCAGTGGGGACGAATTGATAATCTGTGAGGAGGGGGATGTACACGGTGATATATCGGAGGATGATGATGAGGTGGACATCTTGCCTCTGTAGAGCCAGTTTGTGCAAGGAGAGATTAATTGCTTCTTTTTTGGTGGGGGTCCAAACCAACCCGTCATATCAGTCACAGTCGTGTGGCAGACCCTGTCACTGAAATGATGGGTTGGTTAAAGTGTGCATGTCCTGTTATACAACATAAGGGTGGGTGGGAGGGCCCAAGGACAATTCCATCTTGCACCTCTTTTTTCTTTAATTTTTCTTTGCGTCATGTGCTGTTTGGGGAGGGTTTTTTGGAAGGGCCATCCTGCGTGACACTGCAGTGACACTCCTAGATGGGCCCGGTGTTTGTGTCGGCCACTAGGGTCGCTTATCTTACTCACACAGCTACCTCATTGCGCCTCTTTTTTTCTTTGCGTCATGTGCTGTTTGGGGAGGGTTTTTTGGAAGGGCCATCCTGCGTGACACTGCAGTGCCACTCCTAGATGGGCCCAGTGTTTGTGTCGGCCACTAGGGTCGCTTATCTTACTCACACAGCTACCTCATTGCGCCTCTTTTTTTCTTTGCGTCATGTGCTGTTTGGGGAGGGTTTTTTGGAAGGGACATCCTGCGTGACACTGCAGTGACACTCCTAGATGGGCCCGGTGTTTGTGTCGGCCACTAGGGTCGCTTATCTTACTCACACAGCTACCTCATTGCGCCTCTTTTTTTCTTTGCGTCATGTGCTGTTTGGGGAGGGTTTTTTGGAAGGGCCATCCTGCGTGACACTGCAGTGCCACTCCTAGATGGGCCCGGTGTTTGTGTCGGCCACTAGGGTCGCTTATCTTACTCACACAGCTACCTCATTGCGCCTCTTTTTTTCTTTGCGTCATGTGCTGTTTGGGGAGGGTTTTTTGAAAGGGACATCCTGCGTGACACTGCAGTGACACTCCTAGATGGGCCCGGTGTTTGTGTCGGCCACTAGGGTCGCTTATCTTACTCACACAGCTACCTCATTGCGCCTCTTTTTTTCTTTGCGTCATGTGCTGTTTGGGGAGGGTTTTTTGGAAGGGCCATCCTGCGTGACACTGCAGTGCCACTCCTAGATGGGCCCGGTGTTTGTGTCGGCCACTAGGGTCGCTTATCTTACTCACACAGCTACCTCATTGCGCCTCTTTTTTTCTTTGCGTCATGTGCTGTTTGGGGAGGGTTTTTTGGAAGGGCCATCCTGCGTGACACTGCAGTGCCACTCCTAGATGGGCCCGGTGTTTGTGTCGGCCACTAGGGTCGCTTATCTTACTCACACAGCTACCTCATTGCGCCTCTTTTTTTCTTTGCGTCATGTGCTGTTTGGGGAGGGTTTTTTGGAAGGGACATCCTGCGTGACACTGCAGTGCCACTCCTAGATGGGCCCGGTGTTTGTGTCGGCCACTAGGGTCGCTTATCTTACTCACACAGCTACCTCATTGCGCCTCTTTTTTTCTTTGCGTCATGTGCTGTTTGGGGAGGGTTTTTTGGAAGGGACATCCTGCGTGACACTGCAGTGCCACTCCTAGATGGGCCAGGTGTTTGTGTCGGCCACTAGGGTCGCTTAGCTTAGTCATCCAGCGACCTCGGTGCAAATTTTAGGACTAAAAATAATATTGTGAGGTGTGAGGTATTCAGAATAGACTGAAAATGAGTGGAAATGATGGTTTTTGAGGTTAATAATACTTTGGGATCAAAATGACCCCCAAATTCTATGATATAAGCTGTTTTTTAGGTTTTTTGGAAAAAAACACCCGAATCCAAAACACACCCGAATCCGACAAAAAAAATTCGGTTAGGTTTTGCCAAAACGCGGTCGAACCCAAAACACGGCCGCGGAACCGAACCCAAAACCAAAACACAAAACCCGAAAAATTTCCGGCGCTCATCTCTACCCCGCATGTCAGTCCGCCCCTCCCCCCCCCCAGCACAAATACAAAAGCATCGCACAGCGGCGATGCTTTTGTATTTGTGGAGTAACTCCCGGCCATCGCAGCTCCTGCGGCTGGCCGGGAGTTGATTATCGCTGCCACTGGCCGCAGCGGCTGTGTGAGACGTCACGCAGCCACTGCGGCCCGCCCCCCCCAACGGCCCGGCCACGCTTGTGTTGGCCGGATCGCACCCTCCCAGCGACCGCCTCTTTCTCAGAGGCAATAGCTAGGCAATGACGGCTGCCATGCACCGGCGCACTGTGGCGCCGGCGCAGTTCCGACCCGATCGCTGCGCAGCGACAAACTGCAGCGAACGATCGGGACGGAATGACCCCCCATGTGCACTGCAGGTGTGGCAGATATAACATGTGCAGAGAGAGTTAGATTTGGATGGGTTATTTTGTTTCTGTGCAGGGTAAATACTGGCTGCTTTATTTCTACATTGCAATTTAAATTTCAGTTTGAACACACCCCACCCAAATCTAACTCTCTGCACATGTTACATCCGCCCCACCTGCAGTGCACATGGTTTTGCTCATTAGAGGAAAATGGGACAAGGACATGCACACACACACATACACAATACTGACCCTATATACACACTGCACCCATATACCCCTCCATATAGTGCCCCCTATATATAGGGCACTTCCCTCCTCTATATACTTCTCCCGCCATATACCACGTACTCTGCACTCCCTAGTCTGTATACTATGCTGCAACCCCAGGTTACTTGCCATCCCAGGACTCAGTTACAAGTAGCAGCAGTAACCAGGGAACAGAGCACAGTCAGAACATCAAATGCTACAGTAGTACAGCACTGTCCAGTGTAATGGTGGTCATTCCGAGTTGTTCGTTCGGTAATTTTCTTCGCATCGCAGCGATTTTCCGCTTATTGCGCAGGCGCAATGTTCGCACTGCGACTGCGCCAAGTAAATTTGCTATGCAGTTTGGTATTTTACTCACGGCGTTACGAGGTTTTTTCTTCGTTCTGGTGATCGTAATGTGATTGACAGGAAGTGGGTGTTTCTGGGCGGAAACTGGCCGTTTTATGGGAGTGTGTGAAAAAACGCTACAGTTTCTGGGAAAACGCGGGAGTGGCTGGAGAAACGGAGGAGTGTCTGGGCGAACGCTGGGTGTGTTTGTGACGTCAAACCAGGAACGACAAGCACTAAACTGATCGCACTGGCAGAGTAAGTCTCGAGCTACTCAGAAACTGCACAGAGAAGTCTTTTCGCAATATTGCGAATTTTTTGTTCGCAATTTTGAGAAGCTAAGATTCACTCCCAGTAGGCGGCGGCTTAGCGTGTGCAATGCTGCTAAAAGCAGCTTGCGAGCGAACAACTCGGAATGAGGGCCCATGTGAGGCTAATCACAGGTAAGTTAAGAGAAGTGCAGACATAAAATAATGCTTATATATATATATACTGTCTTAAACATCCTAGTGACATTTGGTGGACCCGTTCATTCCAAGTAAAGCATTCGTTACCTCTAAAACCAATAAATAAAGACACGGAGACTTGAATTTGGCAGAAAAATTGCTAGCTATTTATTTGACCCTAACCATAGCAAACCTGTAAATGAAAACTTTGTTAAGATGCCGATACAGCCGGCATATGGTGGCAGCAAAAAGAACGGCTCTACTAACCTAAATTAACCGTAAAATACTAAAAATTCGAAACCATCCTAATTTTACTACAACTATCAAAAACCGGTAATAGGTGACAACTCCACCCCCACAGTGACTACCCACCGCTCCTGGGTGCCCTGCCGCTGCCTTCCCGGACGGGTGGTCAAGCGGCCAATAAGTCGATGGAGGTGAGTGCACCTAAACCAAATCAAACTGTAAATCACTACAGCTTACCATACAACCACCAACTGCCGTTCTTTTCCGCCAATAAATAGCCAACGATAAAACCAGCCAACAATTTAATGCCAAGGCACTCCGTGACAGAAACCTTTACCAACAGGGCGGGAGGGCAGGAAGGCAATTTCACCAACAAGAGAGAGACAAGATGTCTGTCCTTCCCTATATATACTAACCCTCCCCTTTTCCCAAAGGGCTGTACTTTCCTTCCAGCTAGGTCCACCCCTCACAAGATGTTTAACTCATTCCTTTCCTATGCTGTCAATTCTCTCTCCTAAACATCCTAGTGACATTTGGTGGACCCGTTCATTCCAAGTAAAGCATTCGTTACCTCTAAAACCAATAAATAAAGACACGGAGACTTGAATTTGGCAGAAAAATTGCTAGCTATTTATTTGACCCTAACCATAGCAAACCTGTAAATGAAAACTTTGTTAAGATGCCGATACAGCCGGCATATGGTGGCAGCAAAAAGAACGGCTCTACTAACCTAAATTAACCGTAAAATACTAAAAATTCGAAACCATCCTAATTTTACTACAACTATCAAAAACCGGTAATAGGTGACAACTCCACCCCCACAGTGACTACCCACCGCTCCTGGGTGCCCTGCCGCTGCCTTCCCGGACGGGTGGTCAAGCGGCCAATAAGTCGATGGAGGTGAGGGCACCTAAACCAAATCAAACTGTAAATCACTACAGCTTACCATACAACCACCAACTGCCGTTCTTTTCCGCCAACAGCGAAAGACTCCTTCCCAGAGTCTTCGCACCGCCACCATAACCTCACCCTAACTCCAGCAACACTAGGAACAGATCCTCCAGGAAAAAACATCATCCCCTCATTGGATAGATGCACCCCATCAGGCCGAAAAAGGTGACTTGTCTCTGAACCGCATCCTAGGGTGGCGAACCACTTGACCTCCGTGGGACAACCCACTTCGCCACCGCCCCATTCACCTTTTGCCTGGCCTCCTCAATTTCGCGACCGTCCGTCACACCTTGCCAACTCAACCTCGGCACCATCAAGAAGAACACCAATATATACAAGTGGTCCATTCCCCTTCTGCGTGGCCTCCTCAATTTCGCGACCGTCCGCCACACCTTGCCAACTCAACCTTGGCACCATCAAGGAGAACACCAATATACAACTGGTCCACTGCTGCGGCCAAAATTGCCAGATCCTGTATCATGGCCCACCGCATCTCCAAAGAAGTCCTCTTCCCCAGGTCGTTGCCACCTCAATGGACAACCAACACCCTAGGGCTAACATGCTTGCTGGCCTGACTCACTAGTCTACTTCTCCACTCCGTCCACATCATCCCTTGCCAACCAAGCCAACTAACTTCTCGAGCCCTAGGAAACATCTGTGCCCCCTGCGAGGCCAAAACTGGGCGGCCCAATACACATAAGAGTGGCCAACCACCAAAATAGGCAAGTCATCTTCCAACCAACCTGAAGAGGAGGAAAAGGGGGTAAAAGTGGTTACTAATCATCTATACCATTGTTTAATTTACTGTATTAACCTGAAGGATCTGCCAAAAAGAAAAATTTTGCTGTCGTATATTGCACGAGCAATCAGCCAATTTGAAGCCTAACATGAACACACAAATGGGAAAGATGAAAATAACAAACAAAAAAGGGGGGGGGGGGGAGGGAAGGGGTAAAACATGTAATAACTCAGCTGGAGGTGAAAGCATAAAGACCTGCTGAGGGACTCTGATTAAAAACAGATTAGCCGAATTGTGGATTAGAATTCAGTCCGTCAAGTCAGGCAAAAAATTGCAAAATAACTCCAGACCCCCGCTGCCGGCTCATGCCAGCAACGGCGAGTAGCTAATCCCTGAGTAGGATAAAAAGGGGAAGACAAACAAACGCACAACACCATAACGTACTGAACTGTACTAACATGATTAAACGACTGGAATTGACACACAAGTACGCGCGAGCTAACATCTCATGCAACGGGGCGCATATACTGTCTGTAACTTGACGACTTCCATCGCCCCACCGCCTGGATCTCAGCCATGTAAAATCCCGTCGCCGCAGCCGACGTCGCAGCCCCTATGCGGAAGGAATGCGTCCCGAACGCAGCGGGTGGAAGGCCCAAGCTTGCAAGACAGCGACCCAGCATCCCATGAAATAGATACTTCGTCACCGGCAGCCCGTCATAGTGCAGCGGCTATGACCCCCGACCGTCGGGTCGTACTACCTCATATTGCACTGCCAACCTCACTGGGCAAATGCTCTCCTCAAGAGCCGGAACCAAGGTGACCCATTGACCTCTCCCCACTTGGTCCGTCTTAGAGCGCCGCAATCTGCAAAGCAAGGACTTCTCACCCACCACCACGTCCCCGACCAGCATGCGCGAATCCCCTCGCTTAGAAGGCGCTACCAGTTCCGAACCCTAAAAGCCCCGTGGTAAGCCATTGAGCACGCCAAAATGAAGAACAACCGCAATTCGAAACATGGACGACGCGACACCTGTAACCGCCCTGATGACATCCAGCAACAAGGCCGCCTCAATGGGCATCCTCCTGTCAGGCGGCGTCTGCGCGACTCGCGCCCATCCTTTCATCGCCTTCAACAGAATCCCGCTCTTAGCCACGTCGGGGACGCCCTTTATTCTGCTAAAAACGAAATCCTGGCTAAGTACCGGGATACCACCGCTCTGGACCTACCCGAAACATACAGCTGCCAAATAAAAGAAAACATCCTCCGATGCCCGCTCTTACCTTGCTGAATTCGTCCTTAAGCAAACTCCTCCTACTCGCTCCAAGCTTGCGGCTTAAGCGTGGCTGGCGCGACTGACCGCAACGCAAGACCCTCCAATCCGTCCCGATCACCTCCCAACATTACCGGGAAACTGAACACCATGTTTGTCGGCCTCCGGTGCCAACCAACAAACACTTTCCCACTGCCCTCGTGACAGAGCGTTGGAAATTCCGTTATCCAGCCCAGGCACATGCTGCGCGCGGAACCACACGTTCCGACGTAGGCCTGCCAACGGCAAATGCCCCAGCACCCACAGAAACTACCAGCGACTTCGCCTCTGATTATTTATCGCATGCGCCACATCTAACCAAGATGCTGCGATGAGCCAGCCGATCGCCCCATACCTCCAGCGCCACGATAATGGGGAAAAGCTCCAGCAGCAAAGGTCCTTCGTTAAACCTTCTCGATGTCATTCCGCCGGCCACGGAGGCCGCGCACCAAAATCCCTCCAGATAGTAATCGAATCCAGAGGCACACGTTGCATTGGTGAACAGCTGCAACCTAGCGCTGCCTACTATAGGGGCCTGCCATAAATACGCCCCGTTGAAGTCCTCCAGGCACGAGGCCCATACGGCCAAATCCCTCTTAATCTCTGAGTACAATTGCACGAAACGGGTGGTCTGGCACACCCCGCAGTAGCCTTTTCTAACTTCCGGCAGAAAACCCTCGCCCATCGGGATTACGCGACAAGCAAGTTCACCATGCCCAGCAAGGACTGCGCCTGCCGCAGTGTGACCTAACGCGACCCCTCAAACCAGCAACTAGCGTCGCGGAGCTTCACCCCTTGCTCCGAGGCTGCCGACACGATCCTGCCACTGTGTCAATCTCTATCTCCAAAAAAGGACAAACAGGAGGCCGGGCCCTCTGTTTTATCCTCGGCCACAGGAACGCCGAAGTTGAAAAACCGCGCTCGGATGCTGACGAGCAAGTCACCGCACTGTAAGGAATATGCCGACCCGCGCACCGTAAGTCATCGAGGTAATGGGCAACCCCCTGACCCCCCGACGACGACTGCACGCACCAATGTAAAACGTACTAAACCGCTCGAAAATTGAGCATGAAACGAAACAACCATCGGCAGACCTTTGTCAATGCAATACTCCGCCCCAATCCGGCAACCCATAAAACGGAGGTTCCACTGGGCCCGCACCGCACCTCGCTCGCAACAGGCAAGCGAAACCAAATGAACACCGGAAACAAAAATCTTGCATCTGCCCTATTTGGATACCAATCCAACCACCGGCCCATCGTCTCCAAATTAATCTGCGTTGGAGCTCTGCGGAGCGCTCCCGCCCTAGGCCTGTCTCGGGTAAGTTTGCTTACCCCAGGCCCCCTGACGCCTGCCCTTGAAACAAGAGGAGGCTGGGTGGGATCCGCCACATTGCAAGCACGAGTGGCGAAAAACGACGCTGCTTGCCGAGGGAATAGGCCGCGTTGTTAAAAGCGAAACATTTCCTAGATGCGGCGTCTTGCCCCCCTGCACGGCGGCCGACCTACCTGGCTTGGCCGAACCGCCGTCTGCGCCGGACCCCAGGGCAGGCGACCCTGCGCGGTGCCCATCCGCCTCCGCGTTCCGTGGCTCCTTAGCCTGTTGCGAAGCCCGAGTGACCTTGAGCCAGACTTCCACGTCCTTACACCCAAAGTCCATGACTTGCAACCCGTCCTGCTTCTCCCTGAATTCCTGGACATATCGACGCCACTCGGAGCCCGAAGATGTGCGCTGCATGCCGTGTATGAGATGCAGGTACCGAACTATGTTCATGCGCTCGTCCGGTCTATCCTCCAGGTAACAAGCCGCGAAGACCCCGCTGCCCTTCTTTGCAGCCGCCGCCCTATACTCCCTCCTCGCATCCTTTGCCAAAACAAACACAAACAACAAAATCCCCGTAAATCTTCCTACGGCAGCTATCCCTCAGCCCACGCATAACTGCCGTGTAGTCGCAGCGAACCCCCGGGGAAATCACGGCGTTTCTTAGCCCTGCGAGCTTCCTCGCTCAGCCGTCTGCGCATCCTCCGCCTCTTCTGCCGTCCCGCCGCCCTCTTGGCGAATTTCGTCGCCCGCTTCTTCGCCCCAGTCGTACTACTAACGTCAGACGCCGGCGACGACAGAGAAGCCGAAGAGGAGGAAGAAGCAGAACTACGAGGACTAGAGCTCGTGTAGGAGTCCGATACCGACCGTACCACCTCACCTGATATCGCCGACTGCCCCGACACGGTATCCTTCGGCGTGGCAAAACCGACGTCGTCTTCTTCGGACTCCGCCATCTCCACTTCACCGCGATCCCCTGCAGCAGAGAAAGGAGCGAAGGACCCAGAAGGCACTCGCGGCGTATGCCGAGCAACTCGTGAGGAGGGCGTCTCTGCCGCGCATCCCTGTCCGACCCGTCCGGGACAATGATCCAGGTCCACGTCGCCCACCCAGAGCTCCCTGCAGGCGCGGGCAACCCGCTGCGCCGCCCGCACACCGGACGTACCTGCCACTGCCGGCGTGCTAGAGCTTGCAGCTACCCCCGGGGAGGCAGCCGCGGCCAGCGGCCCCAAGGCCGCCACCACCGTGGCCAATGCCGACGCCAGCGTTCCGGAGGGTCCTGATCGCCCAAAAAAACCCGGCGCCGGATACCGAGGGAACCCCCAGCCGGGGCCCGCGCGCGCCTACCCGCAGGACGCCCGACAAACGGAACCTGGGACCCCGACGCCTGCCGTCCCGTCTGCCTTGGCGGGGAAAAGGGGTGCGCCCCTGAACGATGGCGAACCCATGCCCCCCCAAACTTCGCCTCTATCGGAGGGCTGGCAGTAGGTGCCCTCGCTTCCTGAAGCTACGCTCGCCCCCTCCCCCCGCAAAACCGGAGCCACTCCGCCCGCTGGGAGGGAGCTGCGGCGAGACCGGTTAGCGGCCGCAGCAGCCCTGCGGCCACTAACCCATTCCCTGTCCCCCCACAAGCCGCTGGATTCCTGCTCTAGGGGAGTGCCCTGAGGGGACAGAGAGACGTGCGGCGCTGCTGCGCGCGCACGAGCGCGAACGGCGCCACCGTCGTGAGCATGGGCTCGCGCGCACCTCATGTGCGCGCCCCGACTCTTTGCCCCGCTAATTCTCCTTGAAATACTCCGCCCCCCCCACTTATATCTGCTGCAAAACATCATCCCACACAGCCCTCTTGGGTACTGCCTCATGCCAACATGCGGGGGGGGGGGGGGGCTGCCTCCCCTCCCTCCCCCGCCCCCCGCCGGACTCCGGCTGCAGGGAAGCGAGTTGGGGAGACAGGGAGGCTGGCGGCGCCGCTGCGCGCACTCGTGCGCGAACGGTGCGGCCGGAAGCAAGCATGGGTGCGCGCGCCCCGCCGCTTCACCGCCCGCGAGCTCCCGGCTGCATACCTGTTGAACCGCCGCGCGAGGCCCAGTGACAGACCTCGCGCGGCTCTCAGCCGTCTCCCGCCTGGCCCCTCCACACTGCGAGAGGGACATAAAGGGAGCCGAGAGCGGCTCCACCTACGGGCGCATGCGCGCGCCATCGAACGCCCGACACCCACACCTCATATGCCGCGCTCGGAGGTGAGGGCTGTGCCCTCCCACCTCCGGGCGGCCTGCCCAAACCTCCGGCCTACCACCCGAGCCTGTGGAGGCCCCAGGGGACGGGGCCCCGTCCCCCAGGCCATCCACCCCCTCCCCGGGCCCAGCCCCACCGCCAGGTGCGCGGTGCCGGGCTGGGATCCCGGCGGAACGACGAGGGCGGGCTGTATGGTCGAGAGAAGGCTGAGGTGATCTAAAGGAGAATCACCTTGAAATGCAGGGGAGAGCTCGCAGTCTAAATTAAATGGGAAACAACAATCACAATTGGGAAGCCTGCTATGCAGCACTCACCCAACCCCATAAGGCAATTTCACCAACAAGGAAATTTCACCAACAAGGCAATTTCACCAACAAGAGAGAGACAAGATGTCTGTCCTTCCCTATATATACTAACCCTCCCCTTTTCCCAAAGGGCTGTACTTTCCTTCCAGCTAGGTCCACCCCTCACAAGATGTTTAACTCATTCCTTTCCTATGCTGTCAATTCTCTCTCCATAGAACCTGATTCAGAAATGGGCACTAATGAGGCCACAGCCATGATTATGTACCCAGCGTCTGTGTGGAGACATGCAAATGCTGCAGCCGCCTGGATTTGTATTGAGATACGTAACGGCAGTCACAGATGAGTCAACAATCTGAGAAGCCCTTTGGTCGTGCAGCATGGCCACAGGAAGTGAGAAGCCAGAGGCGCTGCCGCTTCGTACGGGAACGCAGTCACCACCTCAGGCATGCCCCGAAACAGACAAGGCACACCTGCGTATTTGACGCCACTCCTAGTTACTGCCCCAAATGGTCCCTGTCAGTCATTAAGTGAATTACCGCTCACTGCAACCGCCGTCGCTGCACATAAGTAGTGCGACTGAGACGCATGCGCCGTCAACTGATAATCACACGACTGTGCAGAAATCAAGTCTGCAGTCATCTCTGAATCAGGCCCTCAGTATAGGGCGGTGACTGGACTGGACGGTGACTGGAAGGAAATATATCAAAGCTTGGACCAGAGGTTAAAGTGAGCTGGAACGGTGCGGAACTGCGTTACGTCAGTTCCATTTGGAGACGTAAGCAGTTCCACCTCCTCTGACCCACCTAACACAGGATGTCAGCCGGCGCAGAAACCTGCCGGGCGCACGCTGAGATTTTGTTACCAGCGGGCGCCTTGCTCCTTACCCACAGCGGCAGCAAGAGGCAGGAGCTCACTCCTGAGCTCCGGGCTCTGGCAGTATGCGATATGGGAGACACGCCATGACGTCTCTCCCATAGTTCCGAGGAGTGGGCAACAAGGAAGGACAACAGCGGTCGGACGCAGGAGCGGAGCTTAAGGTGAGTATTATTATTTTTTTTGTGTGTGTAAGCGGCACTACTAGAGGGGGCATAACTAAAGGGGGCATATCTACTGAGGGCATAACTAAAGGGGGCATATCTAGTGGGGGCATAACTAAATGGGGCATATCTACTGGGGGCATATATAAAGGGGGCATATCTACTGGGGGCATATATACAGGCGGCATAATTACAGGGGACATATCTACTGGGGGCAGTACTACAGGAGGCATAACTACTGGGGGAAATACTACATGGGGGCATTACCAATGGGAGCATTACTACTTTGGGCACTACTAATGAGGGCATTGCATAGGGGGCACTTCATAAGGGGCATCAGTTCTGGGGACATAAGGGGCACTACTACTAGGAGCACAGCATAAAGGGCACCAATACTATGGACTCTACATAAGGGGCACTACTACTGTGGGCATTGTATAAGGGGCACTACTGCTGTGGGCGTTATGTGTCTCTATTTGAGACTACACCCCTTTTTTTGTGGCACGCGCCGCAGTTGCATGGGCAGTATGTGTAGAGAGGTGAGTTCCACCACCTCTCTAGGACCACTTTAAGCACTGGCTTGGAGAGAGATAAAGTAGCGGTAGATAAAGTACCGACCAATCAGCTACTAACTGCCATGTTATAGGCTGTGTTTAAAAAAAGACAGGAGCTGATTGGTTGGTACTTTATCTCACTCCAAGCTTGATAAATCTACCACATGGGGATGGATATAATGAAGCCCAAATTCAGTGGCCATGCGGGATGCCGGACAAACTTTTTTTTTAAAGGAGCAATGTTGAAGGACGCTAAACCATGCCTTGTACATGATTGCCCCTTTAAAGCAATGACTGTGTTTAGCAGGCATCCCGCACGACTGCTGAACTAGTACTCATTAGAAGGTGATCTATCCCCCTCTTATTTTCGGGATCCGGTCTGAAGATCGACACTGTCTAGGTCGACAATGTTTAGGTCGACCACTATAGGTCGACAGTCACTAGGTCGACATGGATGGAAGGTCGACAGGGTTTCTAGGTCGACATGTGCTAGGTCGACAGGTCTAAAGGTCGACATGAGTTTTTCAAATTTTTTTATTTTTTTGAATTTTTTCATACTTAACGATCCACGTGGACTACGATTGGAACGGTAATCTGTGCCGAGCGAAGCGGAGCGAAGGCACCATGCGAGGGGACGCGGTGCACTAATTTGGGATCCCGGTCACTCTACGAAGAAAACGACACCAAAAAAAAAAAAAAATCCTCATGTCGACCTTTAGACCTGTCGACCTAGCACATGTCGACCTAGAAACCCTGTCGACCTTCCATCCATGTCGACCTAGTGACTGTCGATCTATAGCGGTCGACCTAAACATTGTCGACCTAGATACTGTCGATTTGATGAACCACACCCCTTATTTTCACCATTACAATCCCCACCCGACCACATCAATCATCACAGAACACCCAAAATTATCCACAAACATTCCAATACATAGATACATCAATAGCTTATTAACCTTCATGAATGTTATTTTACATAGAATCATGTTAATACATTAATACAGTATAATATATTATTATTACTATTATTAATGCAGAAGATGTGGTGCAGAGTCCTGACAGCAAGTATATCTTTCAGAAGACCTGTACTGCAATGTGCTAATCTTTGAATAATAAGACACGGCTTTGCTGATTCATAATTGTAAGTTGGCCTTTAGCTGGTCGTCAGTTACAGACAACTGGTATTTGCCTTTCACTATTTTCATATGTGATTCAGAATTATGAGTTATGTGAATCCTAAAACTGCTGTCAAGTACGTGGCAACTTTCCTGATGTTATTTATCCTCAACCAAAAGTTCCAAGGTGGTCATTCCGAGTTGATTGTACGTAGCAACGTTTTGCTGCTCGTGCGATCAACTAGACGCCGCCTATGGGGGAGTGTATTTTAGCATATCAGGGCTGCGATCGCTTGTGCAGCCCTGCTATGCTAAAAAAGTTTCCTGCAAAACAAGACCAGGGTCAGACCTACTTACCCTGTGCGACGAATCCAGCGACGAAGGTCCCGGGATTGATGTCAGACATCCGCCCTCCAAACGCCTGGACACGCCTGCGTTCGGATCTCCACGCCCAGAAAACGGTGAGTAGACGCACCGGAATGCCTCCTCCCTGTCAATCTTCTTGCGATCGCGCTAGCGATCACTTTCTTCTGGCCGCTGCCCGCCGTTCGCACCGCAACAAAGAACCGCTGCATGTGAACGGGTCAGAATGACCCCCATATGTTTCCTACAGCAACATTTAAACGTGCCCATGAAAAATAATGTAATGATGCCTGTTTTAAAGAAATGTCATCACATCTACTGTACAAACACCTAAGGGGGGCATTCAGACCTGATCGCTGGGCTGCGATTTTTGCTGTCCTGCATTCAGATGGTCGCCGCATCCAGGGGGAGTGTAAATTCACCGTGCAAGTGTGTGATGCTATGTGTACGCCAAGCTGCTAAAATTCAGTATGTGCAGTCTGTGTGCAGCCCAGGACCAGAGGCGTATCTAGGGCAGGGCGAGCAGGGCATATGCCCTGGGCGCCGTGACAGGCCTGCCAGAAGGGGGCGCCGCCGACCAGGGCAGTAAAAAAGGTTCAGTGTCGGCCGCTGATCATCCTGCTCCATCTCTGCTCCTGACGTCCAGTTACAGGTGGGAGTGTTTCACTGTTTAGTTGCGCCCACAATGCGCCGGACCAATAGGAGAAGGATGGGGGTGGGGACAAGCGGCTCAGGCAGCAGCAGCAGCATTGGTGGGCGGGGTGATCCGGACTCCGGAGGCATCCCAGGCTATATTTAAATGTTGAGCACTAGAGTCCGGGCGCCGGCATCCCCGCGTAGTGGATTGCGCTGGTGGCAGATCGGGGCTGCTGGGCAGTGTGGCAAACGCTGATGGGGAATCACAGGAGGATCGCAGTGCAGCGGCAGCGGCCAGAAGCGGGACACATATCATGCAGTGCATGGCCCTCTCTGTGCTGTTACGTCTGCTAGAGGCTCCTCCCCCCAACCCTCTTACACATATGGCGGGCGGAACCTGCTCCCTCTGCTCTGATGCATGGCACTGAAATCAGCATGCTGCCACAAGGCCCACACATCCTGGTGAGTTGAATGGGTGTATGAGGAGGACTGTTGCAGGGGCTGGGTGCTGTAGCGTATGAGGGGTGCTGTTGGGGTGTATGATGAAGGGGGTCTGGGTGCTGTAGTTTAGGAGGGGGGGGGGGTGCTGGGTGTTTGAGTATTTGGGGGGCAGGGTGCTGTAGTATATGGGGGGTGCCAGTGGTTGTAGTGTATGAGGGGGTTTGTCTGGGGTTGCTGTGTCTGAAGTGGTCTGTTGGGGTGTATGAGGAGGGGGGGGGGCTGGGTGCTGTAGTGTATGAGAGTGGATGCTGGGTGTTGGTGTATAAGAGGAAGTGGGTGCTGTAGTGTATGGGGGGGGGGGGTACTGGGTGTTGTGGTGTACGAGGAAGGGAAACTGGGTGCTATAATGTTTTAGCGGGGGTTTGACTCTCTCGAGTCTCTGACTCTGCCATTTTAAGGACCCTTAGGTGGATGGTGGGCCGGCACTTATACAGTGTATAATGGACACTACCACTGTGTGGCGTAATGGGTATAATGGGCGCACTATGCCGCGTAATGTGTAGAATGGGCGCACTGTGCCGCGTAATGTGTAGAATGGGCGCACTGTGCCGCGTAATGTGTAGAATGGGCGCACTGTGCAGCGTAATGTGTAGAATGGGCGCACTGTGCTGCGGAATGTGTAGAATGGGCGCACTGTAGTGATGTGCACCGGAAATTTTTCGGGTTTTGTGTTTTGGTTTTGGGTTCGGTTCCGCGGCCGTGGTTTGGATTCGGACGCGTTTTGGCAAAACCTCACCGAAAATTTTTTGTCGGATTCGGGTGTGTTTTGGATTCGGGTGTTTTTTTCAAAAAACCCTCAAAAACAGCTTAAATCATAGAATTTGGGGGTCATTTTGATCCCAAAGTATTATTAACCTCAATAACCATAATTTCCACTCATTTTCAGTCTATTCTGAATACCTCAAAACTCACAATATTATTTTTAGTCCTAAAATTTGCACCGAGGTCGCTGGATGGCTAAGCTAAGCGACCCAAGTGGCCGACACAAACACCTGGCCCATCTAGGAGTGGCACTGCAGTGTCACGCAGGATGGCCCTTCAAAAAAATTGTCCCCAAACAGCACATGATGCAAAGAAAAAAAGAGGCGCAATGAGGTAGCTGTGTGACTAAGCTAAGCGACACAAGTGGCCGACACAAACACCTGGCCCATCTAGGAGTGGCACTGCAGTGTCAGACAGGATGGCACTTCAAAAAAATACTCCCCAAACAGCACATGATGCAAAGAAAAAAAGAGGCGCACCAAGGTTGCTGTGTGACTAAGCTAAGCGACACAAGTGGCCGACACAAACACCTGGCCCATCTAGGAGTGGCACTGCAGTGTCACGCAGGATGGCACTTCAAAAAAATACTCCCCAAACAGCACATGATGCAAAGAAAAAAAGAGGCGCACCAAGGTCGCTGTGTGACTAAGCTAAGCGACACAAGTGGCCGACACAAACACCTGGCCCATCTAGGAGTGGCACTGCAGTGTCACGCAGGATGGCCCTTCAAAAAAATACTCCCCAAACTGCACATGATGCAAAGAAAAAAAGAGGCACAATGAGGTAGCTGTGAGACTAAGATAAGCGACCCAAGTGGCCGACACAAACATCTGGCCCATCTAGGAGTGGCACTGCAGTGTCACGCAGGATGGCCCTTCAAAAAAATACTCCCCAAACTGCACATGATGCAAAGAAAAAAAGAGGCGCAATGAGGTAGCTGTGAGACTAAGATAAGCGACCCAAGTGGCCGACACAAACATCTGGCCCATCTAGGAGTGGCACTGCAGTGTCACGCAGGATGGCCCTTCAAAAAAATACTCCCCAAACAGCACATGATGCAAAGAAAAATGAAAGAAAAAAGAGGTGCAAGATGGAATTGTCCTTGGGCCCTCCCACCCACCCTTATGTTGTATAAACAGGACATGCACACTTTAACGAACCCATCATTTCAGTGACAGGGTCTGCCACACGACTGTGACTGAAATGACTGGTTGGTTTGGGCCCCCACCAAAAAAAGAAGCAATCAATCTATCCTTGCACAAACTGGCTCTACAGAGGCAAGATGTCCACCTCATCATCATCCTCCGATTCCTCACCCCTTTCACTGTGTACATCCCCCTCCTCACAGATTATTAATTCGTCCCCACTGGAATCCACCATCTCAGGTCCCCGTGTACTTTCTGGAGGCAATTGCTGCTGGTGAATGTCTCCACGGAGGAATTGATTATAATTCATTTTAATGAACATCATCTTCTCCACATTTTCTGGAAGTAACCTCGTACGCCGATTGCTGACAAGGTGAGCGGCTGCACTAAACACTCTTTCGGAGTACACACTGGAGGGAGGGCAACTTAGGTAGAATAAAGCCAGTTTCTGCAAGGGCCTCCAAATTGCCTCTTTTTCCTGCCAGTATACGTACGGACTGTCTGACGTGCCTACTTGGATGCGGTCACTCATATAATCCTCCACCATTCTTCCAATGGTGAGAGAATCATATGCAGTGGCAGTAGACGACATGTCAGTAATCGTTGCCAGGTCCTTCAGTCCGGACCAGATGTCAGCACTCGCTCCAGACTGCCCTGCATCACCGCCAGTGGGTGGGCTCGGAATTCTTAGCCTTTTCCTCGCACCCCCAGTTGCGGGAGAATGTGAAGGAGGAGCTGTTGACGGGTCACGTTCCTGTTGACTTGACAATTTTCTCACCAGCAGGTCTTTGAACCCCTGCAGACTTGTGTCTGCCGGAAAGAGAGATACAACATAGGTTTTAAATCTAGGATCGAGCACGGTGGCCAAAATGTAGTGCTCTGATTTCAACAGATTGACCACCCGTGAATCCTGGTTAAGCGAATGAAGGGCTCCATCCACAAGTCCCACATGCCTAGCGGAATCGCTCTGTTTTAGCTCCTCCTTCAATGTCTCCAGCTTCTTCTGCAAAAGCCTGATGAGGGGAATGACCTGACTCAGGCTGGCAGTGTCTGAACTGACTTCACGTGTGGCAAGTTCAAAGGGTTGCAGAACCTTGCACAACGTTGAAATCATTCTCCACTGCGCTTGAGACAGGTGCATTCCACCTCCTTTGCCTATATCGTGGCCAGATGTATAGGCTTGAATGGCCTTTTGCTGCTCCTCCATCCTCTGAAGCATATAGAGGGTTGAATTCCACCTCGTTACCACCTCTTGCTTCAGATGATGGCCGGGCAGGTTCAGGTATTTTTGGTGGTGCTCCAGTCTTCTGTACGCGGTGCCTGAACGCCGAAAGTGGGCCGCAATTCTTCGGGCCACCGACAGCATCTCTTGCACGCCCCTGTCGTTTTTTAAATAATTCTGCACAACCAAATTCAAGGTATGTGCAAAACATGGGACGTGCTGGAATTTGCCCAGATGTAATGCACGCACAATATTGCTGGCGTTGTCCGATGTCACAAATCCCCAGGAGAGTCCAATTGGGGTAAGCCATTCTGCGATGATCTTCCTCAGTTGCCGTAAGAGGTTTTCAGCTGTGTGCGTATTCTGGAAAGCGGTGATACAAAGCGTAGCCTGCCTAGGAACGAGTTGGCGTTTGCGAGATGCTGCTACTGGTGCCGCCGATGCTGTTATTGCAGCGGGAGGCAATACATCTGTCCGTGGTTAAGTGGACATTGGGTACAACTGCATTTTTTAGGACACTGGTGAGTCTTTTTCTGAGGTCTGTGTACATTTTCGGTATCGCCTGCCTAGAGAAATGGAACCTAGATGGTATTTGGTACCGGGGACACATTACCTCAATCAAGTCTATAGTTGGCTCTGAATTAACGATGGATACCGGAACCACGTTTCTCACCGCCCAGGCTGCCAAGGCCTCAGTTATCCGCTTTGCAGCAGGATGACTGCTGTGATATTTTATCTTCCTCGCAAAGGACTGTTGTACAGTCAATTGCTTACTGGAAGTAGTACAAGTGGTCGTCCGAATTTCCCTCTGGGATGACGATCGACTCCCAGCAGCAACAACAGCAGCGCCAGCAGCAGTAGGCGTTACACTCAAAGATGCATCGGAGGAATCCCAGGCAGGAGAGGACTCGTCAGACTTGCCAGTGACATGGCCTGCAGGACTATTGGCTTTCCTGGGTAAGGAGGAAATTGACACTGAGGGAGTTGGTGGTGTGGTTTGCAGGAGCTTGGTTACAAGAGGAAGGGATTTACTGGTCAGTGGACTGCTTCCGCTGTCGCCCAAAGTTTTTGAACTTGTCACTGACTTATAATGAATGCGCTGCAGGTGACGTATAAGGGAGGATGTTCCGAGGTGGTTAACGTCCTTACCCCTACTTATTACAGCTTGACAAAGGCAACACACGGCTTGACACCTGTTGTCCGCATTTGTGTTGAAATAATTCCACACCAAAGAGCTGATTTTTTTGGTATTTTCACCAGGCATGTCAATGGCCATATTCCTCCCACGGACAACAGGCGTCTCCCCGGGTGCCTGACTTAAACAAACCACCTCACCATCAGAATCCTCCTTGTCAATTTCCTCCCCAGCGCCAGCAACACCCATATCCTCATCCTGGTGTACTTCAACACTGACATCTTCAATTTGACTATCAGGAACTGGACTGTGGGTGCTCCTTCCAGCACTTGCAGGGGGCGTGCAAATGGTGGAAGGCACAAGCTCTTCCCGTCCAGTGTTGGGAAGGTCAGGCATCGCAACCGACACAATTGGACTCTTCTTGGGGATTTGTGATTTCGAAGAACGCACAGTTCTTTGCTGTGCTTTTGCCAGCTTAAGTCTTTTCTTTTTTCTAGCGAGAGGATGAGTGCTTCCATCCTCATGTGAAGCTGAACCACTAGCCATGAACATAGGCCAGGGCCTCAACCGTTCCTTGCCACTCCGTGTCGTAAATGGCATATTGGCAAGTTTACGCTTCTCCTCAGACGCTTTTAATTTTGATTTTTGGGTCATTTTACTGATCTTTTGTGTTTTGGATTTTACATGCTCTGTACTATGACATTGGGCATCGGCCTTGGCAGACGACGTTGATGGCATTTCATCGTCTCGGCCATGACTAGTGGCAGCAGCTTCAGCACGAGGTGGAAGTGGATCTTGATCTTTCCCTATTTTTTTAACCTCCACATTTTTGTTCTCCATATTTTAATGCGCACAACTAAAAGGCACCACAGGTATACAATGTAGATGGATGGATAGTATACTTATGGACGACGAGTGACGACACAGAGGTAGGTACAGCAGTGGCCTACCGTACTGCTATATACAGTATAATGGACCTGGTGGACACTGTCAGCAGACTGCTAAACTAGTACTACTAGTATAAAGAAAAAAAGGCACCACAGGTATACCATGTAGATGGATGGATAGTATACTTATGGACGACGAGTGACGACACAGAGGTAGGTACAGCAGTGGCCTACCGTACTGCTATATACAGTATAATAAATGGACCTGGTGGACACTGTCAGCAAACTGCTAAACTAGTATAAAGAAAAAAAGCCACCACAGGTATACAATGTAGATGGATGGATAGTATACTTATGGACGACGAGTGATGACACAGAGGTAGGTACAGCAGTGGCCTACCGTACTGCTATATACAGTATAATAAATGGACCTGGTGGACACTGTCAGCAAACTGCTAACTTAGTATAAAGAAAAAAAGCTATCACAGGTATACAATGTAGATGGATGGATAGTATACTTATTATTATTAATGGATGACGAGTGACTGACGACACAGAGGTAGGTACAGCAGTGGCCTACCGTACTGCTATATACAGTATAATGGACCTGGTGGACACTGTCAGCAGACTGCTAAACTAGTACTACTAGTATAAAAAAAAAAGCCACCACAGGTATACAATGTAGATGGATGGTAGTATACTAATGGACGACGAGTGACGACACAGAGGTAGGTACAGCAGTGGCCTACCGTACTGCTATATACAGTATAATGGACCTGGTGGACACTGTCAGCAGACTGCTAAACTAGTACTACTAGTATAAAGAAAAAAAGGCACCACAGGTATATACAATGTAGATGGATGGATAGTATACTTATGGACGACGAGTGACGACACAGAGGTAGGTACAGCAGTGGCCTACCGTACTGCTATATACAGTATAATTAATGGACCTGGTGGACACTGTCAGCAAACTGCTAAACTAGTATAAAGAAAAAAAGCTACCACAGGTATACAATGTAGATGGATGGATAGTATACTTATTATTATTAATGGATGACGAGTGACTGACGACACAGAGGTAGGTACAGCAGTGGCCTACCGTACTGCTATATACAGTATAATGGACCTGGTGGACACTGTCAGCAGACTGCTAAACTAGTACTACTAGTATAAAGAAAAAAAGGCACCACAGGTATACAATGTAGATGGATGGATAGTATACTTATGGATGACGAGTGACGACACAGAGGTAGGTACAGCAGTGGCCTACCATACTGCTATATACAGTATAATTAATGGACCTGGTGGACACTGTCAGCAAACTGCTAAACTAGTATAAAGAAAAAAAGCTACCACAGGTATACAATGTAGATGGATGGATAGTATACTTATTATTATTAATGGATGACGAGTGACTGACGACACAGAGGTAGGTACAGCAGTGGCCTACCGTACTGCTATATACAGTATAATGGACCTGGTGGACACTGTCAGCAGACTGCTAAACTAGTACTACTAGTATAAAGAAAAAAAGGCACCACAGGTATACAATGTAGATGGATGGATAGTATACTTATGGATGACGAGTGACGACACAGAGGTAGGTACAGCAGTGGCCTACCATACTGCTATATACAGTATAATAAATGGACCTGGTGGACACTGTCAGCAAACTGCTAAACTAGTATAAAGAAAAAAAGCCACCACAGGTATACAATGTAGATGGATGGATAGTATACTTATTATTATTAATGGATGATGAGTGACTGACGACACAGAGGTAGGTACAGCAGTGGCCTACCGTACTGCTATATACAGTATAATGGACCTGGTGGACACTGTCAGCAGACTGCTAAACTAGTACTACTAGTAAAAAAAAAAAAGCCACCACAGGTATACAATGTAGATGGATGGATAGTATACTTATGGACGACGAGTGACGACACAGAGGTAGGTACAGCAGTGGCCTACCGTACTGCTATATACAGTATAATGGCCTGGTGGACACTGTCAGCAGACTGCTAAACTAGTACTACTAGTATAAAGAAAAAAAGCCACCACAGGTATACAATGTAGATGGATGGATAGTATACTTATGGACGACGAGTGACGACACAGAGGTAGGTACAGCAGTGGCCTACCATACTGCTATATACAGTATAATAAATGGACCTGGTGGACACTGTCAGCAAACTGCTAAACTAGTATAAAGAAAAAAAGCCACCACAGGTATACAATGTAGATGGATGGATACTAGTATACTTATTATTATTAATGGATGACGAGTGACTGACGACACAGAGGTAGGTACAGCAGTGGCCTACCGTACTGCTATATACAGTATAATGGACCTGGTGGACACTGTCAGCAGACTGCTAAACTAGTATAAAAAAAAGCTATCACAGGAGTGTTTTTCAGGCAGACAAACGTATACTGGTGGTCACTGTCAGCAAAACTGTGCACTGTACTCCTGCTATAGCTGCTCCCCAGTCTCCACAATTAAGCAGTGTGAGCACTCAGCACAGATATATCATGCAGCACACTGAGCACAGATATGGTATGGAGCGTTTTTTTCAGGCAGAGAACGGATAAAAAAAAACTGGTGGTCACTATCAGCAAAACTCTGCACTCTACTCCGAGTCCTAACAGCTGCTCCCCAATCCTCCCCACAATTAGTAATAAAACAAGCAATCAACTGTCTCTTCTACAATTATAAACGGAGAGGACGCCAGCCACGTCCTCTCCCTATCAATCTCAATGCACGTGTGAAAATGGCGGCGACGCACGGCTGCTTATATAGAATCCGAATCTCGCGAGAATCCGACAGCGGGATGATGACGTTCGGGCGCGCTCGGGTTAACCGAGCCATACGGGAGAATCCAAGTATGGCTCGGACCCGTGTAAAAAGGGTGAAGTTCGGGGGGGTTCGGTTTCTCGGAAACCGAACCCGCTCATCACTAGCGCACTGTGCTGCGGAATGTGTAGAATGGGTACACTGTGGCTTAAGGTGTATATGGAGTAGTACTGCTGTGCGGTGTAATGTGAATAAGGACCACAATTGTGTGGCATGTGAGTTTTTGGTATTTTACTACAGTATATATAATGTAACATGGATCATATTCATTTATAAAAAGCCACCATAGCCACTCCTGGTTTAAATAGTTTTTATTTTTTTTAGCTAAAAATAATAAAAAAGTCCCAAGCCTTGCTTAAGAAATAAGAAAGAAGAGTCCCTAAGCCTTTTTTCTATATTAAAAAAAGCCCCTAATTTATTAAAAGAAAATCCCTAGGAGAGCGGTGGCCAACCCGCAGCTTTCAAGCCGCATTCAGTGGGTTAAGGGGATGGTGTGCTGAGGGACGAGACAGGGGGTAGTTGATGGTATGCTGAGTGTCGACGCAGGGAGAGGTGATGGTGTGCTGAGTGTCGACACAGGGCGTAGGTGATGTGTGCAGAGTGCCGACACGGGATAGGTGATGGTGTGCTGAGTGATGACACGGGATAGGTGATGGTGTGCTGAGTGACGACACGGGATAGGTGATGGTGTGCTGAGTGACGACACGAGATAGGTGATGGTGTGCTGAGTAACGGCACGGGATAGGTGATGGTGTGCTGAGTAACGGCACAGGATAGGTGATGGTGTGCTGAGTGACGACGTGGGATAGGTGATGGTGTGCTGAGTGACGACACGGGATAGGTTATGGTGTGCCGAGAGATGACGCGGGATAGGTGATGGTGTGCTGAGAGACGGCACGGGATAGGTGATGGTGTGCTGAGCGACAACAGTGGGGTAAGGGGATGGGGTGCTGAGTGACGAGACGGGGAGGTGATGGTATGCTGAATGACGATGCAGGGGGAGGTGATGGTGTGCTTAGTGACGACACGGGGTAGGTGATTGTGTGCTGAGTGACAACACGGGATAGGTGATGGTGTGCTGAGTGACGACATGGGATAGGTGATGGTGTGCTGAGTGATGACACGGGATAGGTGATGGTGTGCTGAGTGACGACACGGGATAGGTGATGGTGTGCTGAGTGACGACACGGGATAGGTGATGGTGTGCTGAGTGACGACACGGGATAGGTGATGGTGTGCTGAGTGACGACACGAGATAGGTGATGGTGTGCTGAGAAACGGCACGGGATAGGTGATGGTGTGCTGAGTAACGGCACAGGATAGGTGATGGTGTGCTGAGTGACGACGTGGGATAGGTGATGGTGTGCTGAGTGACGACACGGGATAGGTTATGGTGTGCCGAGAGATGACGCGGGATAGGTGATGGTGTGCTGAGAGACGGCACGGGATAGGTGATGGTGTGCTGAGCGACAACAGTGGGGTAAGGGGATGGGGTGCTGAGTGACGAGACGGGGAGGTGATGGTATGCTGAATGACGACGCAGGGGGAGGTGATGGTGTGCTTAGTGACGACACGGGGTAGGTGAT
This sequence comes from Pseudophryne corroboree, assembly GCF_028390025.1. Lineage (NCBI taxonomy): Eukaryota > Metazoa > Chordata > Amphibia > Anura > Myobatrachidae > Pseudophryne > Pseudophryne corroboree. Next base: position 52,899,221 of record NC_086448.1, read on the forward strand.
TGTGTGCTGAGTGACAACACGGCATAGGTGATGGTGTGCCGAGTGACGACATGGGATAGGTGATGGTGTGCTGAGTGATGACACGGTATAGGTGATGGTGTGCTGAGAGACAGTGGGGTAAGGGGATGGTGTGCTGAGTGACGAGACAGGGGGAGGTGATGGTGTGCTGAATGACGACGCAGGAGGAGGTAATGTTGTGCTGAGTGACGACACAAGGGGTAGGTGATGGTGTGCTGGGTGATGACACAGGGGGTAGGTGATGATGTGCTGAGTGACGACACAGGGGATTGGTGATGGCGTGGCTGAGAGACGCAGGGGGCAGGATGTGAGTTTTGTTGAACTGCTATTCCTAAACAAACAGGCATCTTCTGGAAAATGGGATCTCCTACATGAATAGTGAATACCGACTGAAGACGCCGTCTGCCTCAGAGGATACAGTTCTTCAGAGGTTCCACATTGCAAGAAACCATCATACAGGTAAGGTATGCAATTGAAAATAATGTTTCCATTTGTGACGCGAAACAGGTGGCGTGTCACGTCCGCATACCCCATTTTCAGTGGCCATGCCCCCTCTGGTGCGTGACCACGCCCCCTCTGGTGCGTGACCACACCCAATTTATCGACGCGCGCCTGCGGCGCGCACACATTCTTTAGTTTATGCTTCTTTTATTTATTTATTATTTTTTTTTGGGGGGGGGGGGGCTCCATTCAGAATCTTGCCCTGGGCTCCAAATACCCTTGTTACGCCTCTGCCCAGGACAGCTCCAATGCAATCACATCAGGCGGACGTCACACACCCTCCCTGAAAACGCTCGGGGGCTTCTGCGTTTTTCCGGACACTCCCAGTAAACGCTCAGTTGCCACCCACAAACGCCTTCCTCCTGTCAATCATTTTGCGAATGCCCGTGCGAATGGATGTTTCGCACCATCCCGTCACTGACAGGCGATACCCTTTGTTGTTGTGCAAAGCGCGTGCGCATTGCGGTGCATGCGCATTTAGTACCTGCAGCAATCAGCTCTGAATGATCCCCTATGATAAGATGCCTTGCATCAGTTGATTCTATCTACCAATGTCAACCTGTACATGTCCTGGATTCTAGCGGTCAGGCTCAGAGTCAGACGTGAGACTTTTTTTAATCGCATGTGAAACGCCAGCGATTATAGTTTTTGTTTAAAAGAATTCACAGAGCTAATCATCATTTCAGTATAATTTCCGTCTCCTCCTTGTAACTTCAGTTCATTCAAGAAAGCTGAGGGGTCAGTTCGGGAGATAAGTAAAGAGCAGCCACATCTGCTCGCAGGAAACATCTCTCTGGGGACCAGGGACTCCTGAATGTCAGGCAATAGATACCTAGATCTTGGCAGGGATTTACCTCTGCTTAACTGTGGGACATGAGTGCGCAGCGAAAGGTCAGTGTGTTCTGCCTCCAGAGACTCCTGGCATGAATTGATCTGACAATCCTCAGCGCAATATCCATGACATCTTCCATATTCAGCATTTATGCACACAGCACCTGTTGGCGGATCATGCAGTGATAATTAAGGAAGCTGGAAAACATGTTTTAGCACCTTGGCACAGAGGGATGAACCCGTTATTCCGGCCAGTCACAGTAGGTGCACTATCAGTGGCTATGGGGGCAAATGTACAAATTGTAAACTGTATGTTGTTTGTGAAGTTCCTGATGCCTCAACGTGTTATTCCTGTGTTTTCCCCTTTTAGCAGTTGGGTTTTGACCATCTCTTCTTTGCGATGCAGTCATTAGGTCGGCAATGACGATGTCGAACTTCATAATGTTGACACCACAATGTTGACATCTGCAGTGTTGATATGTGAAATCTACACATTGCCAGAATGTCTACATTAGGGGTAGGCTGCGGGATGGGAGCGTTAGGGTTAGGCAACGGCGGGGAAAAGGGATGGGGGGGGGGTTACGGTTAGTCATATTAGCCCACATAGTAAAAATGCCCTAATGCACAGTGCATGCTTTCAGGGAGGATTTGCTCATTGTCAGGGGTTCTGGTCGTTGTCAGGGGAACCCCTTCCCGGCCACCACCGCTGCGGGTCCGCCTGCCCCCTTCAACCTTTTGAAAATGTCCCTCCCAAAATGGCCGCCACTTCCTCTACAATATAAAATCACATGTAAAGACTCCTTTGGGAGGGACATTTTCAATACTTCCAGCCGAGGCCCTCTCAGCAATGGGCAGAGGTGGGCGGTGGCAGGACTCAGCGGGTGGCTCAGGCCCGCCACTCTCTTGGGCCCCTGACAGTTGAGCCCCTTGCACCCCCCTGATGGTGGACCTGGGAAGGGGTCAGGGATAGGCATATGGCCAGTGTACTCACAGAAATGTCGCTCCATTTGCCGGTACTGGCAGTCACATGACAGCTGAGACCCAGAAGACTTAGCTGGAGCAGCTAACAGGACCAGGTTAAGCTGGCACTGTTCAGGGGCTGGCAACAGTCGCTCTATAATCAAACATTTGGAACACACCTTCCCCCCACCCCCAACCCGCTCCCGAAATTCTGCATTTGCCCCTGGCTGAATCTCTCTAACAGATTTGTTCTTAAAATCCCGAAATAACATTTCTGCTGCCTCTAAAAATTCCTCTTTGACTATTTCTTGGTGATTATCCTCCGGAGTTCTTCTAGAGAAGAGGTTCTCATCCAACTGCTGCAAATGCTCCCACCGTGCCCACTTGTAAAATCTTTGCTGGCGCAACACGGCTACAGCTGTTGGTTTAGCAGGCACCAAGGCACGCCACGTATCTGCAAGAACGTTCAGGCTTGGTCAATTTTCTAAAGTTAAATATTATTAAAATGAGAAATACTGTGACAATGAAGTACATTACGCACAATTTAAATGATCTTTAAGGTTTATAATAAACACGGCGAGATTTTCCCACTTTCAGGTCAGCCTCCATTATGTCACATTAGCAAACCAACTGAAATGTTACAGAGGAAATTAGGCCAAAGTTGTCCACGGACAGACACAAATGTGACAGTTTGTGTTCAGCAGAGATGACACAGTAGCAGCGAGGCGCAGACAGCTCGCAGAGTAACAAGGCAGGATCTGCCAGCGTTGTTTGCAGAGTAATGTAATTAGCATATATACATCTGGTCCTAAAAATTTCAAAGCAGTGAATCATCTTTGTTCACAAATAACACAACATTAATGTATTCAGACCGTCCTCATTACATGTCACATCCCATTACAAGAGATGTTTTAGCATTATATCAGCCTTTTTCTGGCCTGTGCGATGCTAAAGTACTGTACATGCAGAGGTAGCCCACGGAACAGAGGTAGCCCACGGAACAGAGGTAGCCCACGGAACAGAGGTAGCCCACGGAACAGAGGTAGCCGTGGGAAATTGCAAACATCAACACAATCCCAAGGTTTCATTCTATAGCAAACAGCGTCTTATGGATATTAAAATGTAAGGAACCCTAAAGTCATGTTTTTTCTCTATTGCGCTATTTGTATTTGGCAGACATTTAAGAAGAACATATGCCAAATTGTGCTTTATTAAAATCCAATTTAAAATGTTTTTGTTTGTTTTTTCTTTTTGCAGGTTTCATAGCTTTTCATGATGAAGATACCTTTATTTCAATCTGCAGAGCCCAAGTGACAATTCTGGGGTTAGAACTGGAATCTATGCAAACATTACAGGAATACATACTACAGTATATCCCGGCGGTCAGGATGTTGGCAGTCACATGACCGACTGTGGCATCCCAACAAATAAGATTCCAACTGTCCCCTACCCTAACCCTCGGGAGGTGGTAGCTAGGGGTGTGGTTTGTTGGGTCGACAGTAACTAGGTCGGCAGTCATTAGGTCGACCACGATTGGTTCGACAGTGAATAGGTCGACACCTGGAATAGGTCGACATGGCCATTTGGTCGACATGGAAAAGTTAACATGGAAAAAAATTTTTTTTTTAAATGGTGTTGTTTTCTTTGTAAAATGACTGGGAACCCCAATTAGGGCACCGTATCTCCTTGCATAAGGTTACTATTCCCAGTCATAGTCCACGTGGATCATAAAGTAAGAAAATGTTCAAAAACATATTTAAAAAAAAACCTCACGTCGACCTTTTCATGCGTCGACCTTTGCCATGTCGAACTAGTGACCATGTCAACCTAATGCATGTCGACCAATAGTGGTTGACCTAATGAGTGTCGATCTAAGTGTTGTTGACCTAAAGACCGTATACCGGTGGCTAGGGCTAACCCGTTTCTTGTTGAGAGGTCCGATTGTGGAAAACTGAAGACAGGTCATGTTTTCACGATTACTGTCTGTGCAAACAGTTGTCATAATTACTTACCCCAAAGATTTGCTTCCAAAAGTGCATATCTTGAATATAGATTTCAGTGAAAATGGACGCATCACAAAGGGTTAAATCTGGAGCCAACCATTTTTGCATGATGTTGAGTTTAGAGACTGCGGGCGGGTTCTTCCAAACGTCAGGCGGATTGCAGTAAGCCACATGCAGCTTTCCACTTTTTAAACCAGCACACATCAGATGTAACAGTAGGCAAACGGCAGGTTAATAAATAATGCAGTTTGTTTTCTAAAACGCTTCACATTGATGGCAGTTTCCTAGGATGCTAAGCCAACGGGTGTAGTATGGCTGACCGGCGGTCTCCTGACCGCCGGTCAGCTTACCGACGCCGGGATCCCGGCGTGGAGGGGCGAGTGCAGCAAGCCCCTTGCGGGCTCGCTGCGCTCGCCACGCTGCGGGCTCGGTGGCGACCTACGGTCGCCACGGGTTCTATTCCCACTCTATGGGTGTCGTGGACACCCACGAGTGGAAATAGTCCCTGTTGGTCGGCATGCCGACCATCGGAATAGTGGGGGTCGGGATGCTGGAGGAGGTCATGTGACCGTCGGTCTCCCGACCGTCGATCACATGAATACCACCCAAGCCAACCAATGACAAGTTTACCTCTATTGAATTTCTCTGTCATGTCTGTGCAGAATATAGGGAAACCAAAGGCGCTGGGGTTTATTTACTAAATTGCGGGTTTATAGACGTAGAGCTATTACCGTTAGCAACCATATGCAGGTGGCAGATGCAGGCTCCAAGAGGAGGTCAGAACCGCAGTGAAGATCATCGGGCCGACCTTCCCTCAGTCCAGGACCTGTACCTGTCCAGAGCTAAAAAGCGGGCAACGAAGATAGTAAAGGACCAGCTACACCCCGGCCACAGCATGTTTAACTCGCTTACTTCAGGCAGACGTTACAGGGCCGTCCCCACCGGGTCCACCAGAAGAGTTTCTTTCCCCATGCGGTCCGCCTGCTGAACATTGACTGACTAGACGTACATGTAACTGACTTGTGTCCCTTCCGTATACCTATCTGTATGACTGTACTTGCCCCTCCCCCTGCTTATCTGTTACCTACTTGGCTGTTGTATAGCAAACCGAACACAAATTCCTAGTATATGCAAGTATACCTGGCCAATAAAGCGGATTCTGATAATAATAATAGGTAGAATCTGATAATGATAATAGGTAGAATCTGATTGGTTGCTATGGGCAACATCTCCAATTCTATAAATCCCCGCACTTTAGTAAATATACCCCTCTGAATATCTTGCATTTCATCATGCTCACCCCAGTAAGCTCAATACTCACCCACTAAGCCACTCCATCAAGCTATTTACGTCAGATTTAACCAATTTGTATGAACAACAGTTTTTGTCCATTTTCCAGCGTTTGGGAGCAAATGGTTGATTGTCAGAGGTTTCATGCCATGTTCTGCTTTCGTGGCTTTAGTTGCCGCCTCTGATCCTCCGTATATTATGCCTTCCTAGACTATTTCTGGTCAGTATATGCAGCTAGGCAGCGCAGGCAGGGAGCTACTCACCGGGTGCGGGGGGGGGGGGGGGGGGGCAGAGCTAGATATGCAGGGCGGACTAGCCCTGTGCTGGGCGTCCACCCACATGTCTGAGAAACTGATCGTAGATGTGCTAAATTTAGCACATCTACGATCAGATCTGAATGACCTCCTAGGTTCTCAACAGTTCAAGTTTTCCAGATCATAGAATCACAAGTGAAATAATTAGCTGTACCCAGGCCCGCCATCATGGGGGTGCTGCGGGCAAAGATGTCCTGGGCCCCGCCTCCCTGACAGAGAGGAGAGGGCCCGGGCCGCTCATGCTGCCGTCTGCCGCCGCGATGCTCCGCCCACTTTTCATTACCGAGTTCTGGCACTGTCAAGGGAGGGGGAGAGGACGCTGCAAGCTTCTATTGTAAACGTCCCTCCAAAAATGGCCGCTGCCTCAGAGGAGACAATTATTAACGATACTAGAGGAGCCTCCTTTAGTATCTGTAATAACTGTCTCCTATGAGGCAGTGGCCATTTTGGCAGATACTTTTCAGTAGAAGCTTGCAGCGTACTCTCCCCTCCCCTGTGACAGTGGCAGATCCCCTCTCCTGTGACAGTGGCATGAAAAGGGGCAGAGCTACAAGAAATGGAGGGGGCGGAGCTACAGCTCTTGCCAGCCTGTGATAGGCAAGTTGAGGGAGAGTGAGTGGGAGAGAGAAAGTGTGTGTATATATATTTATTTTGTATGTTTATATATATATATATATATATATATATATAATTTATTTATCTATATTTTTTATTTTTTTTTGACAGGGGGGGGGGACTGCCTAGTTTGCGAGTCCCGGGCCCCAGAATTTCTGATGGTGGCCCTGGCTGCACCTGTGGATCTTTTTAAATGTGTCAGTAACTAATGACTACACCTGTGCACCTTTGGGTGACCTGGAAAACGTGGACTGTAAGGGTCCTTGAGGACCAAGTTTTGGAACCACTGCTTTAATCTAAGATTTATGCAAGTTCTGTGACTGATTAAGACCAAATGAAATGCAGACTTGAATTTAGGCAGCCACAGAACCTGTGTAATTTATGTGTCCCAGATTAAAGGGATATTGTGGCAACCCTAGGCATACACAACAAATGTCAATGATAGATGCACATTTTACATTGCACTACTTTTTAAGCAGCAATTTCATGAGCCACTTTGAAATGACATCAGAATGCTACGGTTACATAAAGTTCTGCCTATACATCCTGAATCAAATTGTCCTAAATTAAGAGCTGTTAGCAGTGATTTTCTCTCTGGAATGTAAATGCAGCGTAAGTAGAAAGTTGCTGCAGGTGGCAATGTTCTAGCAGATGCTCAGATATCCAAATATAGTCGCAGTTAATTACTGTGCTTCAGACTCAATGACACATCTCACTTAAATTTAGAGGATTTTTTTTTTTTTTCAAGTGAAATAATTTATTAGCAGCCTGGAAATATATTTTCCTTTTTCCCCCCTGAAATTAAACGGCACGAATAACCATTTTACTTTGGTTGATTTCACCAAGATGTCAAAATAAAATGTTTGAAAATATATCTAAACCAGGATTGTTCAACAGAAGGCGGATGGGCTGCCTGAGGCTCATGAAGGTCTATTGTTGGCTTATAATATGTATAATATACAATACAAAATTCTTTAATAAATACACTCAAATAAAAAAATACAGTGCATCCCGAAAGTGTTCACAGTGCTTCACTTTTTTCACATTTTTTAATGTTACAGCCTTATTCCAAAATAGAATAAATTCATTTATCCCCCTCAACATTCTACACACAATACCCCATAATGACAACGGGAAAAAAGTTTTTGTGAATCTTGCAAATTTATTAAAAATAAAAAACTAAGAAATCACATGTACATTAGTATTCACAGCCTTTGCCATGTAGCTCAAAATTGAGCTCAGGTGCATCCTGTTTCCACTGATCATACTTGAGACGTTCCTACAGCTTGATTGGAGTCCACCTGTGGTAAATTCAGTTGAATTGACATGATTTGGAAAGGCACACACCTGTCTACATAAGGTCCCACACCTGACAGTGCATATCTGCGCACAAACCATGCATGAAGTCAAAGGAATTGTCTGTAGACCTCCGGGACAGGATTGTTTTGAGGCACAAATCTGGGGAAGGGTACAGAAGAATATCTGCTGCTCTGAAGGTCCCAATGAGCAGAGTGGTCTCCATCATCCTTAAATGGAAGAAGTTCGGACCCACCAGGACTCTTCCTAGAGCTAGCCGGCCATCTAATCCGAAAAATCGGGGGGGTTGGGGAGGGCCCTAATCAGGGAGGTGACCAAAAGACCAAGAACCCAATGATCACACTGTCAGAGCTACAGCATTCCTCCTTGGAGAGAGGAGAACCTTCCACAAGGACAACCATCTCTGCAGCAATCCACCAATCAGGCCTATATGGTAGAGTGGCCAGACGGAAGCCATTCCTTAGTAAAAAAGCACATGGCAGCTCGCCTGGAGTTTGCCAAAATGCACCTGAAGGACAAAATTCTCTGGTCTGATGAGACAAAGATTGAACTTTTTGGTGTGAATGCCAGGCATCATGTTTGGAGGAAGCCAGGCACCGCTCATCACCAGCCCAATACCATCCCTACAGTGAAGCATGGGAGACTAGTCAGGATAGAGAGAAAGATGAATGCAGCAATTTACAGAGACATCCTGGATGAAAACCTGCTCCAGAGCACTCGACCTCAGACTGGGGCGACAGTTCATCTCTCAGTAGGACAATGACCCTAAGCACACAGCCAAGATATCAAAGGCATGGCTTCAGGACAACTCTGTGAATGTCCTTGAGTGGCCCAGCCAGAGCCCAGACTTGAATCCGATTGAACATCTCTGGAGAGATCTGAAAATGGCTGTGCACCGACGCTTCCCATCAAACCTGATGGAGCTTCAGAGGTGCTGCAAAAGAAGAATGGTCGAAAATGCCCAAAGATAGGTGTGCCAAGCTTGTGGCATCATAATCAAAAAAAGTTGAGGCTGTAATTGCTGCCAAAGGTGCATCAACATAGTATTGAGAAAAGGCTGTGAATATTTATGTACATGTGATTTATTAGCTTTGTATTTTTAATAAATATAATAAATTTCCAAAAATCTCAAAGACACCCTTTGTCACGTTGTCGTTATGGGGTATGGTGTGTAGAATTTTGAGGGAAAAAATGAATTTATTCCATTTTGGAATAAGGCTGTAATATAACAAAATGTGTGGGGGGGGGGGGGGGGGAGAGGAAGCGCTGTGAATACTTTCCGAATGCACTGTATTATCAGCATATACATATAGCAACCTTTTATACAGTGACTTTTTATGCAGAGCTTTTCTTAGTCTGTCTTATATATATAAGTAGCATCCAACAGTAGTCTCCCATTATGTTGATGTTCCACCTCCCCTGGTATTATCGTTCCATCTCCTTCATGTTTTGTGGAATCTTTCTCTAATCTTTCCTAACAGCTCCAAGATTTTCAGGAACTTATTCCAAGTGATCCTTCAGAAAGAGAACTTTCCAGCTCTTCAGACAATCTAAAGCAGGCACTCCCAACCTGGGTCCTCAAGGCACATTAACAGTGCAGGTTTTAGTGATATCCAGGCTTCATCACAGATGGTTAAATCAATATAACTGAGGTACCAATGGTCACCTGTGCTCCAGCATGGATATCACGAAAACCTGGACTGTTAGTGTGCCTTGAGGACAGAGATTAGGAATGCCTGATCTAATGCTTTATATCACAGGTTCTCAAACTCGGTCCTCAGGACCCCACACAGTGCATGTTTTGCAGGTAACCCAGCAGGTGCACAGGTGTATTAATTACTCACAGACACATTTTAAAAGGTCCACAGGTGGAGCTAATTATTTCATTTGTGATTCTGTGAGGAGACCTGTAAAACATGCACTGTGTGGGGTCCCGAGGACCGAGTTTGAGAACCTATGCTTTATATTTTTCTAGCATGATGTCCTGTACTTGCTTGTAGTTGGAATCTTTCAAGTTCTGTAATTGGTATTTGTATTCTAGTTCCCCATTATACTTTATTTTTCCTCGACCCATGTCAAAGGTCCCTAAACCTCAAAACTTAAATCCTTAATGCCGCTTAATGTCAAATTGGTTCACATTGTACAAACCATACTTGCCTACATGACCCTCTCCATGAGGAAGAAAATGCTCTGTTACTGGACTTTCCTGGTAATGTATGATTGCCATCACCTGTGGTGAAACACCTTTCTTATCAATTAACTATTATTTATTTATTTATTTATTTACAGTTTCTTATATAGCGCAGCAAATTCCGTTGCGCTTTACAATTTGAACTAGCTCACCACAGGTGATGGCAATCATACATTACCAGGAAGGTCCAGGAACAGAGCATTTTCTCCTTCATGGAGAGGGTCAGGTAGGCAAGTATGGTACAAACCCTGCTCCTCCCTTTTTCCTAGCCACCATTAACGCTATTTGGCTGGTTTACCATATGGAGTTTATCACACTAATCTTTAATTAACAAAAACAACTCTTTCAAGAAATAAAAAGTAAAGTAAAATAAAACAGTCTCCTTCTTTTCACAAAGGTTTTACAAACTAAGGGTGTTATTCAGGTTTGTTAGAAAACCAAAAAAGCACACTAATGGGTAAAACCATGGGGGTAATTCCAAGTTGATCGCAGCAGGAATTTAGTTAGCAATTGGGCAAAACCATGTGCACTGCAGGGGAGGCAGATTTAACATGTGCAGAGAGAGTTAGATTTGGGTGGGTTATTTTATTTCTGTGCAGGGTAAACACTGGCTGCTTTATTTTTACACTGCAAATTAGATTGCAGATTGAACACACCCCGCCCAAATCTAACTCTCTCTGCACATGTTAAATCTGCCTCCCCTGCAGTGCACATGGTTTTTCCCAATTGCTAACTAAATTCCTGCTGCGATCAACTTGGAATTACCCCCCATGTGCACTGCAGGTGGGGCAGATGTAACATGTGCAGAGAGAGTAAGATTTGGGTGGGTTTTATTGTTTCTGTGCAGGGTAAATACTGGCTGCTTTATTTTTACACTGCAATTTAGATTTCAATTTGAACACAACCCACCTGAATATCCAGCCACACTCTCTGAGGACACACACCTGAATACAAGACTTAAGGGCTCTACACACTGAAAGATTACACTGAAAGATATGAACGATCTTGTTCATTAATGAACGAGATATCGTTCATATCTTTCAGTGAATAGGCACCATCGATGAATGATGCGCGGCCCCGTGCTTGTTCATCGTTGGTGCCGGCTCGTTCATACCTGCAGGCCAATATGTACAATCTTGTCCATATTAGCATTCAGGGCTATGGGGCTGGGTGATGAAGGGAGTGAAGAAACTTCACTCCCCCCCGTCACCCCTCTCCCGCGGCACCGGGTCGTCCGACGTCTGTATCGGCCATCGGGCAGCTCGGTTGACAGTCGGCCAATCTGTAGGGCCCATTACTCCTTGGAAAATCTATCCTTTAGCAGTGATTGGTAAATACGCCGCTTTGTTGGATCAGATACAATCTAGGGTATTCAATTATCCGCAAATTCGCGGCAAATTTTCGCGGCAATCGGCCGAAAATTGCCGCGAAAACGCTCCGTTTTTCGACCTATTCAATTCCGACCGGGTTTCACGTGAAAATTCTTGCAGTGAAAAGTGCAGGTGAAAATGGGGAAATCAGCCTGTACCCCAAAAAATGCTAAACTAACATAGGAAATCAGAAGAGAAGTGTATTAGAGATCACATTAGAGAGTTTTTGGGGACTTAAATTGTGTGAAATGGCTGTAATATGCATTTTTTTAAATGCAAAAAAATTATAGAAAGCAAGTTTTTTTGAGCAAAATAAATGCTCTCATTAAATTTGGGGTACATGAAAATGGGTATAAGTATATATTTGGGTCATTTTAGGGTACTTAAAAAAAAAGTGGAAACAGACCGATTACTCCCATCTGCAAGCCTAAAAAACACCTGTCCCACTCATAAAGCACCCCAATATACCTGTCCCATACCTTGAACCCCAATTTCCATCACTTTTTACTTTTTCACCCCAAAAATGACATGTCATTATTGGCCAATTAAAAATAATTAAAAACTTCAACGTGCCTAATTAGTCATTAAGGGGGGTGTCCCAGGAGTTCTGTACCATATCCAGTTCTGTACCATATCCAAACATTTTTACCTTAAAATATTGACTTTTCCCAACTTTTTCACCTGCTTCACCGATAAATTTCCCAGGATAATTGAATAGGCTGTAATTGCGTTTCACGTGAAAAGTCCGTTATCACTGCTAATTGAATATACCCCAATATCTGAGGAATAATACCATAGGAGTTTGGACTTATAGCTATAGCTGTATACAAAGGAGTGGACACCACCTCACTGACTAATTGTCCTAAATAAGCCATTTCTTGAAGCAAAGTTGGTTACAAATGTTTTAAGATGTGGCACATGTTGTGAATGTTTTTATATATGTAATAGTCATAATCCTTTTATATGTAGACATAGTCAATGTAATCACTGAATAAAGGTAAAATATACTAGTATAAGTGATGCTAATTCTTTTGCTATGTATTGTTATATGCAGTTAGATTTCTGATAATAGTTTAGATTACTGGGTGACTCCATTTCCATAAGCAGCTGCTCGTTATGTTCTATGTACTTGGAAACCAGGAGATAGGGTGGCAGCAGAAAAGTTCCAAGTACAGATGAAGCTGCGACAGAACTGGGGTACGCAGCAATACCTAACGAAATCCCTGACTCTGTTGTCCTTCCCTGTGGTCGATTAACGCCTGTGAGACTATGGTTTCTTGTGCCCACGGCAGCCGCGTTTGAATGGGCGCATTAGGTCCGCCCAGACTCCGATGCCCCCCGATCTTTCTACAGATGTAGCCACCTTTATCTTGAGTGGCCGCGGCGGTTGTCCCGTTCGACCATACGCAGCGTACTGTGGCGTAGCGAGGCGCGCCTAGCCACAGAGAGGCTATCTAATCGCACGGAGACAGACATTTGACGTTTGGCGTTACCTTTACGTGTAATACCTGCGATCAGCCACCAGATGTCGCTTTTTACAATCACCACTGCGCATGCGTGTGGTCTCCCGTAAAATACAATACTGACATACATAATAAGGACTACTTTACTAAGGCGTCTCATTACGCTGCATACAGCAAATACTGTACTCATTACGCTGCATTATTTAATACAGTACTGTATATACAGTACGACACCGACGCAAATACAGTAGTACAGCATACAGTATATGATCCATCTACAATACTTTATGAATACTGTATGTGAGCGTCCAAGTCCCGCAGACAAAACACAGTACTGTAAAACCAGTAGTGTACACTGTCGCAAATGGATGTGTGTTACAAGTTCACTATTGCCTCTCAAGATTAGGAATTTTCTACAGTATGTTATCGTCCTAATCCCGTAGCCATTACAGCATAATCAAAACCAACGGATTTATACATTTGTCTGCGGCGAAGTGGTGAAGTGTTTCGCTTCCTATACTCAGAGTCCAGGGTTCGATTCCTTATGTACGAATGCATGTTACTGTAGTTTTTTTCAGACACTTTATTATTTTTTTTATTCACATACTGTAAACCAGGGCATACAGTAGCTGCATGAGCGGTTCTATGCGATCGAGTCCGGTGTACCATAATGTGCAGGTTCTATGCAGGTTAAGGTACTATGCTCCGTACACAGTACACATACAATTCTGTAGCTGGGCAGACTGAATAGGAATGGCTACCACCTATGACTCCTTGCCCCACAGAGGCCCTAGGCTACGGAGCAAGTAATAGTCCAGATTGTACAGACTATGGGGCAATGCTGAAGGAGCGTCACAATCCCCTAGCTAAAATACACAGTATGCATATTATGGTACACCGGACTCGATGACATACTGTAGCACACTGGCAAAATGGCCGCCGCCCCTGAACCCTTGTGCAGGTTATGGGGCAATGCTGAAGGAGCGTCACAATCCCCTAGCCAAAATACACAGGGGAGGGATAAGCTACTGTAGGATTGCATACAGTATTACGGTACACCGGACTCAATCGCATAGCACACTGTCAAAACGACCACTACCCATGAACCCCCACCTCCTGAACCCCCACCTCGTGGCAGGCAGCAGTTGGGTATGGAATGAGAAATGGCATAAGCTGTGCAGGCTACGGGGCGATGCTGAAGGAGCGTCACAATCCCCTAGCCAAAATACACAGAGATACTGTAAGCGAGGTCTATGCACATTACAGTACTGTACGTTACACCGGGCTCGGTCGCATAGCAAACTGACAAAACACAAGTTTTACAGTACATACAGTAAAGCAGGCCAAAGCTGCAGGAGAGTTTCTACTGTAAAGGTTCTATGCACCGTACGGTAATGTACACATACCTGTACAATTCTATAGCAGGGCAGACTCAATTGAAATGGCTACCGCCTGTGACTCCTACAGTAGCTCCTAGGAGGCACTCAGCTATGGAGCAAATAACAGCACAGATTTTGCAGGCTACGGGGCAATGCTGAAGGAGCGTCACAATCCCCTAGCTACAATACACAGGGGTGATAGAGATAATCGAGTGGCTGGAGGGGGGTCCCCTTGATTTAAGGGGCCCCCACTCCTCCAGGGTACTCCGGCCAGGTGTGACTAGTTGGGTATTTAATTCCATGGCCGCAGGGACCGGTATAAAAGTCTCCCCCGGCTGTGCATTATCTGTCCAGCTAGTGGAGCCCAGTGCTGATTCAAAAAATATGGGGAACCCCTACGCTTTTTTTGTCCCCCTTATTTTTTGCACCAGGACCAGGCGCAGAGCCCGGTGCTGGTTCTAAAAAGATGGGGGATCCCGTGTCCATTTTTTCCGTATTCCTTCCGGAATTCGACTGCAATTGCATATACAGTACTGTACCCCTTAATGTCACTGCTTACAGTATACAGTATTTAGACATGAGCTTGTGTACAGTATCTGTCATGAGGTGCTTTTTTCACTGACACTATAACTTTTTTCTATTGTGATATACTGTACAGAGGCGGCAAACTAGCCAAACGGGAATAATCAGCTTCTGCAGAATAAAATGAGATGCTACAGTACATGCCTATATTCTGTGAGTGACTGCGGCTCTATGAAATTAAATCAGAAAATTTAAATATGAAATGCATTACTAATGTGTGGCATTACTGTACTGTATGTGTATAAGGTGTACTACAATATTTTCTGGTGTAACATAAGGAAAGGGCACTACTGCATGGTCTAATGCAGTGGTTCTCAAACTTGGTCCTCAGGACCCCACACAGTGCATGTTTTGCAGGTAAACCAGCAAGTGCACAGATGTATTCATTACTAACTGACACATTTTAGAAGGTCCATACAGTAGGTGGAGCTAATTTTTTCACTTGTGATTCTGTGAGACCTGCAAAACCTGCACTGTGTGGGGTCCTGAGGACTGAGTTTGAGAACCTGTGGTCTAATGTAAATAAAGATGAATGTGGTGGGGTGTAATGTGAATAAGGGGCATTACTGTTAGGAGTAATGTGGTACTATGATATGATGTCATGAGAATAAGAGACACCACTGCATGATATAATGTGAATAAAGTTGCAGTACTGTGTTGTGTCATTTCATCTTCGGGTATTATTGTGTTACCATGCCCCTTCCCAGCAAGAACATACTGTACACTGTTTTGGGCTGGCACTAAATGTGCACATTGTTCTTATTTAGATTATAGGGGGTAGGAGCGCCAAAATGGGTGATGGTGCTGGGAAAGGGGTGCAGGGTTAGAGGCGGAACTACGTAGCATCTGTGCAAGAGGGCATCAGCCAAAATCTAGCCTAGGGCATCATGTTGGTCAGGTTTGGCTCTGATAATACTGTATACTGTACTCTTACTGTACTTTGCATTCAATACAGATACTGTTTGCACACAGGTTTTACATGAATCATTGGCAATGCTGCAGGAGTGTCTCATTAGGCAATCTAAAATATACCACGACTATGGGTGGGGATACAGTAGGGAAGTTCTGTCACCATAAGCTGTCTGCTGTGTATAGCATATTTCCATCTGAGATGCATTTGTGTGTTTGTAATAAGAAAAAAACATTTTACTGTACATTTAGTGGATACAGTATTTCTCCCCCATAATGACGTATCATACTGTACAGGTACCCTCATGTACTGTACCGTACCATACTGTAAAATTGAATATTTATTGGAAAAACATCAATATTAATGTAAAAATAAAGTATTACAACATCCGATTCCATGTACTGCACTGATCAAAATGTACAGTACTCTTATTCAGGACTTATAAAACTGAAAATAACTGTTCATACAGTACACATCAATAACATTACTACTGTATAATATTCTACATTAGTTTATGCAATAATCAGACAAAGGCAATTTTATCATTTTTTTTAATAATGCACCAATTTAAAATTTTAAACAGAAAATACAGAACTACATATTTGTGGCTTGACCATTTCTTTCAACTACAACAGGTAATACTTTTTACAGGTGATTTATATAATTATTACAATGTTCAGGTGTGAGTACTTCTAGCCAAAATTTCTTTATCCCATCCACCAGTTGCTGTTTTGTTGTTGGCTTTGCAACACTCCTAACGTACCTCTTCAATTGAGCCCACACTAATTCGATTGGGTTCATGTCTGGTGATCTATATAAAAATAAAAAAAAAGCGTATAGAAAAAATTAATTACATTACAGTAAATAGAGAAAATTAAACATACAATATTGTACTCAAAACAGATACTCTCCCTTTTGCGCTATTAAACAGAAAGTGAGAAAGGATTGGGTTAAGGCTGCCAAATTCCACTAAGTCCCTTGTTAGGAGGGACTAAAAAGATACAAATATGTGCCAATAGAGGAATGGGCGCACTTGGGTTGTTTTTCCACCCAATATTCAACGGGGAAAAACAGCAGTCTCCCTAAGATATTTACTCCTAATTTGTGAGCATAAAACCACATTTAAGATGTTCCATGTAAAATTTATTACAACATAAAAGCAATGATACAAAACGGTATAGTATCTCTTCTTGCAGATAACACCATATAGTACAGAGGACCAGTTGAAATAACTTTGATAGATTCCTCCTTCTCCTTTGACAATTCGGAGATTTGATGTTTATGAACAAATAACCCGACGCGTTTCGTCTTACTCTAAGACTTCATCAGGGGTATGTCTAAAAATATATATAAAATATTTATATCAGAATCTTATCCTGATTAAAACAATAATATGAGGGAACATGTCAATGAATGAGGAAAAATGCAAGACAGAACTTAAAACATGGGCAAAATATACAAATATATATATAAATATGTGAGGAAAAAATATACATACACATATGGTTTAACATACAAGGAGGATGATCTTAACATATCCATGGAAAACAATTATGTGATACAATCTCAGAACAAAGAATTCACAATTATACCAAAGAGAAAGAAATAGACATATAAAGAGGAGTTCATCATCACAAGAACATAATAATTACATATGGCATACCTCTAGTGCTTGATAAATACTGTTAGTGCATCAATAAAATGGCAATTACGTATTCTGGATACTTGAAAAAAACCACACACCGGTGGGGTACACAGGTGAAAGTTAGATTAAGCCTAATTGGGGAAATATAAGTTTTTAGTACTAACAACAATTAATAACATATTCTGCATAATACTGGGCTCAATAATAACAAATAAATGAATATATCTGTACATTGAACACATACCTTATGGTTAAGTGCTTGAATAACAAGTTCAAACGCATAGGCCTGAACGCAAGTTCAAATAGGTATGTGACCTAACAAAAATTATTAATATTCACTAATTAGAGATATATAACGTAACAGCCTTTATATAAATTGGTTAATGTGCTAGTAGATTGAAACACATACCTTATGATTCAGGGATTTGGATAACAAGTTCAAATACACAGGTCTACCACAATTTCATATGCGTGTGTAACCTGGTAAATTAGAGGAATATGATTCTTGAGACAGAGAACTTGCTCATACCAGGTGTGAGAAGTTTTAATTTAATAAACTCCCTTTAGAAAGGGGGGGTGAAGGATACACTAGTTTCGAAAATTCATTAATTCGATTAAATCTTACGTGAAATTGGTTCCCCAAGGGGGTATAAAACGTATTAAAAATATCGATAACCATATGTTATCCTTGAAATTCAGAATGTTGAGTTAATTCTCATCATCTCATAAGATAATATTAATAAACTTTCATATTGTTACTAATAGTCATAATAACACCCCCTATTTACAAAATAAGCAGGACATAGTGAAAACAAGGGATTCCATTCACATAAAGTGCTAAATGGAGCCATATTTAAAAGCGGTGTTCACAAATAATAAATAATAAATCTTACCTTGCCAGCAGCTACAATAGCTTCAAGTCACAACCAGTGTAATGAGGCTGTGTGCTGAGACTTACCCTTAAATAGGAAACAGAAGTGACCTCACTTCCCCTAATGCAGTGATTGGGGTATTAAAAACCTTAAATAATATTGGAATAAGTCCTATGTTACTAACTGAAATCGTTACAGTGATTAAACATTAAAGTGAGAAAATTAATGGCCTTAAAGTGAACTTTTATAATACACTATAAGGGATAAAAAAACCTTAATAGTAAACACATCCCATAATGCATCTGGTCGTTACAGACCAAACTGACATGATTGACAGGGCTATTCACCAATAAAACTGGTTCAGTGAAAACAGACCTAATCTCTATCCCATACGTCCCATAATGCATCTGGTCGTTACAGACCTGACTGACATGATTGACAGGGCTATTCACCAATAAAACTGGTTCAGTGGAAACAGACCTAATCTCTATCATTATAAGTATAATAATATTATTCTCCTCTGTGCATTACAAACAAAGTGTGAAAAAGCTGTCCTGGTGTGAATTATAAACACCTCAGTAGTAGGGAAATTTATCCCCTTAAACAGTGTTTTCGTGATAAACTAATCCTGCCGCGCTGGGACTAGAACACTGATATCTCGGCGTCGATAAGGCCAGTGTCCCACAGAGCTAGTTACATCTAGATCGCGCCGCTGGGTAAAACGGCTTGCTTTCCAGCGGCGCGATTGTTTGCGTTCCACAGCGCCGAGATGGTGTCACGTGATTGTATCACCTGACACTCGGATACATGATCTGAACTGGCCAATAGGTGCTGAACAGGGCAGCTGGTGTTTAGTGACGCGGACGTTAGTACTCCACGCAGCTGTATCTCACCACATGACCACCCCACGTGACAATTAGACATGTGGTTTGGGCGGCCAATAAACGGATCAAACTAGGTAACCTAGGAGACCGCTATGCAATCGCTACCAAAAATAACATTTATTAGTGTGTAATAATGTGTATATACACATAGTAATGAATAATGTGATAAGTGCGATACTCTACCTAATCTATTAACTAACTCCTACATTATTAGCTACATATATACGATGATTTAGAAAAATATATAAATTGGTCTATTGTTAATTAACCACCTACATTTAAAGCACCGCTCCTAAAAGTGGCTCCACTTTTACAAATAACATATTAAATATTAACAAATGCCCCCTAATAGGAATACAAATGATCATCCTTTTCAACACCATTATTTATAAATACACCAATATTGGGAATATAAATCATAATCAAAGACATAAACAAGGGAATATCTTGAAGTGTGAAAAAACATGATACTACAGGAACGCTACCATATCTATAGTTTCATTTAAACCAAACGGGATAAGAGTGTTCAGCGAATAGATCCAATAGGATTCTCGCTGGGCTAGCAGTCTATCTCTATCTCCTCCTCTTTTATCTACCATAATATGCTCGATAACCGTAAATGAGAGACCCAGGACTTGAGAGTTATGTTTCTCCTGAAAATGTCGAGGTAAACTGTGGTTTTGGACCTTGTTGGTAATATTTCGTAAGTGTTCCTGTATTCTTAACTTAAGACACCTTTTGGTTTTACCAATGTAAGAAAGGTTACAACCGCAATCAATTTTATAGATTACGTAGTTAGTATTGCAGGTCACAATTGTCCTCAGTTTAAAGACTCGTTTGCTGTCGTCTTTCCAGCAAAAGCCTTTTTTATCGATAAAGCGACAACATTTACATTTATTACAGGGGAAGAGCCCTGATCTCTTCATTACAGGATGTTCATTAAGAGTCTCACCCTTGTTTTTATCATTCTGAAGTTGGCTGGGAGTGAGAATGTTCTTAAGGTTCCTGGATTTTCTGAATACTATGTTAGGCTTGGTAGGTAAGTGTGGTCCCAATATGGGGTCCTTCAAAAGGAGATGCCAATGCCGATTCATAACACGTCTAATCTTGATATTTTCTTGATTATATTGTGTTATGAACGGTCTTTCGGTGAAACGTTCTTCTTTTTTACTTTCTTTTACTTCCAAAAGGCTATTTCTATCAATTTCAGAAGCTCGAACCTGGTCTCTCCTTAGATGGATCTCATTATATCCCCTATCTAAAAACTGTTCTACCAAAATAGAAGATTGTTCCCAGTACCTTTCCAAACTGCTACAGTTTTTCCTAATCCTCACGAACTGGGAGTAGGGTACTGTAGTTTTCCATCGTGACAGATGGCAACTATTTGAAGGTATGAAACTGTTAGCGTCGGTCTTTTTAAAAAAGGTTCTCGTATCAAGAGTCCCGTCATCTTCGATGTTTAAAAGGACGTCCAGGTAATCAATAGTAGAAATATGCTGCTTATAAGTAAATTTGAGATTATGGGAATTAATTTGAATCTCTGAAATGAAATCACTCAATTCCTCCAACTCTCCATCCCAAATAAGAATCACATCATCTATGTATCGCTTATAGAATTTGATGTTAGGGTATCGATAGCCTCCGTCCGCATAGATGGTCACACGCTCCCAGCTGTCCATGAAAATGTTTGCGTATGATGGGGCAAATTTAGTCCCCATCGCTGTCCCCTGTTCTTGCAGGTAATACTTTCCTTCAAACTCAAAATAATTGTGATTTAAAATGAATTTTATACTCTCCAATAAAAAGGTTCTTTCTTCTTTACAAACATTCACATCCATTGTTAGGATGTTGCTCACAGCCTCAAGTCCTTTAGAATGGGGAATGGATGTGTAAAGGGCCTGTACATCCACTGTGGCCCATCTATAAGTGGATTGCCACTGAAAATCATTAAGTAGCCTGAGAAGACTGGTTGAATCTTTCAAATATGAAGGTTGTACTCTCACATAAGGTTGTAATTTTAAATCGAGAAAGTGTGACAAGTTAGAAGTCAGGGACTCGACTCCAGCCACTATAGGTCTTCCTGGGGGTGGGACTATGCCTTTGTGGACTTTAGGTAAGTGGTAAAATACCGGAACCCGAGGCTTTTTGTTAAACAAAAATTCAAACTCTTCTCGACATATGATGCCTCTACTACATGCATCATTTAATAGCACATACAGTTCTTCTCCAAAACTGGCTGTCGGATCCTCGTTAAGTAGTTTATATGTTGCCGCATCATTAATTTGGGTCATAGCTTCTTTGACATAGGCCGTCCTCTCCTGGATGACCACCGCTAATGTAGGAGTTAGTTAATAGATTAGGTAGAGTATCGCACTTATCACATTATTCATTACTATGTGTATATACACATTATTACACACTAATAAATGTTATTTTTGGTAGCGATTGCATAGCGGCCTCCTAGGTTACCTAGTTTGATCCGTTTATTGGCCGCCCAAACCACATGTCTAATTGTCACGTGGGGTGGTCATGTGGTGAGATACAGCTGCGTGGAGTACTAACGTCCGCGTCACTAAACACCAGCTGCCCTGTTCAGCACCTATTGGCCAGTTCAGATCATGTATCCGAGTGTCAGGTGATACAATCACGTGACACCATCTCGGCGCTGTGGAACGCAAACAATCGCGCCGCTGGAAAGCAAGCCGTTTTACCCAGCGGCGCGATCTAGATGTAACTAGCTCTGTGGGACACTGGCCTTATCGACGCCGAGATATCAGTGTTCTAGTCCCAGCGCGGCAGGATTAGTTTATCACGAAAACACTGTTTAAGGGGATAAATTTCCCTACTACTGAGGTGTTTATAATTCACACCAGGACAGCTTTTTCACACTTTGTTTGTAATGCACAGAGGAGAATAATATTATTATACTTATAATGATAGAGATTAGGTCTGTTTCCACTGAACCAGTTTTATTGGTGAATAGCCCTGTCAATCATGTCAGTCAGGTCTGTAACGACCAGATGCATTATGGGACGTATGGGATAGAGATTAGGTCTGTTTTCACTGAACCAGTTTTATTGGTGAATAGCCCTGTCAATCATGTCAGTTTGGTCTGTAACGACCAGATGCATTATGGGATGTGTTTACTATTAAGGTTTTTTTATCCCTTATAGTGTATTATAAAAGTTCACTTTAAGGCCATTAATTTTCTCACTTTAATGTTTAATCACTGTAACGATTTCAGTTAGTAACATAGGACTTATTCCAATATTATTTAAGGTTTTTAATACCCCAATCACTGCATTAGGGGAAGTGAGGTCACTTCTGTTTCCTATTTAAGGGTAAGTCTCAGCACACAGCCTCATTACACTGGTTGTGACTTGAAGCTATTGTAGCTGCTGGCAAGGTAAGATTTATTATTTATTATTTGTGAACACCGCTTTTAAATATGGCTCCATTTAGCACTTTATGTGAATGGAATCCCTTGTTTTCACTATGTCCTGCTTATTTTGTAAATAGGGGGTGTTATTATGACTATTAGTAACAATATGAAAGTTTATTAATATTATCTTATGAGATGATGAGAATTAACTCAACATTCTGAATTTCAAGGATAACATATGGTTATCGATATTTTTAATACGTTTTATACCCCCTTGGGGAACCAATTTCACGTAAGATTTAATCGAATTAATGAATTTTCGAAACTAGTGTATCCTTCACCCCCCCTTTCTAAAGGGAGTTTATTAAATTAAAACTTCTCACACCTGGTATGAGCAAGTTCTCTGTCTCAAGAATCATATTCCTCTAATTTACCAGGTTACACACGCATATGAAATTGTGGTAGACCTGTGTATTTGAACTTGTTATCCAAATCCCTGAATCATAAGGTATGTGTTTCAATCTACTAGCACATTAACCAATTTATATAAAGGCTGTTACGTTATATATCTCTAATTAGTGAATATTAATAATTTTTGTTAGGTCACATACCTATTTGAACTTGCGTTCAGGCCTATGCGTTTGAACTTGTTATTCAAGCACTTAACCATAAGGTATGTGTTCAATGTACAGATATATTCATTTATTTGTTATTATTGAGCCCAGTATTATGCAGAATATGTTATTAATTGTTGTTAGTACTAAAAACTTATATTTCCCCAATTAGGCTTAATCTAACTTTCACCTGTGTACCCCACCGGTGTGTGGTTTTTTTCAAGTATCCAGAATACGTAATTGCCATTTTATTGATGCACTAACAGTATTTATCAAGCACTAGAGGTATGCCATATGTAATTATTATGTTCTTGTGATGATGAACTCCTCTTTATATGTCTATTTCTTTCTCTTTGGTATAATTGTGAATTCTTTGTTCTGAGATTGTATCACATAATTGTTTTCCATGGATATGTTAAGATCATCCTCCTTGTATGTTAAACCATATGTGTATGTATATTTTTTCCTCACATATTTATATATATATTTGTATATTTTGCCCATGTTTTAAGTTCTGTCTTGCATTTTTCCTCATTCATTGACATGTTCCCTCATATTATTGTTTTAATCAGGATAAGATTCTGATATAAATATTTTATATATATTTTTAGACATACCCCTGATGAAGTCTTAGAGTAAGACGAAACGCGTCGGGTTATTTGTTCATAAACATCAAATCTCCGAATTGTCAAAGGAGAAGGAGGAATCTATCAAAGTTATTTCAACTGGTCCTCTGTACTATATGGTGTTATCTGCAAGAAGAGATACTATACCGTTTTGTATCATTGCTTTTATGTTGTAATAAATTTTACATGGAACATCTTAAATGTGGTTTTATGCTCACAAATTAGGAGTAAATATCTTAGGGAGACTGCTGTTTTTCCCCGTTGAATATTGGGTGGAAAAACAACCCAAGTGCGCCCATTCCTCTATTGGCACATACAATATTGTACTGTTTATTAAACAAAAAATTTTTTTACAGTACTAGAGTGCTATCCAAAATTTTACTTGTACACTGTTGAAAGAATACTCACTCTGGTGGTGTGCGTTCCCAATTCATACCTTTCTCTTCCATAAATTTGGCTGAGGCGGAGTGTTTAGGATCATTGTCTTGGAATATCCTATGGTGAGTTGGGTAATATTTATTCACAAATGGCACCATACATTTCTCTACTATTGTTTCTTGGAAATATTTCTTATCCATGATTCCTACAGAAATCAAAAAATGTTGTTCATTAATAAGCAACTCCTTTTATTGTGCAGTTACACGTACTCTACAGTACAACATGTATTTTTACAGAACACAGGCACAGAATAAAGTATAGTACTGTACCTTCGAAAAATAATAGGGGACCAGCTCCTAATCGTGATATGCCTCCCCATACATGGATTTTCAATGGATGCTTTGGGCGTGGTTTTAAAGAGATATGGTTACGTTTCCTGAATGACATTCTGGAGAACCGCTCAAGGGCAACAGACGATTCATCTGTGAAAATGACATCATCAAATGTTTCACCACTCTCAATCCATCGCCGTGCCTGTTCCACTCTCTTTTCTTTATTCACATCTCTTATCATTGGAGATATCCTGTGAAGAGCCAAAAATAATGAAATCAGATACAGTTATGAAATTACAGATTTACAGATTACTGTATATACAGTAGACTGTATGTGCAGTATACTGTATTATATACCTACTGTATACATTAAACTGTACATACAGTACATTAAGTTACATACAGAGTAATATATATATATACATACTGTACATACACACAAACACACACACACACACACACACACACAGTATACAGTATGTAATCATCACAATAAGCCGGCAATGCTTCATTGCTGTCTCTGAGTGCCTATACAGTAGGTATCTCTTTTGGGATAGAATATATACAGTATATACACACACACATACTGTATATAGTATAAAGTACACACTCTGTATAATGATTTATGGCATTATTATATCACGTATCAAGGGATTATTAACAGTGCATTTACTGTATGGTTTATACTGCTTTCAGTATTTTACCTTGTTGCGCCAAAGGTCCATCCCATTTTCCGTCGCATCCTTCTGATGCTGGTGGCCGATATGTCCAGGTCATACTTGGAATGGAGAATTCGTTTTATTTGCAGAGCAGTACGCTCATCATCCTCACGAGTTAGTTCCTCCACAATTTGTTGCACTCTCCTACAGTACAATACAGTATGAAAAATATGAATTCATGAACAGCACAATCACAGTTACAATTGATGAAGTTTTTATTTTATTTCAAAAAAATTGTTTATGGTATAAAGCAAGTCATTTAAACATTACAGTAGTGTACAGTACGTACCATGTGCATTTTGTAGGAAATACAAATCTGGGCGTTGTTCTCTCGAATGCATGATAGCGCACCGTTTCTAAAGTGACTATAATGCCACTTTCCTTGAGCCATGCATGGATCTCTTTGATGGTTTTATTTTCTTTTTTCATGTTGGCGATTATCTTGCTCATCGTTTTGTTGATAGTTACTGGCATGTTGTCCAACTATAATTCCTGTATGGAGAGAAAACATTTGTGAATACTGTAGTCTAAAATTTACACATCTGAAAATGCATAAGAGTTTTATGATAGAAGTTAATACTGTACATGTTTACTATCCAGTACCTGATGTTCAAATTTAAGTATTGTATACTGTACAGTACTGAAAATACAACTTCAGTGTTATGGACTGTATGAAACAGATACAGTACAGTAAATAACCCTCCTTGGAAGTGCATGGGCCCTGTGAGACTTACAGTAGTGTACAGCATAAGGGTCGACTGACATGATGTACAAGCATTACATACAGTACATGTCAGTACTGTATGTAAATTCTTCAATTATTGCCTAACAACAATGCTGCTTACTGTATATTAAATACTGTAGGCCTAGAAATGTGCATCTCAATATAGTAGTTAAAAACACAGGGGCCTATGTGGATAAGCGAGTTCTATGCACACTAAAAATGGCCACCGACCGTGAACCCCCAGCACGTGGCAGCGCTCGGATATGTAGTGAGATACAGTATGGCATACATTTCACAGTTCAGGGGGCAATGCTGAAGGAGCGTCACAATCCCCTAGCTCAATTACATTGGGATAAGCGAGGTCTATGCACACTACGGTATACCGAGCTGGATCGCTTAGCAACCTGACAAAATGGCCGCCGACCGTGAACTCCCAGCACGTGGCAGCGCTCGGATATGTAGTGAGATACAATATGGCATACATTTCACAGTTCAGGGGGCAATGCTGAAGGAGCGTCACAATCCCCTAGCTCAATTACATTGGGATAAGCGAGGTCTATGCACATTACGGTATACCGAGCTGGATCGCTTAGCAACCTGACAAAATGGCCGCCGACCGTGAACTCCCAGCACGTGGCAGCGCTCGGATATGGAGTGAGATACAATATGGCATACATTTCACAGTTCAGGGGGCAATGCTGAAGGAGCGTCACAATCCCCTAGCTCAATTACACTGGGATAAGCGAGGTCTACTGTATGCACATTACGGTATACCGAGCTGGATCGCTTAGCAACCTGACAAAATGGCCGCCGACCGTGAACTCCCAGCACGTGGCAGCGCTCGGATATGTAGTGAGATACAATATGGCATACATTTCACAGTTCAGGGGGCAATGCTGAAGGAGCGTCACAATCCCCTAGCTCAATTACATTGGGATAAGCGAGGTCTATGCACATTACGGTATACCGAGCTGGATCGCTTAGCAACCTGACAAAATGGCCACCGACCGTGAACTCCCAGCACGTGGCAGCGCTCGGATATGTAGTGAGATACAGTATGGCATACATTTTAAAATACACCGGGATAAGTTGTACAGGCCATGGAGCAATGCACAGGGACATTCATCATTTACGTACAGTATATAAATAATTGTAAACCGTAAATGAAAGAATTACCGGTCAAATACTGTATGACGAAACTGTGTCAATGAGCTGGAACAGTATGGCCTGTGAAGAAGTTTTCGAAGGCAGAAACGGAGAGCAAATTATCAGGAGATTTCTGAAAGGTCGGAGAAGATCCACACAGCAAGTCTGCTTACGAGGAAACAGCTTTGCAAAGTGGGTAGCGGGGCGGTGACTGAGACGCTCTTTTATTCACATTCACACAAAAGGAATTCTTACCGCTGTGATTGGTGCCAATATAGGCGCATTCATCCTTACACCAATCACAGAGCATACTGTACTTTTGAATGTGAATAAAAGAGCGTCTCAGTCACCGCCCGCTACCCACTTTGCACATCTGTTTCCTCGTAGGCAGACTTGCTGTGTGGATCTTCTCCGACCTTTCAGAAATCTCCTGATAATTTGCTCTCCGTTTCTGCCTTCGAAAACTTCTTCACAGGCCATACTGTTCCAGCTCATTGACACAGTTTCGTCATACAGTATTTGACCGGTAATTCTTTCATTTACGGTTTACAATTATTTATATACTGTACGTAAATGATGAATGTCCCTGTGCATTGCTCCATGGCCTGTACAACTTATCCCGGTGTATTTTAAAATGTATGCCATACTGTATCTCACTACATATCCGAGCGCTGCCACGTGCTGGGAGTTCACGGTCGGTGGCCATTTTGTCAGGTTGCTAAGCGATCCAGCTCGGTATACCGTAATGTGCATAGACCTCGCTTATCCCAATGTAATTGAGCTAGGGGATTGTGACGCTCCTTCAGCATTGCCCCCTGAACTGTGAAATGTATGCCATATTGTATCTCACTACATATCCGAGCGCTGCCACGTGCTGGGAGTTCACGGTCGGCGGCCATTTTGTCAGGTTGCTAAGCGATCCAGCTCGGTATACCGTAATGTGCATACAGTAGACCTCGCTTATCCCAGTGTAATTGAGCTAGGGGATTGTGACGCTCCTTCAGCATTGCCCCCTGAACTGTGAAATGTATGCCATATTGTATCTCACTCCATATCCGAGCGCTGCCACGTGCTGGGAGTTCACGGTCGGCGGCCATTTTGTCAGGTTGCTAAGCGATCCAGCTCGGTATACCGTAATGTGCATACAGTAGACCTCGCTTATCCCAGTGTAATTGAGCTAGGGGATTGTGACGCTCCTTCAGCATTGCCCCCTGAACTGTGAAATGTATGCCATATTGTATCTCACTACATATCCGAGCGCTGCCACGTGCTGGGAGTTCACGGTCGGCGGCCATTTTGTCAGGTTGCTAAGCGATCCAGCTCGGTATACCGTAATGTGCATACAGTAGACCTCGCTTATCCCAGTGTAATTGAGCTAGGGGATTGTGACGCTCCTTCAGCATTGCCCCCTGAACTGTGAAATGTATGCCATATTGTATCTCACTCCATATCCGAGCGCTGCCACGTGCTGGGAGTTCACGGTCGGCGGCCATTTTGTCAGGTTGCTAAGCGATCCAGCTCGGTATACCGTAATGTGCATACAGTAGACCTCGCTTATCCCAGTGTAATTGAGCTAGGGGATTGTGACGCTCCTTCAGCATTGCCCCCTGAACTGTGAAATGTATGCCATATTGTATCTCACTACATATCCGAGCGCTGCCACGTGCTGGGAGTTCACGGTCGGCGGCCATTTTGTCAGGTTGCTAAGCGATCCAGCTCGGTATACCGTAATGTGCATAGACCTCGCTTATCCCAATGTAATTGAGCTAGGGGATTGTGACGCTCCTTCAGCATTGCCCCCTGAACTGTGAAATGTATGCCATATTGTATCTCACTACATATCCGAGCGCTGCCACGTGCTGGGAGTTCACGGTCGGCGGCCATTTTGTCAGGTTGCTAAGCGATCCAGCTCGGTATACCGTAGTGTGCATAGACCTCGCTTATCCCAATGTAATTGAGCTAGGGGATTGTGACGCTCCTTCAGCATTGCCCCCTGAACTGTGAAATGTATGCCATACTGTATCTCACTACATATCCGAGCGCTGCCACGTGCTGGGGGTTCACGGTCGGTGGCCATTTTTAGTGTGCATAGAACTCACTTATCCACATAGGCCCCTGTGTTTTTAACTACTATATTGAGATGCACATTTCTAGGCCTACAGTATTTAATATACAGTAAGCAGCATTGTTGTTAGGCAATAATTGAAGAATTTACATACAGTACTGACATGTACTGTATGTAATGCTTGTACATCATGTCAGTCGACCCTTATGCTGTACACTACTGTAAGTCTCACAGGGCCCATGCACTTCCAAGGAGGGTTATTTACTGTACTGTATCTGTTTCATACAGGAAACTAATTGCAGTCCATAACACTAATATTAAGCCCACTCCATTATCCACTCCTCCCCTGTGTATTAAACACCCCCTACCACCCTGGAAGTCATGTACCAGGGCCCCTTCATTCAGCACAATGCCCCCTTCTACAGTTTAGTGTTCTCCTTCCTGCCCCATCTGTGCAGTAAAGGAATAATTAGCAGAAATTATTTCTCCAGGTCCTACTGTACATACTGAGCGAAAGATAGAACCCCCCCTATCCCCCGCGGAGCATCAAAGCTGCCGCTGATAGCTCCCCCCACCCCTTCCGCTGGTGAGTGGGTAGGGGCCCCAGTGCATTGCTGTGTCCAGGGGCCCACACTGCTGTTAAGATGGCTCTAGTAATTGAGCTAGGGGATTGTGACGCTCCTTCAGCATTGCCCCTGGACTGTACCATACTGTATCTCACTCCATATCCAAGCGCTGCCACGTGCTGGGAGTTCACGGTCGGTGGCCATTTTGTCAGGTTGCTAAGCGATCCAGCTCGGTATAACGTAATGTACATAGACCTTGCTTATCCCGGTGTACTACAGGTATGTGCAGTAGTACTGAATGATTGCTATCACTTGTGGTGAAACACCTATCTTATCAAATACAGTAACTACTGTACAGTATAGTTGTTCGCACAGGTGATGGTAATCATACTGTATATTTAAACTGAAGTCCGTAACAGAGCATTCTGTCCCTCCTGCAGAGGTTCTTGTTGGGAGGCACAGGGAAAAAAGGCAAATACTGTACAGTATTTGCACTTTACTGTTGTGCACTTTATTTGAAAATGTACAGTTGTTTGCTATTTTTAGCATGCTGTGCTTTACATGTTTTCTTATTGTGGTTTTTATATTTTTAGACAAAAGACAAAGAATGCAGACTACCAGATTTTACGGGAGTGCCAAAACCCACCCATCAGTGGCACAGAAACTTGCTGCATTAGTCCCACAAAAGAAGAAGAAAACTGCCAAGGCGGCTCAGAAAGAAAATGTGGTGAAACCACGAAAAAATGCCAAGGCAAAGAATAATACGTTGGAGATGATATGTGGTGTGGCAAATGATGTAATTGTTCCATCTCCTGCAGATCACAGTGTTCAGCCAATGAATCTGGAAATACCGGTGCTAGAGGACGTGACAAACACGCTGCATCAGGAAGCTTCTTTTTTGGACCATGTAGCCACCCCTGGACAAGAAGACATGACACATTCACCACGAAGAAGGTTGCATTTCACAGATGTGAACACCAAAGTGCAGGACTGCCAGTGTACCTGTCCTGTTTTACTAAAGGAGCTACTCAGTAAGGTGACCAATATGGAGTCAGAAGTTGGTGGACAGGTCAATCAGCTGCAGACCGATGTGGCTGGCCTTAAAGAAGGCATAAAGGAACAGATGGTAGAAGCCATGAAGAAAGTCATTGAACAAACGAGGGAAGAATGGCAAGTTGGAGTTTGCCGCACCATCATTGCAACACACCACCAAGCGGTTCAAGTCAGCGGCCTGGACGACCGAGGCCTGGAGGACCGCAGAGGAGGCCTGGAGGACCGCAGAGGAGGCCTGGAGGACCGCAGAGGAGGCCTGGAGGACCGCAGAGGAGGCCTGGAGGACCGCAGCGGACTGGACGAAGTCAGCGGCATGGACGACCACAGAGGAGGCCTGGAGGACCGCAGAGGAGGCCTGGAGGACCGCAGAGGAGGCCTGGAGGACCGCAGAGGAGGCCTGGAGGACCGCAGAGGAGGCCTGGAGGACCGCAGAGGAGGCCTGGACGACCGCAGAGGAGGCCTGGAGGACCGCAGAGGAGGCCTGGAGGACCGCAGCGGACTGGACGAAGTCAGCGGCATGGACGACCACAGAGGAGGCCTGGAGGACCGCAGAGGAGGCCTGGAGGACCGCAGAGGAGGCCTGGAGGACCGCAGAGGAGGCCTGGAGGACCGCAGCGGACTGGACGAAGTCAGCGGCATGGACGACCACAGAGGAGGCCTGGAGGACCGCAGAGGAGGCCTGGAGGACCGCAGAGGAGGCCTGGAGGACTGCAGAGGAGGCCTGGAGGACCGCAGAGGAGGCCTGGACGACCGCAGAGGAGGCCTGGACGACCGCAGAGGAGGCCTGGAGGACCGCAGAGGAGGCCTGGAGGACCGCAGCGGACTGGACGAAGTCAGCGGCATGGACGACCACAGAGGAGGCCTGGAGGACCGCAGAGGAGGCCTGGAGGACCGCAGAGGAGGCCTGGAGGACCGCAGAGGAGGCCTGGAGGACCGCAGAGGAGGCCTGGACGACCGCAGAGGAGGCCTGGACGACCGCAGAGGAGGCCTGGACGACCGTAGAGGAGGCCTGGGGGACCGCAGCAGCGGACTGGACGAAGTCAGCGACTTGGACGACCGCAGAGGAGGCCTGGAGGACCGCAGAGGAGGCCTGGAGGACCGCAGAGGAGGCCTGGAGGACCGCAGAGGAGGCCTGGAGGACCGCAGAGGAGGCCTGGACGACCGCAGAGGAGGCCTAGACGACCGTAGAGGAGGCCTGGGGGACCGCAGCAGCGGACTGGACGAAGTCAGCGACTTGGACGACCGCAGAGGAGGCCTGGAGGACCGCAGAAGAGGCCTGGAGGACCGCAGAAGAGACCTGGAGGACCGCAGAAGAGACCTGGAGGACCGCAGAGGCCTGGACCACAGCAGCGGACTGGACGAAGTCAGCGACTTGGGCGACCGCAGAGGAGGCCTGGACGACCGCAGAGGAGGCCTGGACGACCGCAGAGGAGGCCTGGACGACCGCAGAGGAGGCCTGGACGACCGCAGAGGAGGCCTGGGGGACCGCAGCAGCGGACTGGACGAAGTCAGCGACTTGGACGACCGCAGAGGAGGCCTGGAGGACCGCAGAAGAGACCTGGAGGACCGCAGAAGAGACCTGGAGGACCGCAGAGGCCTGGACCACAGCAGCGGACTGGACGAAGTCAGCGACTTGGGCGACCGCAGAGGAGGCCTGGACGACCACAGAGGCCTGGAGGACCGCAGAGGAAACATGGAGGACCGCAGAGGAGGCCTGGAGGACCGCAGAGGAGGCCTGGAGGACCGCAGAAGAGACCTGGAGGACAGCAGAGGAGGCCTGGAGGACCGCAGAGGAGGCCTGGAGGACCGCAGAGGAGGCCTGGAGGACCGCAGAAGAGACCTGGAGGACAGCAGAGGAGGCCTGGAGGACCGCAGAGGAGGCCTGGAGGACCGCAGAGGAGGCCTGGAGGACCGCAGAGGAGGCCTGGAGGACCGCAGAGGAGGCCTGGAGGACCGCAGAAGAGACCTGGAGGACCGCAGAGGAGGCCTGGAGGACCGCAGAGGAGGCCTGGAGGACCGCAGAGGAGGCCTGGAGGACCGCAGAGGCCTGGACCACAGCAGCGGACTGGACGAAGTCAGCGACTTGGACGACCGCAGAGGAGGCCTGGAGGACCGCAGAAGAGACCTGGAGGACCGCAGAAGAGACCAGGAGGACCGCAGAAGAGACCTGGAGGACCGCAGAGGAGGCCTGGAGGACCGCAGAGGGCTGGACGACCGCAGAGGCCTGGATTCAAGTGTGCTGTTGCCAGGAACACCAATGATGACCAGCACACCTGCTCACAGGCCACTTCGCAATACATTCGGAGGCTCTCTGAACAATATTGCCCTGGCTGTCATCTCAACTTCCCTGGACGACCATCTGTACAGAGCTTCAAATGGACATATTCAGAAATATGCATATTCTCTGTTCCAGCACCATGTACGGTACGACAAATACTTGACGTGGGCCAATCGTGTGAACTTTGATGGTTCCAAGGGCAAACTTCCGCTGCCCAAAAATCTGGTACATGACATCATGGCTAGGTGTGAACGCCGCGTGAGGATTGGTGATCCAGAAAAGAGGAAGATAAGGGATACCATAAACTCTGTGCTGAGAACGAAGAGGAAAATGACTTGGAAGCTCGACTATGATGAAACCAGATCATTACCTACCTCCTAGCTTCAGCACATCAGCTTCACACAGCTGAAGCTAAAAAATTGTGTCAATGTACCTGTATGACCTGTACATTTTCTGGGGCTGCATGCACTGTGCTGAATCCACTTGGAGCAGCTCGGTTACTCAAAGGGGAGTGCATGAACTTGGCTCACCACATTCCTGGTAATGTAAGGGCCTGTTACAAGTTGCCCCTTTTATTCCTGTTGATTTTTTGGGCGCTGCTGTATCTATCCAGTAGCAGCCGAGTCCATTGTGCTGTGTCCATCTGGGGCCTTGGGCTGCGTTTCCATCCAGGGGCTGCTGTTGTCAGTCCTCTATTCTGGTGTCCGTATGCGACAGTGTTAAAAAGCAAAAGACAAAAACGAAAAATAATTCAAAAAAGCAAAACCTAAAAATAAAGTACAAAAACCATTACCCCGCACCACCACCACAAAAAAATAAATTATAAAAATGTTAAAGTTGATATTGTTACTGTATTTGTGCTGTTACCTTTTGATTAAAGTACCGTACAGTATGTGTGATGTTGGCTTTATTACAATACAGTACAGTATGTGTGATGTTACATGTTCCAAATGATTTTGTCCGTAAATAAAGTGTTTCTTAAAATAAACATGACGTGGTTTCCAATGTTTGTATTCCCAACTTCCTGTACTGTATAAATTAGTACTACTGTATGATGGGAATTCAATTAAGAGTGGTATACTGTATGTAAAACAACTTGGTTAGGCATCTTGCATTTCATATTTTAATAAAAACCACAGGAAACTTCTATTTTTAAAAGTTTATTGAAGAAAAAAAAGGTGTTTTTTTTTAAATAAAGTTTGAAAGTTAATTAAAACAAAAAAGTAGTTTGTTCTTCGTTACATTCTTTTCTTGTGTATATAGATATCTGTGGGGGAAAAAAAAAAAAAAGTATTAAAGTAAAGACACTCATGTTCATTTGTTTTCCAAGAAAATTTGTGGAACCACACAGCCCAGCAATAAGTCATGCTGGGCTGTGTGGTTCCACAAAAGGCATGCGGTACAAAGTGAAATAGTGGTGTCAGTGGTCAGCACTTTGACACGCTAACATTTGTGGAACCACACAGCAATGGCTGACACACATAAAATGGCTGACACACACAAAATGCCTGACACACACAAAATGCCTGACACACACAAAATGCCTGACACACACAAAATGCCTGACACACACAAAATGCCTGACACACACATGCTGGAGTGAAAACACATGTTTGCCAAACAGTCGACAGCACATGTCGGCCAGATGGCCGACCAAACTTGCTCCAAATCACCCCAAACTGGCCAGAAAGCACCCCAGCACACTCAGGAGGTACTGTACACCACAGCTAAATTAGGAGAGAATTTCATTACAAACAGCCAGATCTTGCAGATTATCTGCCAGATAATTGTATGGTGTACAGTATGCCTATCTTATACAGTAGAAAAAGATACTATACAATGGAGTACAAGAACAAAATTTTTTATTAAATAAAATTAAATTAATCTTAATAAAACATTAAAAAAGTGGTCCACTAAGAGGTGGACCACCACCCGCAGGAGCTGGATGGCACGCTGCAACTGTTCTGTGGGAAAAAAAAGGACAGTATTACAAAACAAATACTGAATACTTTACAGTGTAGTAATGGCAATACAGTACTTTACTCTATATTAGACAATATTGTTATTTACAATGTACAGTACTGTATTGTCAGTACAGTAAATCAAACACTACTGTATGCTGTCGAGGTAATTTAAACATTGCTTTAGTTTACCTCTTGTATAAGTGGGCTGCTGCCTGCCCGCTTCTGGGCCAGCCCACCTATCTTGCCCCTGTCTGGGGCCCCCATAAATAATTGGCACTATATTGGAGAAAAAAAAACATTTAGTCACATTCAAATAGTAAACAATTATTACTGTATACTGTAGGTACAGTATTATACTGTATTGCTGGTATTCAAAATATAAAGTACTGTACAAGAGTTTAGCTTCAATAGGTCATAAACAAATTGTCAAAGGAATTAAACACCACAGTACAAATACTGTAGACATTTACTGTATGTATTAGCAGTCATGACATTTCATGACCGCTTCAGAAAAAAGAGGGTTACAGTACTGTAGGTGGTGTTGTAGGGAGTACTATCCATAATAGTGGACTGTACTCAGAGCCAGCCATAAATAATATGATTCCCTAGTCAAGTTTTTGGATGCTGCCCCCTTGCACAGATGCTATTTCCGCCTCTGAGCCTGTACCCCTTTCCCAGCACCATCACCCCTCAACCATAGCAGTCCTCATTTTGGTGCTCCTCCAACTTACTGTACTGTATGTTTAAAATAGCAACAGTGTGCACATTCGGTGTGCATCCCAAAACGGTGCATGTTCTTGCTGGGAAGGGGCAAGGCCACACAGTAATTCCCCAATCTGAAATGACGCCACACAGTACTGCAACTTTATTCACAACATATCATGCAATAGTGTCTCTTTTTCTCGTTACATCATATGATAGTACCACATTACTCCTCAAAGTATTCCCACTTATTCACATTGCATCACATCATATTGCTCTTTGTTCACATTAGACCACACAGTAGTGCCCTTGCTACAGTATATGTTACACAACAAAGTACTGTATACACATAATGCTGCACATTAGTAATGCATTTTGTATGCACAGAATATACTGTAGGCATGCTGCATATCATATTAATCAGCAGAAGCTGCTTGTGCCCCTGGGCATTTGGCAAGTATGCCTATGCCTAGGGCAGGCTCAGACTGGAGATCAGTACGTAATCCCGCTGGACGGGATCCCGGCAGTCAAAATACAGACGCCGGAATCCCGACCACACAATCCCGACAGGGGCGGCGAGCGGAAAGCAGCCCCTTGCATGCTTGCTTCACTCGCCACGCGGTGGGCACGGTGCCTCGCTACGCTCTACACACTATTATATCAGTAGTCAGGAAACGCAGCATGCATTTGTGGAGTGAAGAGGGTGAAAAAGGAGAGAAAGTACAGTTTGTACTGTAAGGTTATGTCAGAGGGTGTGAAGATGATCAGCTCAGTGTTATACATGTTACAGTAAGTTAGAATACAGTACAGTGCATTATGTATTTCTATTTTATTACCAGGTGTCTCCTCCACTGGTTGGCGACGGACTGTAAAAAGATAATACAGTACAGTTAGTCATATCAGTTTGACTTAAAATAATGTTGGAGAAAAAAAAATACTGTAATTACAGTACCAACTATTGCTACTGTACAGTATATTTACCAAAAATGTATTCTGGCTCGTCGTCTGTGGGTAAAAGAGAAGAATATTATAAGATACAGTATACAGTAAAAAGTATAGTAATAGTACACTAGTGTCCAGGCCCAGTGTCAGGTGGGTAAAAAAAGGTATGCTTGTGACAGGCATGGTGATTCCAAGGGACCCCACCGAGACCATCAGAAAATTTGTGAGTGACCCGTATGCCGGTGATTATGACTAGAATAAGGTAGCAACTCTTTTTTCTTTTGAATTATGTATACTGTACAGTACTGTATGTGCATATTGTACAGTACACTTAAAATATTTAGCAGTTACTGTAGTGGTAATTTTTGGGATGACAGTATTAGCATACTGTAAGCATCCAACTGAGGCCCCCAAACAGATGCCGCCACTAGGTACAGTACGTGCCTCTCGTGCCTAATGGGAAATTCATCACTGACAGTATCTAGAGAGATGAATGGAGAGACAGTGACAAGGGGTGAGAGAGAGAGAGAGAGAGAAATTGAGTAAGATGGGTGTTTTTTTTAGAACAGGATGTTGTCCATACAGTAGCAACCAATCAAATATTACCTACTGTACTGTATTATCGTCTGTAAGTGTAACTAGATACTGTAAATGTTAATGTGGGATGTGATCGGTTGCTACTGTATGGGCAATATCACCAGTTCAAACAAAAACAATTTTCATCCGATTTCTACGCATTTGCCAGAAAAATCTGATGAAAAGTGCTACTCTGATGGCATCAGATCAATGTCAGTAATAATTCTTACCACTAAATGCAGCAGCATCATCATCATCCTCCTCCTCCTCCGTGGCCTGTTCCAGTGTAGGGCCTGTGAAAAAAAACATTAATGTGAAAAAAAAAAAGGTTCATTCCAGGAAGTATACACATACCCTCCAACATGACCCGCCCCACTAGGTACAAAATGCTCTGGTTCTGGACTTCCCTCTTAATTTATTATTGCCATCACCTGTGAAGAAACAGCTTTCTTATCATATAACTAGTTCAACACAGGTGATGGAAATCATAAATTAAGAGGGAAGTCTAGAAACAGAGCAGTGCGGCGGGTCATGTTGGAGGGTCTGCATACAGAAACATAGAATTTGATGACAAATACTGTAAGAACCACTTTGCCCATCTAATCTGCCTCTTTTTTTTAACCTTTTTTTTACATCAAACCTTATAACAATTTTCCCCAAACATCACATGATGCAAAGATAAATAAATAAAAAAAGAGGTGCAAGATGGAATTGTGATTGGGCCCTCCCAACCACCCTTATGTTATATAAACAGGGTCTGCCACACGACTGTGGCTGAAATGACTGGTTGGTTTGGGCCCCCACCAAAAAAAGAAGCAATCAATCTCTCCTTGCTCAAACTGGCTCTACAGAGGCACGATGTACCGGACTGGACTTACTTAATGGGTGCAGTGAGGTGATGGACATAGAGATAGAGTCCTGGTCCTCCTCCTCCGCCACCGCCTGTGACAGTGTAGGGCCTGTGAAAGCAAAAAATCCATGAAATATACTTTTGTATTCTGTGTTGAATACAGTAAAGCAAAAATTCAGTCAGGAATTGGAGGAGGAGAGTAAATTTCGCACACAGAGACGAGAATGTCGAGGCCAGAATCAGGGGGTAGTGGAGGAGGGTTAGGATACCGTACCTCACCCTGTTGGGATTGCTGCAATCAGGATGCCACTGTCGGTCACCTGACCGCTAGAATCCTGACTGCTGGTCACGCAAACCCAACCCATTGGTTTAACACAATGTACAGTACAGTACAATACTGCAGTTTACTTACCAAGTTGGGGAGAGGGTTTTTCATCCTCATCCTCACTGTCAATAATTACTGAGTTGAAAATAAAAAAATATTATAAACAAAATACAGTAGAGTACAGTTACTACAAAATTGCACAGTAGTACAGTGCTACAGGAGGCAGAGATATATTCATAATACAGTAGGAGCAGAATGACTGTCCAGCGGTAGGGGACATACAGTACTGTATTTAAAAGACCTGCTGTCTGGATCCCGACATTCAGAATGCAGAGTGTGGATTCAGAGTATGATTGGAGGGTTAGGCTAGTGGAGGGTGGGTCGGATGCACAATTTTGGGCACCATAATACAAAATGGATATCGTGGAACTACAAAAGGTTTAGAGGCGGGCGACCAAAGTGATGAAGTGGATTGAGAAGATGGAATACAAGGAAAGGCAGGCTAGGCATGTTTACATTGGAAAAGAGGAGATTAAGAGGGGACATGATTAACCTTTACAAATATACTGTATACAGTAAGGGGACAATACACAGGAACGGTTTTTGATAAGATGGACACAGAGGACACGTGCACAGTAACTCTTGTTGAAGTAGAGGCGATTTCGCACAGAGGCGAAAAGGGGTCTTCACAGTGAGGGAAATACTGTACAGTACATGTTTGGAATTCCCTGCCTGAAAAGTAATAAAAGTGGACTTGGTCAATACTTTTAAGAATGGGCTTGAGAAAATCCTACTGTACTTACTATAATCTGGCTCCTCTTCCTCCCCCGAATCAATGGGAATGAGCTCCTCCTCTGTATCAATTACGAGGCGGTCTGTGTGTAAAAGATGACAAGTATTGTAAAATACAAAAATTACAGTAATACTGTAGGAAACTAGTGTGTCTGTAACAAAAAGTAATTATTACCACTTCCGGAGCTCTCGGATGGTGTCGGCGGTGGTGGTGGTGGTGTTGGTACTGTGGGAAAAAAAATAACAGTACTGTAAGTGAAGCTGTCAATTTGAAACATGTACTGTACAGTATCCAGGACACATGTACAGTAGTGTAACAACGATGACAGTAGCACCAGAATTCTCGTTACACAATACCTGGCAGCGCAGCAGGTGGTGGTGGTGGTGGTGGTGGTACTGTGGGAAAAAAAATAACAGTACTGTAAGTGAAGCTGTCAATTTGAAACATGTACTGTACAGTATCCAGGACACATGTACAGTAGTGTAACGATGACAGTCACACCAGAATTCTCGTTACACAATACCTGGCAGCGCAGCAGGTGGTGGTGGTGGTGGTGGTGGTGGTACTGTGGGAAAAAAAATAACAGTACTGTAAGTGAAGCTGTCAATTGGAAACATGTACTGTACAGTATCCAGGACACATGTACAGTAGTGTAACGATTACAGTCACACCAGAATTCTCGTTACACAATACCTGGCAGCGCAGCAGGTGGTGGTGGTGGTGGTGGTGTTGTTGGTACTGTGGGAAAAAAAATAACAGTACTGTAAGTGAAGCTGTCAATTTGAAACATGTACTGCACAGTATCCAAGACACATGTACAGTAGTGTAACAACGATGACAGTAGCACCAGAATTCTCGTTACACAATACCTGGCAGCGCAGCAGGTGGTGGTGGTGGTGGTGGTGGTGGTGGTACTGTGGGAAAAAAAATAACAGTACTGTAAGTGAAGCTGTCAATTGGAAACATGTACTGTACAGTATCCAGGACACATGTACAGTAGTGTAACAACGATGACAGTAGCACCAGAATTCTCGTTACACAATACCTGGCAGCGCAGCAGGTGGTGGTGGTGGTGGTGGTGGTACTGTGGGAAAAAAAATAACAGTACTGTAAGTGAAGCTGTCAATTTGAAACATGTACTGTACAGTATCCAGGACACATGTACAGTAGTGTAACGATGACAGTCACACCAGAATTCTCGTTACACAATACCTGGCAGCGCAGCAGGTGGTGGTGGTGGTGTTGTTGGTACTGTGGGAAAAAAAATAACAGTACTGTAAGTGAAGCTGTCAATTTGAAACATGTACTGCACAGTATCCAAGACACATGTACAGTAGTGTAACAACGATGACAGTAGCACCAGAATTCTCGTTACACAATACCTGGCAGCGCAGCAGGTGGTGGTGGTGGTGGTGGTGGTACTGTGGGAAAAAAAATAACAGTACTGTAAGTGAAGCTGTCAATTTGAAACATGTACTGTACAGTATCCAGGACACATGTACAGTAGTGTAACAACGATGACAGTAGCACCAGAATTCTCGTTACACAATACCTGGCAGCGCAGCAGGTGGTGGTGGTGGTGGTACTGTGGGAAAAAAAATAACAGTACTGTAAGTGAAGCTGTCAATTTGAAACATGTACTGCACAGTATCCAGGACCAAAAAGGGGTCCGGCCAATAAACAATCTGCATCAGAGAAGCAAGATACAGTATGCTTAAAGTATACAGTACTATATACTAGATCGCCAACAAACGTAAATTAACAAACAACTATCACTGGAATTTACCATCCTCATCCCGTAGCGAAGCACGGGTATTCAGCTATCTACAATGTTATTTATACTTTGTGTTTAATATTTACATTTAGTTTTGTAAACAGACATTCTTAACATTAACGGATTGCAGCGAGTTATCTGTGATGGTCAGGACAGGGGGTTGGGACTATAGAAATCACTATGTACTGTACACTACTGTATTTGACAATACTTACCAGCTTGGCGGCGCCTGTCCCGCCTCCTGTGACGTCGTGCTACCAGCCCTGTAAAAATATATATACAGTATAATGGCAGCATACTGTACAGCCAATGA
Source organism: Pseudophryne corroboree (assembly GCF_028390025.1). Classification (NCBI taxonomy): domain Eukaryota; kingdom Metazoa; phylum Chordata; class Amphibia; order Anura; family Myobatrachidae; genus Pseudophryne; species Pseudophryne corroboree. The sequence goes on from NC_086448.1 coordinate 52,940,488, forward strand.
AATTCAACATTGACAGCATCTTTATGACATCACAATAAATGGAATTGTTCATTCTAGTACCCTGCACCTAATCACTCAGGAGGGCATAGTGTACTGTACTGTCTTCAAAACTTAAGGGGCACATTTCTAAATGTGACATACAGTACACTTACAGTATCGCTACAGTACAGTAGGTCCAGGGTATTAGACAGAACACTACCTTTATAGACATTGTAACACACATAAGCATTGCCCTTATAAACATTATGACACACATCAGCATGCAGCCCTCCCACCCTTAACCATCTCAGTACTGTTCATTACATTACAAATTGATTTCATGACAGATGATGCAGTACTCACCTGAATTCATCTTATTCACGTCATGTCACAGTAGTGCAGTTTATTCACGTCACAGTACTGTCCTTGATTCACGTTGTGTCACACAGTAGAGCACCGTATTCACGTCACAGTACTGTCCTTGATTCACGTTGTGTCACACAGTAGAGCACCGTATTCACGTCACAGTACTGTCCTTGATTCACGTTGTGTCACACAGTAGAGCACCGTATTCACGTCACAGTACTGTCCTTGATTCACGTTGTGTCACACAGTAGAGCACCGTATTCACGTCACAGTACTGTCCTTGATTCACGTTGTGTCACACAGTAGAGCACCTTATTCACGTTACTGTACGTTACAGTAGTGCAGTAGTATATCCACATTACGTCACAAAGTAGAGATCTGCCAGTCATGAACCTTATGCAAGAGTAATGCACGTCAGAACACATTAGGCCACTGTAACATCCCTTAGAATAATTTCTGCCAAAGTAACATCCCTTAGAACACTGTACTATCTGAAACACAAATTTCGGCACACTGCACGACACACTGCAATTAAACCACACAATGCACTGCACGACTGCGTGATATGACAAACTGCACATTTTCCTGCAAAATATGATACAATGTACACTACACAAAAAACTGCAATTACCACATGTGTATACAGTACACTGCACGACAGTGCTGGCCCTAGCCAGGTACAGATACAGCCGCAGTCACGCAAAATATAGGCATGCCGCATATCATTTTAATCAGCAGAAGCTGCTGGTGCCCCTAAGCATAGCAAATGCCCTAGGCATTTGCCTACTGTAGTTTGCCTATGCCTAAGGCCGGCTCTGCTGCACGATGTGATTCACTATGTATTACACTCACTGCACAATACCATATACTGAATGTACACTGCATGACACGCTGCAATTACGCAGCACGATACACTGTGATACATTGCATATACTGTACACTGCATGATACTGTACACTGCACAATCGTAGACCACCTGGATTGTAAAGAACTACTGTATATACACAAGTTTAAAAAAATAACAATTGTTTTTGTAAAACGCATGTCGATCTTTTTCCATGTCAACTTAACGACCATGTCAACCTACAGTAACTGGTGTCAACCAATTTCAAAAGCCGCACCATCTAGGTCGACGCAAAAAAACAAATTGACCTTTTGACCCGGGTTAATGTTTGGTCCTTGTTTAACCATTTGTTTACCACAAATACTGTACAGTGCTGTATAGACCGGATACCTGCTGCTACAGCAGCCCCTGCTATAATGTACTGTACCTGTAACTACAGTAACTTAAAGTACAGTAATCTACAGTAATGTACTGTACTTACAATCCCTTATGGCCTGCAGGCGTCGTGGGGTCCTCCTCACGAGGTCGCTCCATCTCCTCTGGAGAGACCTCACCGTTCTCCTCCGGTTGTAGGTCCGGAGGATATCCCTGCTGGCCCTCCTATATGCCCTAACTTTCTCCTCGTTGCTGGCGAGAGTTCTGTCCCGCCAGCGAACGAGGAGACGCAGCTCACCCAGAGCATAGGGACGGTCACGTACTACAGGTACAGCAGCCATGCTTATGCTCAATGAGCGATCCAGACGTCGTGCGTCTCAGACGTCGTGCGTCTCAGACGTCGTGCGTTCCAGGCATTCAACGTACAGTACTGTAGTTACTGTACTTTGTGACAGTTTCCCTTAGTTTTACATATGCCCTTTCTTTGACCACAGTATTTTCCACTGTCTTGCCCTACGCCCTTCCCTCCTGGGAGCCTTCACAGGTCTTATGCTATACACAAATACCGAAGATGCACAGTCCGTCAGAATACACTCATTTCATTCACGCTGTTTGGGTGCATTTAGCGTAAAGAATCGCTCCTGCAGATGTACTTTGATTTATGTGAAACCTGTGTGCATCCTTCCATTGACTGTCTTACAATGTAAATAAAATAATACAGTGCATTATTACAGAAAAAAAAAAAAAAAAGAAAGAAAGCACATCATGTCTCGAACCCTGGACCCCCAGTGAGGGAGGTGGGAGCCTTCACCCCTAGCCCACGACGCCTCATGAGAGATTTCTAATTTCATGTGTGAAAGTACTGCAAACAGCGCCCGGCCCTCGCCCCATTGCTGTTGGTTTATGCCTTAGAGGACTCGGACGCTCGCATTTGTAAAGCACGGTGTTTTCCTCCGCCTCCTGCTAGCCTGTTGCCCTTCCCCCATGGGAGCCTGCACAGATCATGCAGTAGACAGGGAGGGAATGCAGGTCATGTGCAATACACAAACGCCCACTGTAGTACTATTTTGCTCACTTACAGTACCGTACTGTAGGTTGCATTTAGCGTAAAGAATCGCTCCTGCAGATGTACTTTGATTTATGTGAAACCTGTGTGCATCCTTCCATTGGATGTACTGTATTGGAGAGAAAAAAAAAAATGTTAAAGTGAATGTCACGGGAACACATTAAAAATAAGGTTGGCACTTCCTTCCCATTGGTGTTGGTTTACAGTATGCCGTAGTGTACTCGGACGCTCATGTAATTGCATTTCAAAGGCACAGTATTTTCCATCGTCTCCCCCCTACCCCCATCGCCCTTCCCCCCTGGGGGCCTGCACAGGGAGGAAATTCAGGTCCTGTGCAATGCACAAACGCTGAAGATCTACAGTACTGTTTTGCTTAGTTGGTAGCGCCAGAATACACTCATTTCATTCACGCTGTTTGGGTGCATTTAGCGTAAAGAATCGCTCCTGCAGATGTACTTTGATTTATGTGAAACCTGTGTGCATCCTTCCATTGACTGTCTTACAATGTAAATAAAATAATACAGTGCATTATTACAGAAAAAAAAAAAAAAAAGAAAGAAAGCACATCATGTCTCGAACCCTGGACCCCCAGTGAGGGAGGTGGGAGCCTTCACCCCTAGCCCACGACGCCTCATGAGAGATTTCTAATTTCATGTGTGAAAGTACTGCAAACAGCGCCCGGCCCTCGCCCCATTGCTGTTGGTTTATGCCTTAGAGGACTCGGACGCTCGCATTTGTAAAGCACGGTGTTTTCCTCCGCCTCCTGCTAGCCTGTTGCCCTTCCCCCATGGGAGCCTGCACAGATCATGCAGTAGACAGGGAGGGAATGCAGGTCATGTGCAATACACAAACGCCCACTGTAGTACTATTTTGCTCACTTACAGTACCGTACTGTAGGTTGCATTTAGCGTAAAGAATCGCTCCTGCAGATGTACTTTGATTTATGTGAAACCTGTGTGCATCCTTCCATTGGATGTACTGTATTGGAGAGAAAAAAAAAATGTTAAAGTGAATGTCACGGGAACACATTAAAAATAAGGTTGGCACTTCCTTCCCATTGGTGTTGGTTTACAGTATGCCGTAGTGTACTCGGACGCTCATGTAATTGCATTTCAAAGGCACAGTATTTTCCATCGTCTCCCCCCTACCCCCATCGCCCTTCCCCCCTGGGGGCCTGCACAGGGAGGAAATTCAGGTCCTGTGCAATGCACAAACGCTGAAGATCTACAGTACTGTTTTGCTTAGTTGGTAGCGCCAGAATACACTCATTTCATTCACGCTGTTTGGGTGCATTTAGCGTAAAGAATCGCTCCTGCAGATGTACTTTGATTTATGTGAAACCTGTGTGCATCCTTCCATTGACTGTCTTACAATGTAAATAAAATAATACAGTGCATTATTACAGAAAAAAAAAAAAAAAAGAAAGAAAGCACATCATGTCTCGAACCCTGGACCCCCAGTGAGGGAGGTGGGAGCCTTCACCCCTAACCCACGACGCCTCATGAGAGATTTCTAATTTCATGTGTGAAAGTACTGCAAACAGCGCCCGGCCCTCGCCCCATTGCTGTTGGTTTATGCCTTAGAGGACTCGGACGCTCGCATTTGTAAAGCACGGTGTTTTCCTCCGCCTCCTGCTAGCCTGTTGCCCTTCCCCCATGGGAGCCTGCACAGATCATGCAGTAGACAGGGAGGGAATGCAGGTCATGTGCAATACACAAACGCCCACTGTAGTACTATTTTGCTCACTTACAGTACCGTACTGTAGGTTGCATTTAGCGTAAAGAATCGCTCCTGCAGATGTACTTTGATTTATGTGAAACCTGTGTGCATCCTTCCATTGGATGTACTGTATTGGAGAGAAAAAAAAAATGTTAAAGTGAATGTCACGGGAACACATTAAAAATAAGGTTGGCACTTCCTTCCCATTGGTGTTGGTTTACAGTATGCCGTAGTGTACTCGGACGCTCATGTAATTGCATTTCAAAGGCACAGTATTTTCCATCGTCTCCCCCCTACCCCCATCGCCCTTCCCCCCTGGGGGCCTGCACAGGGAGGAAATTCAGGTCCTGTGCAATGCACAAACGCTGAAGATCTACAGTACTGTTTTGCTTAGTTGGTAGCGCCAGAATACACTCATTTCATTCACGCTGTTTGGGTGCATTTAGCGTAAAGAATCGCTCCTGCAGATGTACTTTGATTTATGTGAAACCTGTGTGCATCCTTCCATTGACTGTCTTACAATGTAAATAAAATAATACAGTGCATTATTACAGAAAAAAAAAAAAAAAAGAAAGAAAGCACATCATGTCTCGAACCCTGGACCCCCAGTGAGGGAGGTGGGAGCCTTCACCCCTAGCCCACGACGCCTCATGAGAGATTTCCAATTTCATGTGTGAAAGTACTGCAAACAGCGCCCGGCCCTCGCCCCATTGCTGTTGGTTTATGCCTTAGAGGACTCGGACGCTCGCATTTGTAAAGCACGGTGTTTTCCTCCGCCTCCTGCTAGCCTGTTGCCCTTCCCCCATGGGAGCCTGCACAGATCATGCAGTAGACAGGGAGGGAATGCAGGTCATGTGCAATACACAAACGCCCACTGTAGTACTATTTTGCTCACTTACAGTACCGTACTGTAGGTTGCATTTAGCGTAAAGAATCGCTCCTGCAGATGTACTTTGATTTATGTGAAACCTGTGTGCATCCTTCCATTGGATGTACTGTATTGGAGAGAAAAAAAAAAATGTTAAAGTGAATGTCACGGGAACACATTAAAAATAAGGTTGGCACTTCCTTCCCATTGGTGTTGGTTTACAGTATGCCGTAGTGTACTCGGACGCTCATGTAATTGCATTTCAAAGGCACAGTATTTTCCATCGTCTCCCCCCTACCCCCATCGCCCTTCCCCCCTGGGGGCCTGCACAGGGAGGAAATTCAGGTCCTGTGCAATGCACAAACGCTGAAGATCTACAGTACTGTTTTGCTTAGTTGGTAGCGCCAGAATACACTCATTTCATTCACGCTGTTTGGGTGCATTTAGCGTAAAGAATCGCTCCTGCAGATGTACTTTGATTTATGTGAAACCTGTGTGCATCCTTCCATTGACTGTCTTACAATGTAAATAAAATAATACAGTGCATTATTACAGAAAAAAAAAAAAAAAAGAAAGAAAGCACATCATGTCTCGAACCCTGGACCCCCAGTGAGGGAGGTGGGAGCCTTCACCCCTAACCCACGACGCCTCATGAGAGATTTCTAATTTCATGTGTGAAAGTACTGCAAACAGCGCCCGGCCCTCGCCCCATTGCTGTTGGTTTATGCCTTAGAGGACTCGGACGCTCGCATTTGTAAAGCACGGTGTTTTCCTCCGCCTCCTGCTAGCCTGTTGCCCTTCCCCCATGGGAGCCTGCACAGATCATGCAGTAGACAGGGAGGGAATGCAGGTCATGTGCAATACACAAACGCCCACTGTAGTACTATTTTGCTCACTTACAGTACCGTACTGTAGGTTGCATTTAGCGTAAAGAATCGCTCCTGCAGATGTACTTTGATTTATGTGAAACCTGTGTGCATCCTTCCATTGACTGTCTTACAATGTAAATAAAATAATACAGTGCATTATTACAGAAAAAAAAAAAAAAAAAGAAAGAAAGCACATCATGTCTCGAACCCTGGACCCCCAGTGAGGGAGGTGGGAGCCTTCACCCCTAGCCCACGACGCCTCATGAGAGATTTCCAATTTCATGTGTGAAAGTACTGCAAACAGCGCCCGGCCCCCGCCCCATTGCTGTTGGTTTATGCCTTAGAGGACTCGGACGCTCGCATTTGTAAAGCACGGTGTTTTCCTCCGCCTTCTGCTAGTCCTCCATTCCCATTATGCATTAGCGAACTCAGACGCTCATATATTTTAAAAGCACGGTGTTTATACATTGTACTGTACATTCTTCCTTTTACACAATTACTGTAGTTGCGTCTCCATACACATACAGTACTGTACTCCATACTTTTTCCACCGCCTCCCGTTACGCCTACAGTATTGCCAGAGCTGTAGATCAATCCGCCGCTATACTGTACGATCGAAAGTACTGGATTAGTGGAGCATTAGCCACACAGTGGTGGAGATGTGTAATGCATGATGAGTATCTAGATCGTCTCAACGCGCCTGCCTGTGATTAAACTCAGCTATCGCCTTAGCGTGGCTAAACGCCCGTCTCGGCGGAGAAACAGTCAAGATAAAGTTGGCTACATCTGTAGGTGACAAGGCGTTAACCGAGAAAGAGAGAGAACAAGGGGAAAACTAAGAACGACAAGACACCAAAGAAGAAGGATACCAAAAATAACAAAATAGTTTGTGTGGCGCGGCCGCCAGGAACAACAGCAAAGCAAAGTAATGCAGCCTAACTGCCAAATACAAACCTGTTGTAATAAGGCGAGGACAGCTATGCAGAAGCCTCCGCAAAAAATGGCTCAACCAAAAACAGATAACGAGAACACGGCTACAGCCGTAAGGTGCGGCAGAGCCGCTACTCACGACACCACGGAAGGTGTGCGCAGGAAACAACTGGAACCCAGAGGCTTCGGACACCAGACCACTCCACTGGAAGACAAACTTGGAGGACAGCAGGAAACGATCCCTCAGACCGTACTCTGGAAACTGTACACAGGACACTGGAATACACAAGCTGGATGCAGGAACACACCAGAGGCAGGAAGACAGGCTCCACAGGAAGCTGCTGACAGGGACCAGGAACAAGCTTGCAGGAAGCTAACCTAGAACTAGAACAAACAGGTACAGCAAAAACTTCACCAGCTCTGGATGCAGGGTCAGCTGAGTAATAAAGGAAACACGCCCCTATCAGGATAGCTGGAAGCCAGGCACAAGGTAATGGCCTAATTGCTGGCAGGTGAGACTGAACACATAGGAAACAGGCTGCAGTTACACAGACTCACCACAGGCCGCCAACAAGAGTCTTCTAAACAAGTACACAGAAATCCTGGCATGCAAACAGAAATATAACATAAAACTCATGAACAGAAAGCAAACAGGAATGAGCCACTGCTTGTGGTTCATAACAATACCTTTTTCCAAGCCAGCCCAGCTGCCCCCCTTTCTCACCTGGGTGGTCTGGGCAGACATGTCACGTGCCCTGTGCAGGACCGCCGGTTCGGGAGAGTGCAGGCGTCAGTAATGCTGCCGCTGGCTGGGAGGGTGGAAAGGAGGAAGAGGGCTAGCCACCGCACGCACTCCAGGACCTGGTCTTCCTGCCACCTCCGGGGACACCGCTGCTGCTGTCAGGCTTCCACGACCACCGCACCACCAGGTGAGTCATGCTATCCGCTGTATTCCGCTGCTGCTTCTCCCCGCCGTATGTGTGATTGGACAGCGGATCCAGCACTGGATCCGTTGTCCAATCACATCAGCCTCGCTGACAGGTGAGTACTTTGATGTGTGCTGAAAGCACCTCCATGTCAACGAGGCACTTATACTAGTGCCGCTTTTTCCAGTTTATTTAATGGGCTTTTACTGCCCAAAGCTTAGCCCCGCCTCCCGCTTTATCCCTGTTACCATTGTCAATGGGAGGCACTGCTATCAATGACTCCCAAACTAGTTTTAATATATTAAATGATTAGAATAATATGAAGAAGTTACTCCTGACACAAAATATGTGTCATGAGTATCTTCTTTGTATTATTTATGTCACGCCGCTGGAAGAATGTCCATGTATTGTGGCTGAGCTCTGATCGGTCCACACAACTCAGGAGTGTCAGGGAGAAATGTCGCAGTCAAATTGGGTCCTTCACTGGGGTGCCTTAACGTGTTTCTCAGCCTGTAGCACTGCCCGTTTCATCAGATGAAATACACGGACATTCTTCCAGCGGCGTGACACTCTGTACACATACTGCATCGAGCCGCTGCACACCCGGCTCAGTACAGCGCTCAGAACGAAGAAGCTATCTTCCGTCGGATGACACACCATAGGTGCAATTGGGTTTTCTACACCTTTTCCATTTACAATTAAGGTATCAGCAAATTACCGGTGTTTGCATTTCCATCTTTGGGACACTGTTCGCCTGGCCATACAGAGCCGTTTTCAATACTTCATGCAGCTTATATGTGCTTAAAGAGGAGTGAGACTTCATTTGCAAACAGTGATTTACACTAGAGGTACCTCCTATAAGTCTCCCACTTACATTTCATGTTTTTCCGTGGACGCACGGTTGAAAAATCATCAAGCATCTTTGCACCCTTTAATAAGGTTCATTAAGATTTATTATATGTATGTTTTTTCAGGGGTTGTATTGTAGTCATATTCACCATCATATATCTATATGATTTTTTATCTATTGATTAATGGGACATTTTATGTATGAACATTTTTATTTCTGTTTATGTGTTTAATGAAACACTGTTTTATTCATTATAATAATACATTTACTATATAGACTCATTCAGCGCTCCCATTCTTTCCATTAAACAGCTAAAATGCAAGTCAGCAAGCTAATCATATATGCAGGGCAAGGGCCGGCCTGCCCATCTGTTATTTCTGGCACATGCCTGGCCGAGCACTTTGCTTAGCTGTAGAGCACACATAGACAGGGGGCTGGCCGAGCTGCTCCACCTCCCGCCGCACTGCTCGGCCGTCTGGCATACAGAGACATGGGGGAGGGCTGTGACCATATCCCTCTTCCAGGGAGACTAGGCCTTTTCCCCTCCCAAAAAAAGTGAGAAGAAAGGTGCCCCATGGGTTTCAAAATTCAAATGTCAACAGCTAAGTACATTATTTGTATCTAAATTACATTAATATTTGACCCTGACTTTACATTAACACACACAGACACACACTACAAAAACAGTACAAAGCAAAACATCAAAAACTCAGTGATCATCCTACTGTAAACTAGAGATGTGCACTTGAAATTTTTCGGGTTTTGTGTTTTGGTTTTGGGTTCGGTTCCGCGGCCGTGTTTTGGGTTCGACCGCGTTTTGGCAAAACCTCACCGAATTTTTTTTGTCGGATTCGGGTGTGTTTTGGATTCGGGTGTTTTTTTCAAAAAACACTAAAAAACAGCTTAAATCATAGAATTTGGGGGTCATTTTGATCCCAAAGTATTATTAACCTCAAAAACCATAATTTCCACTCATTTTCAGTCTATTCTGAATACCTCACAATATTATTTTTAGTCCTAAAATTTGCACCGAGGTCGCTGGATGACTAAGCTAAGCGACCCTAGTGGCCGACACAAACACCTGGCCCATCTAGGAGTGGCACTGCAGTGTCACGCAGGATGGCCCTTCCAAAAAACACTCCCCAAACAGCACATGACGCAAAGAAAAAAAGAGGCGCAATGAGGTAGCTGTGTGAGTAAGGTAAGCGACCCTAGTGGCCGACACAAACACCTGGCCCATCTAGGAGTGGCACTGCAGTGTCACGCAGGATGGCCCTTCCAAAAAACACTCCCCAAACAGCACATGACGCAAAGAAAAAAAGAGGCGCAATGAGGTAGCTGTGTGAGTAAGATAAGCGACCCTAGTGGCAAACACAAACACCTGGCCCATCTAGGAGTGGCACTGCAGTGTCACGCAGGATGGCCCTTCCAAAAAACACTCCCCAAACAGCACATGACGCAAAGAAAAAAAGAGGCGCAATGAGGTAGCTGTGTGAGTAAGATAAGCGACCCTAGTGGCCGACACAAACACCTGGCCCATCTAGGAGTGGCACTGCAGTGTCACGCAGGATGGCCCTTCCAAAAAACACTCCCCAAACAGCACATGACGCAAAGAAAAAAGAGGCGCAATGAGGTAGCTGTGTGAGTAAGATAAGCGACCCTAGTGGCCGACACAAACACCTGGCCCATCTAGGAGTGGCACTGCAGTGTCACGCAGGATGGCCCTTCCAAAAAACACTCCCCAAACAGCACATGACGCAAAGAAAAAAAGAGGCGCAATGAGGTAGCTGTGTGAGTAAGATAAGCGACCCTAGTGGCAGACACAAACACCTGGCCCATCTAGGAGTGGCACTGCAGTGTCACGCAGGATGGCCCTTCCAAAAAACACTCCCCAAACAGCACATGACGCAAAGAAAAAAAGAGGCGCAATGAGGTAGCTGTGTGAGTAAGATAAGCGACCCTAGTGGCCGACAAAAACACCGGGCCCATCTAGGAGTGGCACTGCAGTGTCACGCAGGATGGCCCTTCCAAAAAACACTCCCCAAACAGCACATGACGCAAAGAAAAAAAGAGGCGCAATGAGGTAGCTGTGTGAGTAAGATAAGCGACCCTAGTGGCCGACACAAACACCTGGCCCATCTAGGAGTGGCACTGCAGTGTCACGCAGGATGGCCCTTCCAAAAAACACTCCCCAAACAGCACATGACGCAAAGAAAAAAAGAGGCGCAATGAGGTAGCTGTGTGAGTAAGATAAGCGACCCTAGTGGCCGACACAAACACCTGGCCCATCTAGGAGTGGCACTGCAGTGTCACGCAGGATGGCCCTTCCAAAAAACATTCCCCAAACAGCACATGATGCAAAGAAAAAAAGAGGCGCAATGAGGTAGCTGTGTGAGTAAGATAACCGACCCTAGTGGCCGACACAAACACCTGGCCCATCTAGGAGTGGCACTGTAGTGTCACGCAGGATGGCCCTTCCAAAAAACACTCCCCAAACAGCACATGACGCAAAGAAAAAAAGAGGCGCAATGAGGTAGCTGTGTGAGTAAGATAAGCGACCCTAGTGGCCGACACAAACACCTGGCCCATCTAGGAGTGGCACTGCAGTGTTACGCAGGATGGCCCTTCCAAAAAACACTCCCCAAACAGCACATGACGCAAAGAAAAAAAGAGGCGCAATGAGGTAGCTGTGTGAGTAAGATAAGCGACCCTAGTGGCCGACACAAACACCGGGCCCATCTAGGAGTGGCACTGCAGTGTCACGCAGGATGGCCCTTCCAAAAAACACTCCCCAAACAGCACATTATGCAAAGAAAAAAAGAGGCGCAATGAGGTAGCTGTGTGAGTAAGATAAGCGACCCTAGTGGCCGACACAAACACCTGGCCCATCTAGGAGTGGCACTGCAGTGTCACGCAGGATGGCCCTTCCAAAAAACACTCCCCAAACAGCACATGACGCAAAGAAAAAAAGAGGCGCAATGAGGTAGCTGTGTGAGTAAGATAAGCGACCCTAGTGGCCGACACAAACACCTGGCCCATCTAGGAGTGGCACTGCAGTGTCACGCAGGATGGCCCTTCCAAAAAACACTCCCCAAACAGCACATGACGCAAAGAAAAAAAGAGGCGCAATGAGGTAGCTGTGTGAGTAAGATAAGCGACCCTAGTGGCCGACACAAACACCTGGCCCATCTAGGAGTGGCACTGCAGTGTCACGCAGGATGGCCCTTCCAAAAAACACTCCCCAAACAGCACATGACGCAAAGAAAAAAAGAGGCGCAATGAGGTAGCTGTGTGAGTAAGATAAGCGACCCTAGTGGCCGACACAAACACCTGGCCCATCTAGGAGTGGCACTGCAGTGTCACGCAGGATGGCCCTTCCAAAAAACACTCCCCAAACAGCACATGACGCAAAGAAAAAAAGAGGCGCAATGAGGTAGCTGTGTGAGTAAGATAAGCGACCCTAGTGGCCGACACAAACACCTGGCCCATCTAGGAGTGGCACTGCAGTGTCACGCAGGATGGCCCTTCCAAAAAACACTCCCCAAACAGCACATGACGCAAAGAAAAAAAGAGGCGCAATGAGGTAGCTGTGTGAGTAAGATAAGCGACCCTAGTGGCTGACACAAACACCTGGCCCATCTAGGAGTGGCACTGCAGTGTCACGCAGGATGGCCCTTCCAAAAAACACTCCCCAAACAGCACATGACGCAAAGAAAACAAGAGGCGCAATGAGGTAGCTGTGTGAGTAAGATAAGCGACCCTAGTGGCCGACACAAACACCTGGCCCATCTAGGAGTGGCACTGCAGTGTCACGCAGGATGGCCCTTCCAAAAAACACTCCCCAAACAGCACATGACGCAAAGAAAAAAAGAGGCGCAATGAGGTAGCTGTGTGAGTAAGATAAGCGACCCTAGTGGCCGACACAAACACCTGGCCCATCTAGGAGTGGCACTGCAGTGTCACGCAGGATGGCCCTTCCAAAAAACACTCCCCAAACAGCACATGACGCAAAGAAAAAAAGAGGCGCAATGAGGTAGCTGTGTGAGTAAGATAAGCGACCCTAGTGGCCGACACAAACACCTGGCCCATCTAGGAGTGGCACTGCAGTGTCACGCAGGATGGCCCTTCCAAAAAACACTCCCCAAACAGCACATGACGCAAAGAAAAAAAGAGGCGCAATGAGGTAGCTGTGTGAGTAAGATAAGCGACCCTAGTGGCCGACACAAACACCTGGCCCATCTAGGAGTGGCACTGCAGTGTCACGCAGGATGGCCCTTCCAAAAAACACTCCCCAAACAGCACATGACGCAAAGAAGAAAAAAAGAGGCGCAATGAGGTAGCTGTGTGAGTAAGCTAAGCGACCCTAGTGGCTGACACAAACACCTGGCCCATCTAGGAGTGGCACTGCAGTGTCACGCAGGATGGCCCTTCCAAAAAACACTCCCCAAACAGCACATGACGCAAAGAAAAAAAGAGGCGCAATGAGGTAGCTGTGTGAGTAAGATAAGCGACCCTAGTGGCCGACACAAACACCTGGCCCATCTAGGAGTGGCACTGCAGTGTCACGCAGGATGGCCCTTCCAAAAAACACTCCCCAAACAGCACATGACGCAAAGAAAAAAAGAGGCGCAATGAGGTAGCTGTGTGAGTAAGATAAGCGACCCTAGTGGCCGACACAAACACCGGGCCCATCTAGGAGTGGCACTGCAGTGTCACGCAGGATGGCCCTTCCAAAAAACACTCCCCAAACAGCACATGACGCAAAGAAAAAAAGAGGCGCAATGAGGTAGCTGTGTGAGTAAGATAAGCGACCCTAGTGGCCGACACAAACACCTGGCCCATCTAGGAGTGGCACTGCAGTGTCACGCAGGATGGCCCTTCCAAAAAACACTCCCCAAACAGCACATGACGCAAAGAAAAAAAGAGGCGCAATGAGGTAGCTGTGTGAGTAAGATAAGCGACCCTAGTGGCCGACACAAACACCTGGCCCATCTAGGAGTGGCACTGCAGTGTCACGCAGGATGGCCCTTCCAAAAAACACTCCCCAAACAGCACATGACGCAAAGAAAAAAAGAGGCGCAATGAGGTAGCTGTGTGAGTAAGATAAGCGACCCTAGTGGCCGACACAAACACCTGGCCCATCTAGGAGTGGCACTGCAGTGTCACGCAGGATGGCCCTTCCAAAAAACACTCCCCAAACAGCACATGACGCAAAGAAAAAAAGAGGCGCAATGAGGTAGCTGTGTGAGTAAGATAAGCGACCCTAGTGGCCGACACAAACACCTGGCCCATCTAGGAGTGGCACTGCAGTGTCACGCAGGATGGCCCTTCCAAAAAACACTCCCCAAACAGCACATGATGCAAAGAAAAAAAGAGGCGCAATGAGGTAGCTGTGTGAGTAAGATAAGCGACCCTAGTGGCCGACACAAACACCTGGCCCATCTAGGAGTGGCACTGCAGTGTCACGCAGGATGGCCCTTCCAAAAAACACTCCCCGAACAGCACATGACGCAAAGAAAAAAAGAGGCGCAATGAGGTAGCTGTGTGAGTAAGATAAGCGACCCTAGTGGCCGACACAAACACCTGGCCCATCTAGGAGTGGCATTGCAGTGTTACGCAGGATGGCCCTTCCAAAAAACAATCCCCAAACAGCACATGACGCAAAGAAAAAAAGAGGCGCAATGAGGTAGCTGTGTGAGTAAGATAAGCGACCCTAGTGGCCGACACAAACACCTGGCCCATCTAGGAGTGGCACTGCAGTGTCACGCAGGATGGCCCTTCCAAAAAACACTCCCCAAACAGCACATGACGCAAAGAAAAAAAGAGGCGCAATGAGGTAGCTGTGTGAGTAAGATAATCGACCCTAGTGGCCGACACAAACACCTGGCCCATCTAGGAGTGGCACTGCAGTGTCACGCAGGATGGCCCTTCCAAAAAACACTCCCCAAACAGCACATGACGCAAAGAAAAAAAGAGGCGCAATGAGGTAGCTGTGTGAGTAAGATAAGCGACCCTAGTGGCCTACACAAACACCTGGCCCTTCTAGGAGTGGCACTGCAGTGTCACGCAGGATGGCCCTTCCAAAAAACACTCCCCAAACAGCACATGACGCAAAGAAAAAAAGAGGCGCAATGAGGTAGCTGTGTGAGTAAGATAAGCGACCCTAGTGGCCGACACAAGCACCTGGCCCATCTTGGAGTGGCACTGCAGTGTCACGCAGGATGGCCCTTCCAAAAAACACTCCCCAAACAGCACATGAAGCAAAGAAAAAAAGAGGCGCAATGAGGTAGCTGTGTGAGTAAGATAAGCGACCCTAGTGGCCGACACAAACACCTGGCCCATCTAGGAGTGGCACTGCAGTGTCACGCAGGATGGCCCTTCCAAAAAACACTCCCCAAACAGCACATGACGCAAAGAAAAATTAAAGAAAAAAGAGGTGCAAGATGGAATTGTCCTTGGGCCCTCCCACCCACCCTTATGTTGTATAAACAGGACATGCACACTTTAACCAACCCCTCATTTCAGTGACAGGGTCTGCCACACGACTGTGACTGAAATGACGGGTTGGTTTGGACCCCCACCAAAAAAGAAGCAATTAATCTCTCCTTGCACAAACTGGCTCTACAGAGGCAAGATGTCCACCTCATCATCATCCTCCGATATATCACCGTGTACATCCCCCTCCTCACAGATTATCAATTCGTCCCCACTGGAATCCATCATCTCAGCTCCCTGTGTACTTTGTTGAGGCAATTGCTGCTGGTCAATGTCTCCACGGAGGAATTGATTATAATTCATTTTAATGAACATCATCTTCTCCACATTTTCTGGAAGTAACCTCGTACGCCGATTGCTGACAAGGTGAGCGGCGGCACTAAACACTCTTTCGGAGTACACACTTGTGGGAGGGCAACTTAAGTAGAATAAAGCCAGTTTGTGCAAGGGCCTCCAAATTGCCTCTTTTTCCTGCCAGTATAAGTACGGACTGTGTGACGTGCCTACTTGGATGCGGTCACTCATATAATCCTCCACCATTCTTTCAATGGGGAGAGAATCATATGCAGTGACAGTAGACGACATGTCCGTAATCATTGTCAGGTCCTTCAGTCCGGACCAGATGTCAGCATCAGCAGTCGCTCCAGACTGCCCTGCATCACCGCCAGCGGGTGGGCTCGGAATTCTGAGCCTTTTCCTCGCACCCCCAGTTGCGGGAGAATGTGAAGGAGGAGATGTTGACAGGTCGCGTTCCGCTTGACTTGACAATTTTCTCACCAGCAGGTCTTTGAACCCCAGCAGACTTGTGTCTGCCAGAAAGAGAGATCCAAGGTAGGTTTTAAATCTAGGATCGAGCACGGTGGCCAAAATGTAGTGCTCTGATTTCAACAGATTGACCACCCGTGAATCCTTGTTAAGCGAATTAAGGGCTCCATCCACAAGTCCCACATGCCTAGCGGAATCGCTCCGTGTTAGCTCCTCCTTCAATGTCTCCAGCTTCTTCTGCAAAAGCCTGATGAGGGGAATGACCTGACTCAGGCTGGCAGTGTCTGAACTGACTTCACGTGTGGCAAGTTCAAAGGGCAGCAGAACCTTGCACAACGTTGAAATCATTCTCCACTGCGCTTGAGACAGGTGCATTCCACCTCCTATATCGTGCTGAATTGTATAGGCTTGAATGGCCTTTTGCTGCTCCTCCAACCTCTGAAGCATATATAGGGTTGAATTCCACCTCGTTACCACTTCTTGCTTCAGATGATGGCAGGGCAGGTTCAGGCGTTTTTGGTGTTGCTCCAGTCTTCTGTACGTGGTGCCTGTACGCCGAAAGTGTCCCGCAATTCTTCTGGCCACCGACAGCATCTCTTGCACGCCCCTGTCGTTTTTTAAAAAATTCTGCACCACCAAATTCAAGGTATGTGCAAAACATGGGACGTGCTGGAATTTGCCCATATTTAATGCACACACAATATTGCTGGCGTTGTCCGATGCCACAAATCCACAGGAGAGTCCAATTGGGGTAAGCCATTCCGCGATGATCTTCCTCAGGTGCCGTAAGAGGTTTTCAGCTGTGTGCGTATTCTGGAAAGCGGTGATACAAAGCGTAGCCTGCCTAGGAAAGAGTTGGCGTTTGCGAGATGCTGCTACTGGTGCCGCCGCTGCTGTTCTTGCGGCGGGAGTCCATACATCTACCCAGTGGGCTGTCACAGTCATATAGTCCTGACCCTGCCCTGCTCCACTTGTCCACATGTCCGTGGTTAAGTGGACATTGGGTACAACTGCATTTTTTAGGACACTGGTGAGTCTTTTTCTGACGTCCGTGTACATTCTCGGTATCGCCTGCCTAGAGAAGTTGAACCTAGATGGTATTTGGTAACGGGGGCACACTACCTCAAGAAATTGTCTAGTTCCCTGTGAACTAACGGCGGATACCGGACGCACGTCTAACACCAACATAGTTGTCAAGGCCTCAGTTATCCGCTTTGCAACAGGATGACTGCTGTGATATTTCATCTTCCTCGCAAAGGACTGTTGGACAGTCAATTGCTTACTGGAAGTAGTACAAGTGGGCTTACGACTTCCCCTCTGGGATGACCATCGACTCCCAGCAGCAACAACAGCAGCGCCAGCAGCAGTAGGCGTTACACGCAAGGATGCATCGGAGGAATCCCAGGCAGGAGAGGAATCGTCAGAATTGCCAGTGACATGGCCTGCAGGACTATTGGCATTCCTGGGGAAGGAGGAAATTGACACTGAGGGAGTTGGTGGGGTGGTTTGCGTGAGCTTGGTTACAAGAGGAAGGGATTTACTGGTCAGTGGACTGCTTCCGCTGTCACCCAAAGTTTTTGAACTTGTCACTGACTTATTATGAATGCGCTGCAGGTGACGTATAAGGGAGGATGTTCCGAGGTGGTTAACGTCCTTACCCCTACTTATTACAGCTTGACAAAGGCAACACACGGCTTGACACCTGTTGTCCGCATTTCTGTTGAAATACTTCCACACCGAAGAGCTGATTTTTTTGGTATTTTCACCAGGCATGTCAACGGCCATATTCCTCCCACGGACAACAGGTGTCTCCCCGGGTGCCTGACTTAAACAAACCACCTCACCATCAGAATCCTCCTGGTCAATTTCCTCCCCAGCGCCAGCAACACCCATATCCTCCTCATCCTGGTGTACTTCAACACTGACATCTTCAATCTGACTATCAGGAACTGGACTGCGGGTGCTCCTTCCAGCACTTGCAGGGGGCGTGCAAATGGTGGAAGGCGCATGCTCTTCACGTCCAGTGTTGGGAAGGTCAGGCATCGCAACCGACACAATTGGACTCTCCTTGTGGATTTGGGATTTCGAAGAACGCACAGTTCTTTGCGGTGCTACTGCTTTTGCCAGCTTGAGTCTTTTCATTTTTCTAGCGAGAGGCTTAGTGCTTCCATCCTCATGTGAAGCTGAACCACTAGCCATGAACATAGGCCAGGGCCTCAGCCGTTCCTTGCCACTCCGTGTGGTAAATGGCATATTGGCAAGTTTACGCTTCTCCTCCGACAATTTTATTTTAGATTTTGGAGTCCTTTTTTTACTGATATTTGGTGTTTTGGATTTTACATGCTCTGTACTATGACATTGGGCATCGGCCTTGGCAGACGACGTTGCTGGCATTTCATCGTCTCGGCCATGACTAGTGGCAGCAGCTTCAGCACGAGGTGGAAGTGGATCTTGATCTTTCCCTAATTTTGGAACCTCAACATTTTTGTTCTCCATATTTTAATAGGCACAACTAAAAGGCACCTCAGGTAAACAATGGAGATGGATGGATACTAGTATACTTATGGATGGACGAGCGACTGCCGACACAGAGGTAGCTACAGCCGTGGACTACCGTACTGTGTCTGCTGCTAATATAGACTGGATGATAATGAGATGAAATCAATATATATATATATAATATCACTAGTACTGCAGCCGGACAGGTATATATATTTATTATGTAATGACTGATGACGGACCTGCTGGACACTGTCAGCTCAGCAGCACCGCAGACTGCTACAGTAAGCTACTATAGTAGTATGTATAAAGAAGAAAGGAAAAAAAAAACCACGGGTAGGTGGTATACAATTATGGATGGACGAGCGACTGCCGACACAGAGGTAGCTACAGCCGTGGACTACCGTACTGTGTCTGCTGCTAATATAGACTGGATGATAATGAGATGAAATTAATATATATATATAATATCACTAGTACTGCAGCCGGACAGGTATATATATTTATTATGTAATGACTGATGACGGACCTGCTGGACACTGTCAGCTCAGCAGCACCGCAGACTGCTACAGTAAGCTACTATAGTAGTATGTATAAAGAAGAATGAAAAAAAAAAAACCCACGGGTAGGTGGTATACAATTATGGATGGACGAGCGACTGCCGACACAGAGGTAGCTACAGCCGTGGACTACCGTACTGTGTCTGCTGCTAATATAGACTGGATGATAATGAGAAGAAATCAATATATATATATATAATATCACTAGTACTGCAGCCGGACAGGTATATATATTTATTATGTAATGACTGATGACGGACCTGCTGGACACTGTCAGCTCAGCAGCACCGCAGACTGCTACAGTAAGCTACTATAGTAGTATGTATAAAGAAGAATGAAAAAAAAAAAACACGGGTAGGTGGTATACAATTATGGATGGACGAGCGACTGCCGACACAGAGGTAGCTACAGCCGTGGACTACCGTACTGTGTCTGCTGCTAATATAGACTGGATGATAATGAGATGAAATCAATATATATATATATATATATAATATCACTAGTACTGCAGCCGGACAGGTATATATATTTATTATGTAATGACTGATGACGGACCTGCTGGACACTGTCAGCTCAGCAGCACCGCAGACTGCTACAGTAAGCTACTACAGTAGTATGTATAAAGAAGAAAGAAAAAAAAAAAAAACACGGGTAGGTGGTATACAATATTATATATATATTATATACAATTATATATATATATATATATATATATATATTAAACTGGTGGTGATTATTAAACTGGTGGTCAGGTCACTGGTCACACTATCAGCAACTTGCAAGTAGTACTCCTAAGCAGACAATCACAATATATATTATACTGGTGGTCAGTGTGGTCACAATGGCAGTGTGGCACTCTGGCAGCAAAAGTGTGCACTGTACGTTATATGTACTCCTGAGTCCTGCTCTCAGACTCTAACTGCTCCCCACTGTCAGTGTCTCCCCCACAAGTCAGATATACACGTCACACTATCTATCACTTCAGCAAGTAGTAGTACTCCTCCTAATGCTCCCCAAAATTACTACTGTGTCTCTCTCTAGTAGTCTCACTCTTTTCTCTATAAACGGAGAGGACGCCAGCCACGTCCTCTCCCTATGAATCTCAATGCACGTGTGAAAATGGCGGCGACGCGCGGCTCCTTATATAGAATCCGAGTCTCGCGATAGAACCCGAGCCTCGCGAGAATCCGACAGCGGGATGATGACGTTCGGGCGCGCTCGGGTTAACCGAGCAAGGCGGGAAGATCCGAGTCGCTCGGCCCCGTGTAAAAAAAAATGAAGTTCGGACGGGTTCGGATTCCGAGGAACCGAACCCGCTCATCTCTACTGTAAACACAGCCTCCAGTGACCTCCATACGTTGTAATGACCGCCATACAGTACATGCCCTTATTGCAGTTACTGCCATACAGTACATTCCACATTGCAGTGACCACCATATAGTAAACACAGCCTCCAGTATTCACCATATGGTTCATACCGTATTGCAGTGATCAGCATACAGTGCATACTACATTACAGTGACTGCCATACAGTAGACACAGCCACCAGTAACCACCATACATCCATATCACGTTGCAGTGACCGCCATACAGTACATGCCCTTATTGCAGTTACTGCCATACAGTACATTCCACATTGCAATGACCACCATATAGTAAACATAGCCTCCATTGACCACCATACGGTACATACCACATTGCAGTGACTGCCATACAGTAGACACAGCCACCAGTAACCACCATACATGTTTATCACGTCCCATTTACCACCATACGGTACATACCACATTGCAGTAATCACCATACAGTGAATACCACATTACAGTTACTGCCATACAGTAAACACAGCCGCCAGTGACCACCAAACAGTGAACACCACATTGCAATGACTGCCACACAGTACACACAGCATTGTAGTGACTGTCATACAATAAAAATGATGTCTGTATTATTTTATATTGTTCTCTCTCTCTACCCATTATTTTTACAATGTGCTCTCACCATGCCAGTGGAGGCACCCAAAAAATAATACTCTTAAGTGCTTAGA
The DNA here is from genome assembly GCF_028390025.1 of Pseudophryne corroboree. Taxonomy (NCBI): domain Eukaryota; kingdom Metazoa; phylum Chordata; class Amphibia; order Anura; family Myobatrachidae; genus Pseudophryne; species Pseudophryne corroboree. The sequence goes on from NC_086448.1 coordinate 52,961,646, forward strand.
ATCCCCTTCCTTTCCCTATTATTCCTCCCTTCCCGCCATAACTAATTTGTAGTGTAATCTCTCCTACCCCATCTCTAAATCTGATAATCCTGTATTGTGCCCACACACGCCTCTGTATATTTTGCATCATGTGTCCCCTTCCGTCCGAACGGATAACTTACCCCAGGCTGCCGCTGTCCCCTCCTCTGTCTCCAAGTCCACTCCTCCAGTTCATGCCACTGCACTCCACGGTGTTGTCATGAACAGATATAGCCAGCGAGTAGGCACTGACTAGCATTGCAGATGCCCTATTTGCAGTATCTTACAGACATGTAGGGCCCACCTGTGTGCGGGAGCCCCTGCTGTGACTGCCTCACCAGTAGTCTAATGTCTATTTACTAAGACTTGGATGGAGATAAACTGGACGGAGATAAAGTACCAGCCAATCAGCTCCTAACTGTCCTTTTTCAAACCCAGTCTGTTACAGTTGGGAGCTGATTGTCTGGTACTTTATCTCCGTCCACTTTATCTCATTCAAGGCTTAGTAAATAGACCCCTCCGTCTCCTAATGGGCACAGTTTTCTTCAGCAGGTATGAGGTCCCCCAGCATCCCCTGGCTGTGCCACTGATACCCCCTCCCTCACCAGGGACCTAGGTCACTTGCCCAAAGCCACCCCACACCAGTAACGTAGACCACTCACCCATGCCATGGCATTATGCCTCTAGTATGGGTAGGAGCCTCTAGGAGATGCAGATTCATCCACATTGTAGGAAACTGAATAATTTCTGAAACTGAATACAGTACTACTACATAGAAGTACCTCTAACAGCAGGAAATAGTTTTTATTTTACCATTACAGTATCTAGGAAAAGAACTGAAAAGATCTAAACTTTGGGGTTCAGAGTGGAACTGAGTCCTGGTTTGGGTCACTTTGGGTTCCAAGTATAACTGAACCTGGCTCAGGTCTTCCCACCAAGGGCCTAATTCAGACCTGATGAACTAGGGTGCGTTTTTTGCATCCCCGCGATCCAGCAGTCGCCGCTTACAGGGGGAGAGGGAAATCGCTGTGCAGGGGTGCAATCGCATGTGCAGGAGAGCTGCACAAACAGAAGTATGTGTAGTCTCTGCACAGACCAGGACCCACTCTTCCAGTACGATGATCGGGGACGGAGCTGACGTCAGAAACCCTCCCTTCAAACGCCTGGTCCCTCCTGCGTTTCTCCGGACACTCCTTAAAAACGGTCAGTTGCCACCCACAAACGGCCTCTTCCTCTCAGTTACCTTGTGATTGCCCGGTCTATCGCTTTTCTCGCACCATCCCGGCGCTCCCTGTCGCTGCGGACCGATGCGCCTGCGCATTGCGGTGCATACGCATGCGCAGTTCAGACCTGATCACAGGCTAAACGAAAACGCAGCCTAGCCATCAGGTCTGAATTAGGCCCCAAGTTTGAATCTTGAATGTGAAAAAAAGACCTTGCATGTTTTGGATGGCATGTAAGTCCCTCCCACGGTCAGCGCAGCCACTGGTTATGCCAAAACCAAGTCATGGTGATGATTTAGAACCAAAACACGGGGGTCTGCGCATTTCTCTCCTGCTTCAACAGGTGCTTAGTCACATGTTTCTAAATAATCTTCCCGAAAGTTAAACCAGCCCGCTCTGATTATCTCTGCAAGGTATAAAATATACTATTTCCTTTCATGTCAGCAGATCACACCGGCTTTGCGGGAAAGTTATTTCTCTGGCACTGAAATTCTAATTAGTGCGTAATACTAAAAACAGACATATCAAAGTTAGAAGACAAGAAAGCAAAATAGCTTCTAAATGACATGAGAGATAATTAGCTAGACAAAACATAGGCAACACATAGGTCTATTTACTAAGCCTTGGATGGGGATAAAGTGGACGGAGATAACGTACCAGCCAACCAGCTCCTAACTAGAGATGTGCACTTGAAATTTTTCGGGTTTTGTGTTTTGGTTTTGGGTTCGGTTCCGCGGCCGTGTTTTGGGTTCGACCGCGTTTTGGCAAAACCTCACCGAATTTTTTTTGTCGGATTCGGGTGTGTTTTGGATTCGGGTGTTTTTTTTCAAAAAACACTAAAAAACAGCTTAAATCATAGAATTTGGGGGTCATTTTGATCCCAAAGTATTATTAACCTCAAAAACCATAATTTCCACTCATTTTCAGTCTATTCTGAACACCTCAAACCTCACAATATTGGCCCTCATTCCGAGTTGATCGCTCGGTATTTTTCATCGCATCGCAGTGAAATTCCGCTTAGTACGCATGCGCAATATTCGCACTGCGACTGCGCCAAGTAATTTTACAATGGAGATAGTATTTTTACTCACGGCTTTTTCATCGCTCCGGCGATCGTAATGTGATTGACAGGAAATGGGTGTTACTGGGCGGAAACAGGCCGTTTTATGGGTGTGCGGGAAAAAACGCTACCGTTTCCGGAAAAAACGCAGGAGTGGCCGGGGAAACGGGGGAGTGTCTGGGCGAACGCTGGGTGTGTTTGTGACGTCAAAACAGGAACGACAAGCACTGAACTGATCGCACAGGCAGAGTAAGTCTGAAGCTACTCTGAAACTGCTAAGTAGTTAGTAATCGCAATATTGCGAATACATCGGTCGCAATTTTAAGAAGCTAAGATTCACTCCCAGTAGGCGGCGGCTTAGCGTGTGTAACTCTGCTAAAATCGCCTTGCGAGCGATCAACTCGGAATGAGGGCCATTATTTTTAGTCCTAAAATTTGCACCGAGGTCGCTGGATGACTAAGCTAAGCGACCCTAGTGGCCGACACAAACACCTGGCCCATCTAGGAGTGGCACTGCAGTGTTACGCAGGATGGCCCTTCCAAAAAACAATCCCCAAACAGCACATGACGCAAAGAAAAAAAGAGGCGCAATGAGGTAGCTGTGTGAGTAAGATAAGCGACCCTAGTGGCCGACACAAACACCTGGCCCATCTAGGAGTGGCACTGCAGTGTCACGCAGGATGGCCCTTCCAAAAAACACTCCCCAAACAGCACATGACGCAAAGAAGAAAAAAAGAGGCGCAATGAGGTAGCTGTGTGAGTAAGCTAAGCGACCCTAGTGGCCGACACAAACACCTGGCCCATCTAGGAGTGGCACTGCAGTGTCACGCAGGATGGCCCTTCCAAAAAACACTCCCCAAACAGCACATGACGCAAAGAAGAAAAAAAGAGGCGCAATGAGGTAGCTGTGTGAGTAAGATAAGCGACCCTAGTGGCCGACACAAACACCTGGCCCATCTAGGAGTGGCACTGCAGTGTTACGCAGGATGGCCCTTCCAAAAAACAATCCCCAAACAGCACATGACGCAAAGAAAAAAAGAGGCGCAATGAGGTAGCTGTGTGACTAAGCTAAGCAACCCTAGTGGCCGACACAAACACCTGGCCCATCTAGGAGTGGCACTGCAGTGTCACGCAGGATGGCCCTTCCAAAAAACACTCCCCAAACAGCACATGACGCAAAGAAGAAAAAAAGAGGCGCAATGAGGTAGCTGTGTGAGTAAGCTAAGCGACCCTAGTGGCCGACACAAACACCTGGCCCATCTAGGAGTGGCACTGCAGTGTCACGCAGGATGGCCCTTCCAAAAAACACTCCCCAAACAGCACATGACGCAAAGAAGAAAAAAAGAGGCGCAATGAGGTAGCTGTGTGAGTAAGATAAGCGACCCTAGTGGCCGACACAAACACCTGGCCCATCTAGGAGTGGCACTGCAGTGTCACGCAGGATGGCCCTTCCAAAAAACACTCCCCAAACAGCACATGACGCAAAGAAGAAAAAAAGAGGCGCAATGAGGTAGCTGTGTGAGTAAGCTAAGCGACCCTAGTGGCCGACACAAACACCTGGCCCATCTAGGAGTGGCACTGCAGTGTCACGCAGGATGGCCCTTCCAAAAAACACTCCCTAAACAGCACATGACGCAAAGAAGAAAAAAAGAGGCGCAATGAGGTAGCTGTGTGAGTAAGATAAGCGACCCTAGTGGCCGACACAAACACCTGGCCCATCTAGGAGTGGCACTGCAGTGTCACGCAGGATGGCCCTTCCAAAAAACACTCCCCAAACAGCACATGACGCAAAGAAGAAAAAAAGAGGCGCAATGAGGTAGCTGTGTGAGTAAGATAAGCGACCCTAGTGGCCGACACAAACACCGGGCCCATCTAGGAGTGGCACTGCAGTGTCACGCAGGATGGCCCTTCCAAAAAACACTCCCCAAACAGCACATGATGCAAATAAAAATGAAAGAAAAAAGAGGTGCAAGATGGAATTGTCCTTGGGCCCTCCCACCCACCCTTATGTTGTATAAACAGGACATGCACACTTTAACCAACCCATCATTTCAGTGACAGGGTCTGCCACACGACTGTGACTGAAATGACGGGTTGGTTTGGACCCCCACCGAAAAAGAAGCAATTAATCTCTCCTTGCACAAACTGGCTCTACAGAGGCAAGATGTCCACCTCATCATCATCCTCCGATATATCACCGTGTACATCCCGCTCCTCACAGATTATCAATTCGTCCCCACTGGAATCCACCATCTCAGCTCCCTGTGTACTTTGTGGAGGCAATTGCTGCTGGTCAATGTCTCCACGGAGGAATTGATTATAATTCATTTTAATGAACATCATCTTCTCCACATTTTCTGGAAGTAACCTCGTACGCCGATTGCTGACAAGGTGAGCGGCGGCACTAAACACTCTTTCGGAGTACACACTTGTGGGAGGGCAACTTAGGTAGAATAAAGCCAGTTTGTGCAAGGGCCTCCAAATTGCCTCTTTTTCCTGCCAGTATAAGTACGGACTGTCTGACGTGCCTACTTGGATGCGGTCACTCATATAATCCTCCACCATTCTTTCAATGGTGACAGAATCATATGCAGTGACAGTAGACGACATGTCCGTAATCGTTGTCAGGTCCTTCAGTCCGGACCAGATGTCAGCATCAGCAGTCGCTCCAGACTGCCCTGCATCACCGCCAGCGGGTGGGCTCGGAATTCTGAGCCTTTTCCTCGCACCCCCAGTTGCGGGAGATTGTGAAGGAGGAGATGTTGACAGGTCGCGTTCCGCTTGACTTGACAATTTTGTCACCAGCAGGTCTTTGAACCCCAGCAGACTTGTGTCTGCCGGAAAGAGAGATCCAAGGTAGGTTTTAAATCTAGGATCGAGCACGGTGGCCAAAATGTAGTGCTCTGATTTTAACAGATTGACCACCCGTGAATCCTTGTTAAGCGAATTAAGGGCTCCATCCACAAGTCCCACATGCCTAGCGGAATCGCTCCCTTTTAGCTCCTCCTTCAATGCCTCCAGCTTCTTCTGCAAAAGCCTGATGAGGGGAATGACCTGACTCAGGCTGGCAGTGTCTGAACTGACTTCACGTGTGGCAAGTTCAAAAGGTTGCAGAACCTTGCACAACGTTGAAATCATTCTCCACTGCGCTTGAGACAGGTACATTCCACCTCGTATATCGTGCTCAATTGTATAGGCTTGAATGGCCTTTTGCTGCTCCTCCAACCTCTGAAGCATATAGAGGGTTGAATTCCACCTCGTTACCACTTCTTGCTTCAGATGATGGCAGGGCAGGTTCAGGCGTTTTTGGTGGTGCTCCAGTCTTCTGTACGTGGTGCCTGTACGCCGAAAGTGTCCCGCAATTCTTCTGGCCACCGACAGCATCTCTTGCACGCCCCTGTCGTTTTTTTAAAAATTCTGCACCACCAAATTCAAGGTATGTGCAAAACATGGGACGTGCTGGAATTTGCCCATATTTAATGCACACACAATATTGCTGGCGTTGTCCGATGCCACAAATCCACAGGAGAGTCCAATTGGGGTAAGCCATTCCGCGATGATCTTCCTCAGTTGCCGTAAGAGGTTTTCAGCTGTGTGCGTATTCTGGAAACCGGTGATACAAAGCGTAGCCTGCCTAGGAAAGAGTTGGCGTTTGCGAGATGCTGCTACTGGTGCCGTCGCTGCTGTTCTTGCGGCGGGAGTCCATACATCTACCCAGTGGGCTGTCACAGTCATATAGTCCTGACCCTGCCCTGCTCCACTTGTCCACATGTCCGTGGTTAAGTGGACATTGGGTACAACTGCATTTTTTAGGACACTGGTGAGTCTTTTTCTGACGTCCGTGTACATTCTCGGTATCGCCTGCCTAGAGAAGTGGAACCTAGATGGTATTTGGTAACGGGGGCACACTACCTCAAGAAATTGTCTAGTTCCCTGTGAACTAACGGCGGATACCGGACGCACGTCTAACACCAACATAGTTGTCAAGGCCTCAGTTATCCGCTTTGCAACAGGATGACTGCTGTGATATTTCATCTTCCTCGCAAAGGACTGTTGGACAGTCAATTGCTTGGTGGAAGTAGTAAAAGTGGGCTTACGACTTCCCCTCTGGGATGACCATCGACTCCCAGCAGCAACAACAGCAGCGCCAGCAGCAGTAGGCGTTACACGCAAGGATGCATCGGAGGAATCCCAGGCAGGAGAGGACTCGTCAGAATTGCCAGTGACATGGCCTGCAGGACTATTGGCATTCCTGGGGAAGGAGGAAATTGACACTGAGGGAGTTGGTGGGGTGGTTTGCGTGAGCTTGGTTACAAGAGGAAGGGATTTACTGGTCAGTGGACTGCTTCCGCTGTCGCCCAAAGTTTTTGAACTTGTCACTGACTTATTATGAATGCGCTGCAGGTGACGTATAAGGGAGGATGTTCCGAGGTGGTTAACGTCCTTACCCCTACTTATTACAGCTTGACAAAGGCAACACACGGCTTGACAAATGTTGTCCGCATTTCTGTTGAAATACTTCCACACCGAAGAGCTGATTTTTTGGGTATTTTCACCAGGCATGTCAACGGCCCTATTCCTCCCACGGACAACAGGTGTCTCCCCGGGTGCCTGACTTAAACAAACCACCTCACCATCAGAATCCTCCTTGTCAATTTCCTCCCCAGCGCCAGCAACACCCATATCCTCCTCATCCTGGTGTACTTCAACACTGACATCTTCAATCTGACTATCAGGAACTGGACTGCGGGTGCTCCTTCCAGCACTTGCAGGGGGCGTGCAAATGGTGGAAGGCGCATGCTCTTCACGTCCAGTGTTGGGAAGGTCAGGCATCGCAACCGACACAATTGGACTCTCCTTGTGGATTTGGGATTTGGAAGAACGCACAGTTCTTTGCGGTGCTTTTGCCAGCTTGAGTCTTTTCATTTTTCTAGCGAGAGGCTGAGTGCTTCCATCCTCATGTGAAGCTGAACCACTAGCCATGAACATAGGCCAGGGCCTCAGCCGTTCCTTGCCACTCCGTGTGGTAAATGGCATATTGGCAAGTTTACGCTTCTCCTCCGACAATTTTATTTTAGATTTTGGAGTCCTTTTTTTACTGATATTTGGTGTTTTGGATTTTGCATGCTCTGTACTATGACATTGGGCATCGGCCTTGGCAGACGACGTTGCTGGCATTTCATCGTCTCGGCCATGACTAGTGGCAGCAGCTTCAGCACGAGGTGGAAGTGGATCTTGATCTTTCCCTAATTTTGGAACCTCAACATTTTTGTTCTCCATATTTTAATAGGCACAACTAAAAGGCACCTCAGGTAAACAATGGAGATGGATGGATACTAGTATACTTATGGATGGACCAGCGACTGCCGACACAGAGGTAGCTACAGCCGTGGACTACCATACTGTGTCTGCTGCTAATATAGACTGGATGATAATGAGATGAAATTAATATATATATATATATAATATCACTAGTACTGCAGCCGCACAGGTATATATATTTATTATGTAATGACTGATGACGGACCTGCTGGACACTGTCAGCTCAGGAGCACCGCAGACTGCTACAGTAAGCTACTATAGTAGTATGTATCAAGAAGAAAGAGAAAAAAAAAACCACGGATAGGTGGTATACAATTATGGATGGACCAGCGACTGCCGACACAGAGGTAGCTACAGCCGTGGACTACCGTACTGTGTCTGCTGCTAATATAGACTGGATGATAATGAGATGAAATTAATATATATATATATATATATAATATCACTAGTACTGCAGCCGGACAGGTATATATATTTATTATGTAATGACTGATGACGGACCTGCTGGACACTGTCAGCTCATCAGCACCGCAGACTGCTACAGTAAGCTACTATAGTAGTATGTATCAAGAAGAAAGAGAAAAAAAAAACCACGGGTAGGTGGTATACAATTATGGATGGACCAGCGACTGCCGACACAGAGGTAGCTACAGCCGTGGACTACCGTACTGTGTCTGCTGCTAATATAGACTGGATGATAATGAGATGAAATTAATATATATATATATATATAATATCACTAGTACTGCAGCCGGACAGGTATATATATTTATTATGTAATGACTGATGACGGACCTGCTGGACACTGTCAGCTCAGCAGCACCGCAGACTGCTACAGTAAGCTACTATAGTAGTATGTATCAAGAAGAAAGAGAAAAAAAAAACCACGGGTAGGTGGTATACAATTATGGATGGACCAGCGACTGCCGACACAGAGGTAGCTACAGCCGTGGACTACCGTACTGTGTCTGCTGCTAATATAGACTGGATGATAATGAGATGAAATTAATATATATATATATAATATCACTAGTACTGCAGCCGCACAGGTATATATATTTATTATGTAATGACTGATGACGGACCTGCTGGACACTGTCAGCTCAGCAGCACCGCAGACTGCTACAGTAAGCTACTATAGTAGTATGTATCAAGAAGAAAGAGAAAAAAAAAGCCACGGGTAGGTGGTATACAATTATGGATGGACCAGCGACTGCCGACACAGAGGTAGCTACAGCCGTGGACTACCGTACTGTGTCTGCTGCTAATATAGACTGGATGATAATGAGATGAAATTAATATATATATATATATATAAAATATCACTAGTACTGCAGCCGCACAGGTATATATATTTATTATGTAATGACTGATGACGGACCTGCTGGACACTGTCAGCTCAGCAGCACCGCAGACTGCTACAGTAAGCTACTATAGTAGTATGTATCAAGAAGAAAGAGAAAAAAAAACCACGGGTAGGTGGTATACAATTATGGATGGACCAGCGACTGCCGACACAGAGGTAGCTACAGCCGTGGACTACCATACTGTGTCTGCTGCTAATATAGACTGGATGATAATGAGATGAAATTTATATATATATATATATATATATATATATATATAATATCACTAGTACTGCAGCCGGACAGGTATATATATTTATTATGTAATGACTGATGACGGACCTGCTGGACACTGTCAGCTCAGCAGCACCGCAGACTGCTACAGTAAGCTACTATAGTAGTATGTATCAAGAAGAAAGAAAAAAAAAAAAACACGGGTAGGTGGTATACATATACAATTATATATATATTATATACAATTATATATATATATATATATATATATATATATATTAAACTGGTGGTGATTAATTAAACTGGTGGTCAGGTCACTGGTCACACTATCAGCAACTTGCAAGTAGTACTCCTAAGCAGACAATCACAATATATACTGGTGGTCAGTGTGGTTACAATGGCAGTGTGGCACTCTGGCAGCAGAGTGCCAGCAAAAGTGTGCACTGTACGTTAAAATATGTACTCCTGCTCTCAGACTCTAACTGCTCCCCACTGTCTCCCCCACAAGTCAGATATACAGTCACACTATCACTTCAGCAAGTAGTAGTACTCCTCCTAATGCTCCCCAAAATTACTAAAGTAAATAATACTGTGTCTCTCTCTACTTTAGTAGTCTCACTCTCTATAAACGGAGAGGACGCCAGCCACGTCCTCTCCCTATCAATCTCAATGCACGTGTGAAAATGGCGGCGACGCGCGGCTCCTTATATAGAATCCGAGTCTCGCGATAGAATCCGAGCCTCGCGAGAATCCGACAGCGGGATGATGACGTTCGGGCGCGCTCGGGTTAACCGAGCAAGGCGGGAAGATCCGAGTCGCTCGGACCCGTGTAAAAAAAACTGAAGTTCGGGCGGGTTCGGTTTCCGAGGAACCGAACCCGCTCATCTCTAAACTGTCATTTTTCAAACTCAGGCTGTAACATGGCAGTTAGGAGCTGATTGGCTGGTACTTTGGGGTCTATTCATGAAGCAGTGAAAAGTGTGGAGAAGTGAGCCAGTGGAGAAGTTGCCCATGGCAACCAATCAGCATTGAAGTAACATTTATAAACTGCATACTATACAATTGTACGGAGCAGCTGATTGGTTGCCGTGGGCAACTTCCCCACAGGCTCACTTCTCCACACTTTTCACTGCTTCATGAATAGACCCCAAAGTATCAGCCAATCAGCTCCTAACTGCCATGTCACAGCCTGAGTTTGAAAAATGACAGTTAGGAGCTGATTGGCTGGTACTTTATCTCCATCCACTTTATCTCCATCCAAGGCTTAGTAAATAGACCCCTTAAAGTGTACAGCATCTGTCCAATACACGGGAATCTCTATGGGAATACGGCCTTTTGTGACTTTGCGCCTCATACTTAATGTAGTGACTAGTGAGCTGATTGGCTCAGTCCACAACATGTCTGCCTCTACGGTATATATGTAGGAAATGGGCCTGAAAAAGGAAGCAAGATTTTGTAGCTGACAGAACCATTACATATACGAGTGATGAAATGAAAATGTTTTTAAATAGAAGAAATTACAACAGAAGATAGCGGGATGTGATCATTCGTAATGTCGACAATACAGTGTCAATCGTTATGTCAGCATAGTTAAAATTTGACAGACATGTTGACATTCTCAGAACATAGTAACATAGCAACATAGTTAATGAGGTTAAAAAAGACAATTTGCCCATCGAGTTCAACCTGTATTATAATTCTTAAGATGAGTTTACTATAATGTCCCAGCTGAAGTAATGTTTTAATGCTAATTAACAACTATGATTCGTGCTCTTCCTAAAATATAATTATTTTAAATGCTAAATCCTTGGATATCTTTTTCAGTTAGAAATTCATCTAAACTTTTTTTAAATATATTTACCGAGTCCACCATTACTACCTTCTCTGTCAGAGTTCCAAATCCTTACTGCCCTTACTGTGAAGAACCCTTTTCAGAACGTGACAATGGTTGACACATTTTTTTCAGCTTTTTGGGTCAAATCTTGTGTGTTTGGTAATATTTTACCACCATCAGTAAAAACATATATCGGGGGTAATTCCAAGTTGATCGCAGCAGGATTTTTGATAGCAATTGGGCAAAACCATGTGCACTGCAGGGGAGGCAGATATAACATGTGCAGAAAGAGTTAGATTTGGGTGGGGTGTGTTCAATCTGCAATCTAATTTGCAGTGTAAAAATAAAGCAGCCAGTATTTACCCTGCACAGAAACAAAATAACCCACCCAAATCTAACTCTTTCTGCACATGTTATATCTGCCTCCCCTGCAGTGCACATGGTTTTGCCCAATTGCTATCAAAAATCCTGCTGCGATCAACTCAGAATTACCCCCATCATCGTGGAATCGCTTTACTCGTCATACTTCAGGTACGTTGGCTCGCTGCGCTCACCACAGGTTACTATTCCCAGTCATAGCCCATGTGCAAACGCAGGATTTCTAGAGGGGGTTTCCAAATGCAATCCACAATCTCCCACTTTGTGGAATATTGGAGCAAGTGCGGGAGTCTGGGGGAGAAGAATCTACTAGCGACCGTGGACATTAATGTAAGCATTGGTCTTTTTATACACTAGTTACTGTATGGAATACAGTATTACTATTTAACCATATAGATTGTTTATAGTATAAGCTGTATCAATCATATTTAAATAATATAAATAAATAGTTAGGAAAAGCTTAAACATACTATAATAAATACACAAACATAAAAGAACCAGTACTGCACTTTCTAAGCACACATTCTCCCACCTTGAGGTAAGGCTCCTGTATCTTCTTCCTGGTAGCTACTCTCTGATCCAGTGCACTAATTGACGACTCAGATCCACACACACAGCAAACTTGGTAGAAAATGCTGTTACAGCTGGGCATGTGCAGCAGCTCTGCTCTGTCTCTCTGACACCACTTAGGAGACTGGCGCCGGATCATCAACAGCCAGCATCCCGAAGGTGAGTATCATTGATACGAGTTAGGGATACGGCGAGGGGGGGGGGGGCATAGGGGGTTAGGGTTAGGCACTGGGGGGTTAGCCCTAGCCGCCACCCTCCCACAGGTTAGTTGTAGCTGACACCCCAAGAGGGTTATCCCTAGCCACCACCCCCAGAGGATAAGGGTTAGTTTAGGGGATGGGGTGGAGTGTGTGGAAATACTAGAGATGAGCGCCTGAAATTTTTCGGGTTTTGTGTTTTGGTTTTGGGTTCGGTTCCGCGGCCGTGTTTTGGGTTCGACCGCGTTTTGGCAAAACCTCACCGAATTTTTTTTGTCGGATTCGGGTGTGTTTTGGATTCGGGTGTTTTTTTTTAAAAAACACTAAAAAACAGCTTAAATCATAGAATTTGGGGGTCATTTTGATCCCATATTATTATTAACCTCAAAAACCATAATTTCCACTCATTTTCAGTCTATTCTGAATACCTCACACCTCACAATATTATTTTTAGTCCTAAAATTTGCACCAAGGTCGCTGGATGACTAAGCTAAGCGACACTAGTGGCCGACACAAACACCTGGCCCATCTAGGAGTGGCACTGCAGTGTCACGCAGGATGTCCCTTCCAAAAAACCCTCCCCAATCAGCACATGACGCAAAGAAAAAAAGAGGCGCAATGAGGTAGCTGACTGTGTGAGTAAGATAAGCGACCCTAGTGGCCGACACAAACACCGGGCCCATTTAGGAGTGGCACTGCAGTGTCACGCAGGATGTCCCTTCCAAAAAACCCTCCCCAATCAGCACATGACGCAAAGAAAAAAAGAGGCGCAATGAGGTAGCTGACTGTGTGAGTAAGATTAGCGACCCTAGTGGCCGACACAAACACCGGGCCCATTTAGGAGTGGCACTGCAGTGTCACGCAGGATGTCCCTTCCAAAAAACCCTCCCCAATCAGCACATGACGCAAAGAAAAAAAGAGGCGCAATGAGGTAGCTGACTGTGTGAGTAAGATTAGCGACCCTAGTAGCCGACACAAACACCGGGCCCATTTAGGAGTGGCACTGCAGTGTCACGCAGGATGTCCCTTCCAAAAAACCCTCCCCAATCAGCATATGACGCAAAGAAAAAAAGAGGCGCAATGAGGTAGCTGACTGTGTGAGTAAGATTAGCGACCCTAGTGGCCGACACAAACACCGGGCCCATTTAGGAGTGGCACTGCAGTGTCACGCAGGATGTCCCTTCCAAAAAACCCTCCCCAATCAGCACATGACGCAAAGAAAAAAAGAGGCGCAATGAGGTAGCTGACTGTGTGAGTAAGATTAGCGACCCTAGTGGCCGACACAAACACCGGGCCCATTTAGGAGTGGCACTGCAGTGTCACGCAGGATGTCCCTTCCAAAAAACCCTCCCCAATCAGCACATGACGCAAAGAAAAAAAGAGGCGCAATGAGGTAGCTGACTGTGTGAGTAAGATTAGCGACCCTAGTGGCCGACACAAACACCGGGCCCATTTAGGAGTGGCACTGCAGTGTCACGCAGGATGTCCCTTCCAAAAAACCCTCCCCAATCAGCACATGACGCAAAGAAAAAAAGAGGCGCAATGAGGTAGCTGACTGTGTGAGTAAGATTAGCGACCCTAGTGGCCGACACAAACACCGGGCCCATTTAGGAGTGGCACTGCAGTGTCACGCAGGATGTCCCTTCCAAAAAACCCTCCCCAAACAGCACATGACGCAAAGAAAAATAAAAGAAAAAAGAGGTGCAAGATGGAATTGTCCTTGGGCCCTCCCACCCACCCTTATGTTGAATAAACAAAACAGGACATGCACACTTTAACCAACCCATCATTTCAGTGACAGGGTCTGCCACACGACTGTGACTGATATGACGGGTTGGTTTGGACCCCCCCCAAAAAAGAAGCAATTAATCTCTCCTTGCACAAACTGGCTCTACAGAGGCAAGATGTCCACCTCATCATCACCCTCCGATATATCACCGTGTACATCCCCCTCCTCACAGATTATCAATTCGTCCCCACTGGAATCCACCATCTCAGCTCCCTGTGTACTTTGTGGAGGCAATTGCTGCTGGTCAATGTCTCCGCGGAGGAATTGATTATAATTCATTTTAATGAACATCATCTTCTCCACATTTTCTGGATGTAACCTCGTACGCCGATTGCTGACAAGGTGAGCGGCGGCACTAAACACTCTTTCGGAGTACACACTTGTGGGAGGGCAACTTAGGTAGAATAAAGCCAGTTTGTGCAATGGCCTCCAAATTGCCTCTTTTTCCTGCCAGTATAAGTATGGACTGTGTGACGTGCCTACTTGGATGCGGTCACTCATATAATCCTCCACCATTCTTTCAATGGTGAGAGAATCATATGCAGTGACAGTAGACGACATGTCCATAATCGTTGTCAGGTCCTTCAGTCCGGACCAGATGTCAGCATCAGCAGTCGCTCCAGACTGCCCTGCATCACCGCCAGCGGGTGGGCTCGGAATTCTGAGCCTTTTCCTCGCACCCCCAGTTGCGGGAGAATGTGAAGGAGGAGATGTTGACAGGTCGCGTTCCGCTTGACTTGACAATTTTCTCACCAGCAGGTCTTTCAACCCCAGCAGACTTGTGTCTGCCGGAAAGAGAGATCCAAGGTAGGCTTTAAATCTAGGATCGAGCACGGTGGCCAAAATGTAGTGCTCTGATTTCAACAGATTGACCACCCGTGAATCCTTGTTAAGCGAATTAAGGGCTCCATCCACAAGTCCCACATGCCTAGCGGAATCGCTCCGTGTTAGCTCCTCCTTCAATGTCTCCAGCTTCTTCTGCAAAAGCCTGATGAGGGGAATGACCCGACTCAGGCTGGCAGTGTCTGAACTGACTTCACGTGTGGCAAGTTCAAAGGGCAGCAGAACCTTGCACAACGTTGAAATCATTCTCCACTGCGCTTGAGACAGGTGCATTCCACCTCCTATATCGTGCTCAATTGTATAGGCTTGAATGGCCTTTTGCTGCTCCTCCAACCTCTGAAGCATATAGAGGGTTGAATTCCACCTCGTTACCACTTCTTGCTTCAGATGATGGCAGGGCAGGTTCAGTAGTTTTTGGTGGTGCTCCAGTCTTCTGTACGTGGTGCCTGTACGCCGAAAGTGTCCCGCAATTTTTCTGGCCACCGACAGCATCTCTTGCACGCCCCTGTCGTTTTTTAAATAATTCTGCACCACCAAATTCAAGGTATGTGCAAAACATGGGACGTGCTGGAATTTGCCCATATTTAATGCACACACAATATTGCTGGCGTTGTCCGATGCCACAAATCCACAGGAGAGTCCAATTGGGGTAAGCCATTCCGCGATGATCTTCCTCAGTTGCCGTAAGAGGTTTTCAGCTGTGTGCGTATTCTGGAAACCGGTGATACAAAGCGTAGCCTGCCTAGGAAAGAGTTGGCGTTTGCGAGATGCTGCTACTGGTGCCGCCGCTGCTGTTCTTGCGGCGGGAGTCCATACATCTACCCAGTGGGCTGTCACAGTCATATAGTCCTGACCCTGCCCTGCTCCACTTGTCCACATGTCCGTGGTTAAGTGGACATTGGGTACAACTGCATTTTTTAGGACACTGGTGAGTCTTTTTCTGACGTCCGTGTACATTCTCGGTATCGCCTGCCTAGAGAAGTGGAACCTAGATGGTATTTGGTAACGGGGGCACACTGCCTCAATAAATTGTCTAGTTCCCTGTGAACTAACGGCGGATACCGGACGCACGTCTAACACCAACATAGTTGTCAAGGCCTCAGTTATCCGCTTTGCAGCAGGATGACTGCTGTGATATTTCATCTTCCTCGCAAAGGACTGTTGAACAGTCAATTGCTTACTGGAAGTAGTACAAGTGGGCTTACGACTTCCCCTCTGGGATGACCATCGACTCCCAGCAGCAACAACAGCAGCGCCAGCAGCAGTAGGCGTTACACGCAAGGATGCATCGGAGGAATCCCAGGCAAGAGAGGACTCGTCAGAATTGCCAGTGACATTGCCTGCAGGACTATTGGCATTCCTGGGGAAGGAGGAAATTGACACTGAGGGAGTTGGTGGGGTGGTTTGCGTGAGCTTGGTTACAAGAGGAAGGGATTTACTGGTCAGTGGACTGCTTCCGCTGTCACCCAAAGTTTTTGAACTTGTCACTGACTTATTATGAATGCGCTGCAGGTGACGTATAAGGGAGGATGTTCCGAGGTGGTTAACGTCCTTACCCCTACTTATTACAGCTTGACAAAGGGAACACACGGCTTGACACCTGTTGTCCGCATTTCTGTTGAAATAGTTCCACACCGAAGAGCTGATTTTTTTGGTATTTTCACCAGGCATGTCAACGGCCATATTCCTCCCACGGACAACAGGTGTCTCCCCGGGTGCCTGACTTAAACAAACCACCTCACCATCAGAATCCTCCTGGTCAATTTCCTCCCCAGCGCCAGCAACACCCATATCCTCCTCATCCTGGTGTACTTCAACACTGACATCTTCAATCTGACTATCAGGAACTGGACTGCGGGTGCTCCTTCCAGCACTTGCAGGGGGGCGTGCAAATGGTGGAAGGCGCATGCTCTTCACGTCCAGTGTTGGGAAGGTCAGGCATCGCAACCGACACAATTGGACTCTCCTTGTGGATTTGGGATTTCGAAGACCGCACAGTTCTTTGCGGTGCTACTGCTTTTGCCAGCTTGAGTCTTTTCATTTTTCTAGCGAGAGGCTGAGTGCCTCCATCCTCATGTGAAGCTGAACCACTAGCCATGAACATAGGCCAGGGCCTCAGCCGTTCCTTGCCACTCCGTGTGGTAAATGGCATATTGGCAAGTTTACGCTTCTCCTCCGACAATTTTATTTTAGGTTTTGGAGTCCTTTTTTTACTGATATTTGGTGTTTTGGATTTGACATGCTCTGTACTATGACATTGGGCATCGGCCTTGGCAGACGACGTTGCTGGCATTTCATCGTCTCGGCCATGACTAGTGGCAGCAGCTTCAGCACGAGGTGGAAGTGGATCTTGATCTTTCCCTAATTTTGGAACCTCAACATTTTTGTTCTCCATATTTTAATAGGCACAACTAAAAGGCACCTCAGGTAAACAATGGAGATGGATGGATACTAGTATACAATTATGGACGGACTGCCGAGTGCCGACACAGAGGTAGCTACAGCCGTGAACTACCGTACTGTGTCTGCTGCTAATATAGACTGGTTGATAAAGAGATGTCGTAGTATGTATGTATGAAGAAGAAAGAAAAAAAAACCACGGTTAGGTGGTATACAATTATGGACGGACTGCCGAGTGCCGACACAGAGGTAGCCACAGCCGTGAACTACCGTACTGTACTGTGTCTGCTGCTAATATAGACTGGTTGATAAAGAGATGTCGTAGTATGTATGTATGAAGAAGAAAGAAAAAAAAACCACGGGTAGGTGGTATACAATTATGGACGGACTGCCGAGTGCCGACACAGAGGTAGCCACAGCCGTGAACTACCGTACTGTACTGTGTCTGCTGCTAATATAGACTGGTTGATAAAGAGATGTAGTAGTATGTATGTATAAAGAAGAAAGAAAAAAAAACCACGGGTAGGTGGTATACAATTATGGACGGACTGCCGAGTGCCGACACAGAGGTAGCCACAGCCGTGAACTACCGTACTGTACTGTGTCTGCTGCTAATATAGACTGGTTGATAAAGAGATGTCGTAGTATGTATGTATGAAGAAGAAAGAAAAAAAAAACACGGTTAGGTGGTATACAATTATGGACGGACTGCCGAGTGCCGACACAGAGGTAGCCACAGCCGTGAACTACCGTACTGTACTGTGTCTGCTGCTAATATAGACTGGTTGATAAAGAGATGTCGTAGTATGTATGTATAAAGAAGAAAGAAAAAAAAACCACGGTTAGGTGGTATACAATTATGGACGGACTGCCGAGTGCCGACACAGAGGTAGCCACAGCCGTGAACTACCGTACTGTACTGTGTCTGCTGCTAATATAGACTGGTTGATAAAGAGATGTCGTAGTATGTATGTATGAAGAAGAAAGAAAAAAAAAACCACGGTTAGGTGGTATACAATTATGGACGGACTGCTGAGTGCCGACACAGAGGTAGCCACAGCCGTGAACTACCGTACTGTACTGTGTCTGCTGCTAATATAGACTGGTTGATAAAGAGATGTCGTAGTATGTATGTATAAAGAAGAAAGAAAAAAAAACCACGGTTAGGTGGTATACAATTATGGACGGACTGCCGAGTGCCGACACAGAGGTAGCCACAGCCGTGAACTACCGTACTGTACTGTGTCTGCTGCTAATATAGACTGGTTGATAAAGAGATGTAGTAGTATGTATGTATAAAGAAGAAAGAAAAAAAAACCACGGGTAGGTGGTATACAATTATGGATGGACTGCCGAGTGCCGACACAGAGGTAGCTACAGCCGTGAACTACCGTACTGTGTCTGCTGCGACTGGATGATAAATAATGATATAAAAAATATATATATATCACTACTGCAGCCGGACAGGTATATATATTATATAATGACGGACCTGCTGGACACTGTCTGTCAGCAGAATGAGTTTTTTATAGAATAAAAAAAAAAACACCACACAAGTGAAGTCACACGACGAGTGTTTAACTTTTTCAGGCAATCACAATATAGTATACTACTAACTATACTGGTGGTCAGTGTGGTCAGGTCACTGGTCAGTCACACTGGCAGTGGCACTCCTGCAGCAAAAGTGTGCACTGTTTAATTTTAATATAATATGTACTCCTGGCTCCTGCTATAACCTATAACTGGCACTGCAGTGCTCCCCATTCTCCCCCACAATTATAAGCTGTGTGAGCTGAGCACAGTCAGATATATAATATATATACATAGATGATGCAGCACACTGGGCTGAGCAGTGCACACTGATATGGTATGTGACTGTCTTGTACTCCTGGCTCCTGCTATAACCTATAACTGGCACTGCAGTGCTCCCCAGTCTCCCCCACAATTATAAGCTGTGTGAGCTGAGCACAGTCAGATATATAATATATACATAGATGATGCAGGCATGCAGCACACTGGGCTGAGCAGTGCACACAGATATGGTATGTGACTGAGTCACTGTGTGTACCGTTTTTTTCAGGCAGAGAACGGATATATTAAATAAAACAACTGCACTGCTGGTGGTCACTGTGGTCAGTCACTAAACTCTGCACTCTCTTCTACAGTATCAGCCTCAGGTCAATCTCTCTCTCTCTCTCCTAATCTAAATGGAGAGGACGCCAGCCACGTCCTCTCCCTATCAATCTCAATGCACGTGTGAAAATGGCGGCGACGCGCGGCTCCTTATATAGAATCCGAGTCTCGCGAGAATCCGACAGCGTCATGATGACGTTCGGGCGCGCTCGGGTTAACCGAGCAAGGCGGGAAGATCCGAGTCGCTCGGACCCGTGAAAAAAAACATGAAGTTCGTGCGGGTTCGGATTCAGAGAAACCGAACCCGCTCATCTCTAGGAAATACCCCCTCCGATGTAGGGATCTTCAATGTCCAGTTGCCCTGATCAGTCATGTGATCACCAGCATCCCAACCACCGGGAATTAGTATGTATTCCTAGTAATCTTATTATATACCATTGGTTTTGTTGTCATAATTTGAGCCAGTTGCCAAGAGGAGGAGGGTTTCCAGGCAACCAGACTAACCCACCCCCCCTGCATTTGCCTATGACATTCATATTAACCAATTGCCTGGCATAGTCGTATCAGATGCAACCATGCTAGGCTGTACTTTCCCTTACATGGTCGCATCTGATGCGAGCTCTCAGAAAGCGCATTGTGTGGCTGCAGGAAGACAATCTTCCTGCAGTTGATGGTCTCAGAGGGACCTCCGGTCCCTCTGCTTCCTCTTCCCTCCACTAGTGCCTGCCATGCTGCAAATCACTGCTGATCGATCAGCCTGGCAGCACCCCTCACCCAGCGGCTACAGACATTAACAGCCAGTGGGGAAATGTAAACAAATCAGCCTTTACCTTTCCTTTGAGTATCGAGGATTATGTGCCAGGAAATTAAGTCACAATGGTCACGATGTTCTGACCATCGATGGTCCAAACCAACAATGTTTGTATCAATGTTTTAAGCAAAAAATAATATATACTGTATATATTTTTTTTTAGGAAATGGGGTTTTCTTATAAAATTGTATTGGTCATACTAAATAATTATTCTTAACTTTATTCAATCCTAAAAAAAATATGAACATTTCTGAGTGGTTTTTGGAAAAAATATTAGTCAGTTAAGTGATTAAAAAGCAAAAAAATGGTCGACCATTTGTGTATTGAGCATTGACATGTCAACATTTTGAACCTGTCGACATTTTGTACCTGTCAACCTAATGTCGACTATATTGTGTTGATCTATTGACTGTCTACCTAGACACTATCTATTAACCAGGTACCAGTCTACAGTAAGGGATGGTTAAGGATATGCAGTAGAGGAATGGTTATGGGTAGGGCTTAGGGCTAGGGATAAAGGAACTGTACTTACCAGTGCGCTGGCACTTCAGAAGACTCAGTCAGAACTGATGGTCACATGGCCATCAGCAGGGACGGATTGGGAACAAAAAGCGGCCCTGGAAAAATTTGTACTAGTGGCCCCACATGGGCAGCACCAGAGGTGTAAGGTCTAGCCATGGGCCATGGCAGCAGCACCCTCCCCCCAAGACTTTCCAGATAGTGGGCATGTCCAGCATCAAGGGGGAAGTTAAAAAGAAATAAAATTAAATATTATGAGCACATTATATGATACACCTTCAGAATTTAGGAAACTATATAATTCTTTAGAAAGATATATTTTCTTGCTTATTACATCAACCGTATCCCAATCACTATTCACTCAATCTTATTTGTCAGCCAAGCAGGCAGACAGAGAATACACTAGATCAGCTGCAATCACAGGCTAAGTGGCAAAGTCATTTTCATATATGCAAATTATTTTGCATCTTATTCATTATGTCTATAAAAAGGACCACATGTCCTCAAACAAAACAGGCCCCATGGGTGCGTTGGCCCACCTGGAATCTTCCCTGTAGACCCTATGGCCAATCCACCTCTGACCATCAGGTCCCAGAAACCAACACAGGAGATGACGTTGCCACACGGACCAAGTAAGTGACTGCTGAGCTACCAGGGACAATATATAGACATTCTATTATGTCAATATTTCATCAGTGTCTACATGATGGTCAACATGGTCAATGTCAACATTATGACCATGTCAATGTTATGAATGTTGATAAATCATACTTTACCCAGCATAGGTTAAATCATAATACATTTCATCACATCATTTTGTCTTAAAGATGGCGGGCTATAATATGGATATAATTCTTCTTTTAAAACATCACTGCATTTCACAGCTATCGTTCAGGGGGGGGGGGGGGTAATTCCAAGTTGATCGCAGCAGGAATTTTTTTAGCAGTTGGGCAAAACCATGTGCACTGCAGGGGAGGCAGATATAACATGTGCAGAGAGAGTTAGATTTGGGTGGGTTGTATTCTTTCTGTGCAGCGTAAATACTGGCTGCTTTATTTTTACACTGCAATTTAGATTGCAGATTGAACACACCCCACCCAAATCTAACTCTCTCTGCACATGTTATATCTGCCTCCCCTGCAGTGCACATGGTTTTGCCCAACTGCTAAAAAAATGTCCTGCTGCGATCAACTCAGAATTACCCCCAGGAACTCTTGATGGACTGATGAACGTTCCGGCCAATTGTGTCAAGTGATGAGTTGTGAACCACAGCTAACCAATTCCATATTTCTCTTATAACACTCAATAACAGATCTGGGTTTATATGTTCCCTTCAGTGCACCAGAAATCGCCAGCTTTAAGCATAAGTTCATGTATACTAGCGAAGAACCAGGCCAAGTACAGCTCGCTAATCTGAGTTTGAACAGGAAGTACTTGTTTCCCTTTAATGCCCTAGCAACTGGCTTATTCTCCCCAAATCAGTGAGGTTCATCTTTATCTGTTCTGCCTTATGGAGAAACAGACATTGCTTCTCAGATTTTCAGCTAAGATTCCCCCCCCACAGCAGCAGCAAGCAGTCAGTCCTCTCTCTCCCTGGCCACAGCAGCCCAGACTCCCAATGATGTTACTGGACCCTCTCCACTACACTCACTTCACAGAGAAGGTGCTGGAACCGGGACCCAGGCCAGGCACAATGTGTCATTTGAGTGCAGCTAAGCTGAGAGGAGGCAGAAAGAGGGAGGCACAGAGCAAAGGGGCAGAAAGGGAGCAGGGGCACAGAGATAGAGAGGGTGGGTACTAAATAACACCCCCCCCCCCCCCCCCATTGCCTGTCTGTGGCAGCACGGCAACCTGTGGCAGCACATCAACCCAGCACACGCTGGCTGAGTGGCACACAGCTGAGGGGCCCTTGGCTGAAGGGCACATCCCTGTATAGCATGTGGCACTGCAAACGATTTTAAATACACATCTTTTGTAAGTGGGCATGGCTACACCTCTGCTAGTAAGCTATGCCCCCAAAAAGTTCCGGTTTCTGGCCAGGCTCTCTATGGCCCTGCTCCCAATAGGCTACAAGTCATCTCTGTAAGGCTGACTGCCTGAAGGCTGAGGTGCTGTTTTACCCCACTGCTACCTGAGTCAATTGTGCCTGAAAGCACCATTTTTTTTCCTGCTGACCCTTTCTTCAAGTCACTGGAGGCTCCCTCCTTAAGGGGGAAGCTAAAGATTAATTTCCCTGAGTGAAGCTTCAGCCAACCGGGCCCACCCAAGCCTTGAAGCCACAGTAGACCTGAAAACCCTCGCCACCCCAAAGGCCCTATGACTTTGAAGGTCCAGAATGACAAGGGCCACCTCTTGTCTTGGTGATTGGTGGGCCTGGAGACCCTTTTTCCCTAAGAAGTCTCATGGCTCTGGTGGATGGGTATAAACAGAACCCTTCTTCTATTGGAGAGAGTACAAAGACGCAGGTCCTCAGCACAGTCTGATCACTGCACTGGAGCATGTACCCCTTGGGCTTTAATAAAATTCCAAAAAATTCAAAAAGTACTTATTATTTCACTGGGTTGTTCAATCTCTTTTAGTAATCTCTTTTAGTAATGCATATAAAAATGTAGTGTACAGTATTGTGCATTTCACACATAATGTGTTCCCACAAGAGGAAGGTAATGATACGACAAAGTCTATTGAAAAGAGAACAATATAACTTTCTGTTTAACAATTGAACTTCAGATTGTTTAACATGTACTGAATAATATCCTAAATGTGCAACATGATGCTGAGCCACAATCCCACGGGATGTCAGTTTTGATGCTACGCTTTTCATTTAAATGAGG
Organism: Pseudophryne corroboree; assembly: GCF_028390025.1. Classification (NCBI taxonomy): domain Eukaryota; kingdom Metazoa; phylum Chordata; class Amphibia; order Anura; family Myobatrachidae; genus Pseudophryne; species Pseudophryne corroboree. Next base: position 52,985,154 of record NC_086448.1, read on the forward strand.
TTTCCTAGAAGGTGAGATACAGTACTGCGGTGACTCACACTGAATCATAGAGGAAACGGCATTGAGAAAATGCTGGGTAATTTGTTACATATTTAATACACTTTATATTGCGTTTCATACCTCCATTGTTACATTTCCTCATATTTATTGCAAAGTACTGTATGTTCATTCAGCACTGCAGAGGAGTTCAAATTAGGTGTACACGAGAAAAAGCAGTTAGCTTTTGTATTATAGGAAAAGAAACATAAATTGGTAATTATTAGTCTGCAGCATAATAGAAATAAGATTTCGGTTCTGCATTTGTCATGCCGATTAATTAAAATACCATTAACCACTTTGTGTTAAAGGGAAGAGAAACTCATCCTCCACATATACTGTACCTCTATAATTCTAAGGAAGAATATTATTTCACCTTTTCATTAGGGGTCAGGGATGATGTGTAACATCTGGGAGTAGGAGGGGAAAATCAGTTGGTTGGAGAGGCGACTGCCATTGGCTGAGAGACGTGGCTGTTGGGATTGGAAGAGGTCAGATGTGATGGAGGTGGAGGAATGAGTGACGGCTTTATAAGTGTGAGAGTTTGGATTGCATTCTTAAGGGAAAGTGGATCAAGTGAAAGGCCAAGTGATCTGGGGAGGCAAAAGCAGTTTGTTACTGTCCCCAGTAGCAGAATTCAGGGCAGGTTGAAGTGGAGAGACAAGAGTCAGGGAGGTCAAATATGAGGAGGATACAATTGTCCAGTATCGAGATAGCCAATAAGTGGATGAGGGTCATTGTTCCCTATTGGGTGAGAAAGGGTCTGGTCCTGGAGATATTTTGAATGTAGAAGTGGAAGATTAGGAGAGGGACTGGATCTGGGATTTGAAGGAAAATGCAGAGTCAAAGATAACTCCAAGACAGCTTGCGGGATAGAAGAGTTGGTGAGGTTGTTAATGGATAATTAAATTGAGGGAGGAGAAATTCAAGAAGAAATAGCAGATGGACCATAGAGATGATGTGACCTTGGATGCCAAAAGTGCAAATAAGCTCACCTAGGGAGGCAGTATAAGAGAGAATATGAGTGGACCATGATGGGGCGTGGCTTAGCTGGCTGCCAGAGCGGACGTCCAGCAAAGAAGCTCCTGCATAATCCCCTTTTAAAAGGGCTTACTCAACCTTAAATAGCCCCTTTGTGCCCTTATATAATATACCCCCTGCCTTGCATACTCGGGCAGTGCGGGTGAGCTTTGACCGCGGAGTCGGGAGACAGGTTTATTAGGGCTAAAACACACTACCCGGCTTTTGCCGTCCGGGAAAAAGCCGGACGGCTTTTTCCCGTGCCGGCATTGTAATGAACAGTGTGAGGACTAGTGTCCTTATACACTGCACGGCCTCGGCCCAGCTGCCGGGTTGCAGCCGGGTCTCACCACTGAAAGGTCCGGCTGCCGGGCGGGCGCCTGGCCGTCTTTGCAGCCAGTAAACCGTGTGTGTGAAGGGGAGCTTTCACACACAACGGTTTTTTCCCAAGCCGTGTCTAATGCTGCGCACGCGGACAGCATTACACACGGCTCAAAACCGTCCTGTGTGAGCGACTCTGCCGGTTTCTCCCGGATGGCAAAAAGCCGGACAAAGTTTGTCCAGCTTTTTGCCATCCGGGAGAAACCGGCCAGTGTGTCACAGCCCTTAGTCTCTGCAGGTTGCAGCCTGCCCACCATCGCCACGCCGGGGACGCCAGTTGCCTGCTGGACCTCTGAGGCGATGGATACCTGGGACCGGATCGGAGATCCTCCTCCTAGCCGCGACGAGACTCCTTTCTGCTGCCTGACGAAGTGACCGGACTCCCTCTCAGCACCGAGGTGAGGAGACGTGGCTGCAGCTGAGAGAGGTGCGGTCTGTTGAGCAGCCTTCCGGGGTGACAGCTTGCTGGAGTCTGTGGGCGGTGGCCATATTGGGCGGCATTGGTGAAGGGAAAGCTGAGCTCTAGAGAGCGGTGCCTGTGTAGGTTGCCCAGGAAGCCCTGCCTTTGATGTCCCTGAACCCTGGAACACAGCATTAATGCTGCCCTTGTGTTGGTGCTCTCTCCTGGGTCTAACAATTAACTAAGCACACACACTAAAGTCCTGCTCAGAGGAGGGTAAGGGGTTATTGGTCTCCCCCTACCAGACTTTACACTAGGCATTTTTTATCACATCTCTCTCCTTGGAGCTTGCAGTATTGTCCTGCTGAGGTGGAGAGCCCTTCCTGAGTCTCTGTCAGCACACTAGCTGTACGCCACCAAAATGCTTTCCAGTCATTCAGCAGACCAGCATTGTGTCTCCCAGGACCCCTCTCTATGCCCTTGATTGTTTAGCAACGGCCCTTTTTGCCCCTTCTTCCAGAAGATTGATTGTTACTATCTGTGACACTGCTGTTTGGGCTACTCAGATAGCTGGGATTCTAATCCCCCTGTTCATGTAAAGGCCGTGACACTGAAAAACTCCAGTTTTTCTAAGATCTGACACCTCTAACCATTGCTAAAAGGAGGGAACTCTGTGATCTAACCAAGGCCCTGTGTGATGAAAGCATTCGGTACCGTTGGGGATTCCCCTTCAAGCTAATCGTAGACCTTCAGGGAAAAACAGTCATCATCAGAGATCTTCGTGAAAGCAAAGACTTGCTCTCGCACATAGAAGAATCTGGACCCCCTCGCTGATGTTGATTACTCTGCTTAAATCTCAGTTCTATGTTGGGAAAGATGCTTTCTTGCCAAATTATTTATTTATTTTCCATTTTTCCTTTTCTTCCCCTCTCCTCCTTATGTACCCCTATTGGATCTATCTCCTGGTCACCCTTTGCAGCAAATTATACTTGTTATGTTCCTCTTCTCCTGGTTAACCATGTATTTATTTCCAGTAGCCACCCCACCATGGAAATTTATTGTTGCCTAGTTTTGTCTCAGCTCTGCCTGATGTTGCGTCTTAATCCAAGTTATCACTCTGTTCCCAGATGGGAGGTTTATTGTTCTTGCTTGGACTCCGTTACCATAACTTCTGCTCCTTGCACAGCTGGGTTTTTCCACTGACACGTTTTTAATTTTTTTTTACGTGTTTCATGTTATAGTTTGGTCCATGAGCACCGAGGTCTCAACAGTCTTGGCTGCTGTTACTTTAGATTACTTTCTTTTATGCTGCCTGATCATACGGGCTACTGCAGCCCCAAAGTGGAACCTCTGTGCTTATCGACCATGTCTCTCACAATGTAATTTTACTTTTATGCTCTGAATGATTTCATGGGGGTATATTTACTAATATTCATGTTTGTGCCAATTTTTAGGGAGTTTGATCTCAAATTTTATCAGTCGTATTTTACTGCAACTTTTTGAATCCATCTACGGTAATTTACTAAGCTGCCGAGTTTTCTATTTTCGTTTTTTCCGATGTTGATGTTATCCGTATTGTCGGGCAGTGTTTTATGGGAGTGATTAGTAAAACACTGCCGGACATAACACAATGAAGTCCGGCCGGATCAGTGAGATCCGGGCAGGGCTTCATTGTTTACAGTATGAGTAGTGTGAAAGTGTTAAAAATCAAAGAAAATTGCGTGCAGTCCCCCCCTTCTAAGCATAACCAGCCTCGGGCTCTTTGAGCCGGTCCTGGTTGTAAAAATACAGGGGGAAAATTGCGTAGGGTCCCCCATATTTATACAACCAGCACCAGGCTCTGCGTCCGGTCCTGGTTCAAAAAATACATAGGTGGGGGGACCCCATGCAATTTTTTTCTTTGATTTTTAACACTTTCACACCCCTTTACACAGAAAAGCATGCACGGATCTCACTGATCCGTGCATGACTATCTAAACACGACAGGAAAAAGCATGTCTATTTAAAAAAAATTTTTTTTAACGAAGTCTATGCTTTCCCTGCAGTGTTTGGCTGTTGTAGGCAGTTAGTGTGAATATGAATTCTTAGTAAATTACAGAGTTGTATCAAATAACAGCCGTGTTTGACCGATGGTGTATTCATTCATATTTGTGAACTTAGCCGGGGAAAACAATACGAATAGCCCCAACACTGCCGAGATTTGCGTTTACTAAATTCCCAAGATGACACTTAGATAAAAAAAACAAACTCGGACAAAATCTGGACCTTAGTAAATATACCCCATAGATTCTACTGATAGTTATTCCCTCTTTCTTTTCTCTTTCTCTCCCTCCACCTCATTCACCCAGGGGAAACCATCCCCTCTCTTGAAATCTATACACACACACGTGCCCGATTTATTTAGCATAACGTTCTGCTTCCTACTCTCCCCCCACTATGTGCTATTTTTCTTGACCGTGTACCCACTACCCCCCACCTTTATATTTGTTCTCTTGTGGCAACTCGGATCTTTGCTCCCTCGCCCATTCGGACCACTATGTCCTAATTATCGCCCCTTTTGTATTGAGTAACTTTTTCTTCTTTTTCACTGACCCCTTGTACTTTGCTCAGTATAGGTTGAGTACTCTGTCCCTTTACCACTTTCTTTAACCCTCTGTCTTGAGCGAGTTGGCCCTTCTACTTCATTTCCTCTTTCTGTTCTCCCCCTACGCTCCTCCCCTTCGCAGCACCATGCCCTTTACTATTGCCTCTATGAATATCTGGGGCCTTAAAACATCCCAAAAACGCTCTCACTTGTTCCGTACGATTTTCACCTTATGTGCAGACATAGTCCTGATTCAGGAATCTCCCTTTAAGAATCCAGGGCACAACACTCTGTCTTCCAAATGCTTCTCCACTGTGTTGTACTCCTCCAGCACATCCAAGCACAACGGAGTCGCTATCTTGGTAAGCAACAAACTCCCCTTCACTCAAACCTCAGTTCATGTTGACGCGGACGGGAGGTATATCATTTTAGTTGGCAGGCTGGGGCACCTAGTGACTATAGCTAATATCTAATATGCACCCAACACGGGCCAACAATGCTTTTTTGAATCCTTTTCCACAGCGCTCCAAAAACATAGAGCAGGTTATGTATTCTTAGGAGGGGATTTTAACGCTGTTCTGGATTATTTCTTAGATAAATCCGCTCCCCAGAAACACTCCCGAACCTGCCCTCTCTAAATTGATTAAAGAAGCATCTCTTTTTGATACATTGCGCTCCCTCAACCCGTCCTCTAAGGACTATACTTTCTTTTCCGCCCCCCACCGTTCTTATTCCAGAATTGGCTACCTGTTCTGCGGTCCCCCGGCTTCTAAACACATTCTATCTTCATCAATCGTCCCTAATGTTTGGTTGGATCACTCCTCTGTCACATCCACATTTTGACCTGCTAGATGTGCCAAATTCCCGCCCCTCTTGGCGCTTGAACGAAACCCTTCTCAAAATCCCATCCTTCAAGGCCGAGATTGGTAAAACACTCACAGAATATTTTTCTCTTAATAACCCTGACTCAGGCTGTTCCCCACTAGTCTGGAACGCTCATAAAGCTGTCCTTAGAAGTCATGTAATTAGCTTTGCATCTCACCGCAATAGGGAACATAAATCTACTCTCAAAACCCTCAGTGACCACACCCTAGATTCTCTTCATAAGTGCAACCCCACGGACTCGAACTACAAGCAGCTTATCGCCGCTAGGGCAGCTCTCAATGCAATATTAACTGAAAAAACAGAAAAATCTCTACGTTGGCTCAACCAATGCTTTTATGAGAAGAGTAATAAGGCTGACACTCTTCTTGCAAACAGATTAAAAGCCCGCAAAGCTCTTTCCTTTATAGTCTCGATCAAGGATTCTAAAGGTAATACTCAGTACAATCCCTCTGACATCAACTCTATCTTTAAAGAATACTACTCCCACCTATATAACTCTCCAGATGCTAAACCCACCCTATCTGAACCCCACGCGCTCATCTCGGAATATCTGACCTCATGTTCACTACCACAGTTAGACTCTCCCTCATCCACTGCATTATGTAAGCCAATATCAGATGAGGAGGTATCGACCTCGCTTAAACTACAAAAACCATCCAAAGCCCTGGGACCGGACAGCCTACCTTTTGCTTACTATAAGACGTTTGAGTGTACACTCACCCCTCACCTGACATCTACTTTTAATAAAGTTCTTAAAGGAGACTTCTTCCATAACAAAACTACTAAAGCACTCATTACTGTTATTCCAAACCAGGTAAAGACCACCAACAGGTCTCCAATTACCACCCTATTTCCCTCCTAAACACAGACCTGAAACTCTTTGCAAAAATATTAGCCTTATGCCTGAATACATTCTTCTGTCTCTTATACATCCCAACCAAGTCGAATTCGTCCCCTCCCTTCATGCTCTGGATAACACTAGAGATGAGCGCCGGAAATTTTTCGGGTTTTGTGTTTTGGTTTTGGGTTCGGTTCCGCGGCCGTGTTTTGGGTTCGACCGCGTTTTGGCAAAACCTCACCGAATTTTTTTTGTCGGATTCGGGTGTGTTTTGGATTCGGGTGTTTTTTTCCAAAAAACCTAAAAAACAGCTTAAATCACAGAATTTGGCGGTCATTTTGATCCCAAAGTATTATTAACCTCAAAAACCATAATTTCCACTCATTTTCAGTCTATTCTGAATACCTCACACCTCACAATATTATTTTTAGTCCTAAAATTTGCACCGAGGTCGCTGTGTGAGTAAGATAAGCGACCCTAGTGGCCGACACAAACACCGGGCCCATCTAGGAGTGGCACTGCAGTGTCACGCAGGATGGCCCTTCCAAAAAACCCTCCCCAAACAGCACATGACGCAAAGAAAAAAAGAGGCGCAATGAGGTAGCTGTGTGAGTAAGATTAGCGACCCTAGTGGCCGACACAAACACCGGGCCCATCTAGGAGTGGCACTGCAGTGTCACGCAGGATGTCCCTTCCAAAAAACCCTCCCCAAACAGCACATGACGCAAAGAAAAAAAGAGGCGCAATGAGGTAGCTGTGTGAGTAAGATAAGCGACCCTAGTGGCCGACACAAACACCGGGCCCATCTAGGAGTGCCACTGCAGTGTCACGCAGGATGTCCCTTCCAAAAAACCCTCCCCAAACAGCACATGACGCAAAGAAAAAAAGAGGCGCAATGAGGTAGCTGTGTGAGTAAGATAAGCGACCCTAGTGGCCGACACAAACACCGGGCCCATCTAGGAGTGGCACTGCAGTGTCACGCAGGATGTCCCTTCCAAAAAACCCTCCCCAAACAGCACATGACGCAAAGAAAAAAAGAGGCGCAATGAGGTAGCTGTGTGAGTAAGATAAGCGACCCTAGTGGCCGACACAAACACCGGGCCCATCTAGGAGTGTCACTGCAGTGTCACGCAGGATGTCCCTTCCAAAAAACCCTCCCCAAACAGCACATGACGCAAAGAAAAAAAGAGGCGCAATGAGGTAGCTGTGTGAGTAAGATAAGCGACCCTAGTGGCCGACACAAACACCGGGCCCATCTAGGAGTGGCACTGCAGTGTCACGCAGGATGTCCCTTCCAAAAAACCCTCCCCAAACAGCACATGACGCAAAGAAAAAAAGAGGCGCAATGAGGTAGCTGTGTGAGTAAGATAAGCGACCCTAGTGGCCGACACAAACACCGGGCCCATCTAGGAGTGGCACTGCAGTGTCACGCAGGATGTCCCTTCCAAAAAACCCTCCCCAAACAGCACATGACGCAAAGAAAAAAAGAGGCGCAATGAGGTAGCTGTGTGAGTAAGATTAGCGACCCTAGTGGCCGACACAAACACCGGGCCCATCTAGGAGTGGCACTGCAGTGTCACGCAGGATGTCCCTTCCAAAAAACCCTCCCCAAACAGCACATGACGCAAAGAAAAAAAGAGGCGCAATGAGGTAGCTGTGTGAGTAAGATAAGCGACCCTAGTGGCCGACACAAACACCGGGCCCATCTAGGAGTGGCACTGCAGTGTCACGCAGGATGTCCCTTCCAAAAAACCCTCCCCAAACAGCACATGACGCAAAGAAAAAAAGAGGCGCAATGAGGTAGCTGTGTGAGTAAGATAAGCGACCCTAGTGGCCGACACAAACACCGGGCCCATCTAGGAGTGCCACTGCAGTGTCACGCAGGATGTCCCTTCCAAAAAACCCTCCCCAAACAGCACATGACGCAAAGAAAAAAAGAGGCGCAATGAGGTAGCTGTGTGAGTAAGATAAGCGACCCTAGTGGCCGACACAAACACCGGGCCCATCTAGGAGTGGCACTGCAGTGTCACGCAGGATGTCCCTTCCAAAAAACCCTCCCCAAACAGCACATGACGCAAAGAAAAAAAGAGGCGCAATGAGGTAGCTGTGTGAGTAAGATAAGCGACCCTAGTGGCCGACACAAACACCGGGCCCATCTAGGAGTGGCACTGCAGTGTCACGCAGGATGTCCCTTCCAAAAAACCCTCCCCAAACAGCCGTGAACTACCGCACTGTACTGTGTCTGCTGCTAATATATAGACTGGTTGATAAAGAGATAGTATACTCGTAACTAGTATGTATGTATAAAGAAAGAAAAAAAAACCACGGTTAGGTGGTATATACAATTATGGACGGGCTGCCGAGTGCCGACACAGAGGTAGCCACAGCCGTGAACTACCGCACTGTACTGTGTCTGCTGCTAATATATAGACTGGTTGATAAAGAGATAGTATACTCGTAACTAGTATGTATGTATAAAGAAAGAAAAAAAAACCACGGTTAGGTGGTATATACAATTATGGACGGGCTGCCGAGTGCCGACACAGAGGTAGCCACAGCCGTGAACTACCGCACTGTACTGTGTCTGCTGCTAATATATAGACTGGTTGATAAAGAGATAGTATACTCGTAACTAGTATGTATGTATAAAGAAAGAAAAAAAACCACGGTTAGGTGGTATATACAATTATGGACGGGCTGCCGAGTGCCGACACAGAGGTAGCCACAGCCGTGAACTACCGCACTGTACTGTGTCTGCTGCTAATATATAGACTGGTTGATAAAGAGATAGTATACTCGTAACTAGTATGTATGTATAAAGAAAGAAAAAAAAACCACGGTTAGGTGGTATATACAATTATGGACGGGCTGCCGAGTGCCGACACAGAGGTAGCCACAGCCGTGAACTACCGCACTGTACTGTGTCTGCTGCTAATATATAGACTGGTTGATAAAGAGATAGTATACTCGTAACTAGTATGTATGTATAAAGAAAGAAAAAAAAACCACGGTTAGGTGGTATATACAATTATGGACGGGCTGCCGAGTGCCGACACAGAGGTGGCCACAGCCGTGAACTACCGCACTGTACTGTGTCTGCTGCTAATATATAGACTGGTTGATAAAGAGATAGTATACTCGTAACTAGTATGTATGTATAAAGAAAGAAAAAAAAAACACGGTTAGGTGGTATATACAATTATGGACGGGCTGCCGAGTGCCGACACAGAGGTAGCCACAGCCGTGAACTACCGCACTGTACTGTGTCTGCTGCTAATATAGACTGGTTGATAAAGAGATAGTATACTCGTAACTAGTATGTATGTATAAAGAAAGAAAAAAAAACCACGGTTAGGTGGTATATACAATTATGGACGGGCTGCCGAGTGCCGACACAGAGGTAGCCACAGCCGTGAACTACCGCACTGTACTGTGTCTGCTGCTAATATAGACTGGTTGATAAAGAGATAGTATACTCGTAACTAGTATGTATGTATAAAGAAAGAAAAAAAAACCACGGTTAGGTGGTATATACAATTATGGACGGGCTGCCGAGTGCCGACACAGAGGTAGCCACAGCCGTGAACTACCGCACTGTACTGTGTCTGCTGCTAATATAGACTGGTTGATAAAGAGATAGTATACTCGTAACTAGTATGACTATAAAGAAAGAAAAAAAAAACACGGTTAGGTGGTATATACAATTATGGACGGGCTGCCGAGTGCCGACACAGAGGTAGCCACAGCCGTGAACTACCGCACTGTACTGTGTCTGCTGCTAATATAGACTGGTTGATAAAGAGATAGTATACTACTAATATTATATATACTGGTGGTCAGGTCACTGGTCACTAGTCACACTGGCAGTGGCACTCCTGCAGCAAAAGTGTGCACTGTTTAATTTTAATATAATATTATGTACTCCTGGCTCCTGCTATAACCTATAACTGGCACTGCAGTGCTCCCCAGTCTCCCCCACAATTATAAGCTGTGTGAGCTGAGCACAGTCAGATATATATATACATTGATGCAGCACACTGGGCTGAGCAGTGCACACAGATATGGTATGTGACTGAGTCACTGTGTGTATCGTTTTTTTCAGGCAGAGAACGGATATATTAAATAAAACAAACAACTGCACTGTCTGGTGGTCACTGTGGTCGTCAGTCACTAAACTCTGCACTCTCTTCTACAGTATCACAGCCTCAGGTCAATCTCTCTCTCTCTCTCTCAACCCTAATCTAAATGGAGAGGACGCCAGCCACGTCCTCTCCCTATCAATCTCAATGCACGTGTGAAAATGGCGGCGACGCGCGGCTCCTTATATAGAATCCGAGTCTCGCGATAGAATACGAGCCTCGCGAGAATCCGACAGCGTCATGATGACGTTCGGGCGCGCTCGGGTTAACCGAGCAAGGCGGGAGGATCCGAGTCTGCTCGGACCCGTGAAAAAAACATGAAGTTCGTGCGGGTTCGGATTCAGAGAAACCGAACCCGCTCATCTCTAGATAACACCAGACGCACCATTAACCTGATTCACCCTGCTAATTCCATCAAACTCCCTTCTCTTCTGTTGGCTTTAGATGTGGAGAGAGCCTTTGATAGAGTGTCCTGGGCTTTTCTCAATCAAACCCTTTGTAGATTCGGTTTTCAAGGGGAATATCTTCAAGCCATTACAGCACTCTACTATAACCCCTCCACTTCTGTCCTAACTAGCGGTATTCTTTCAGACTCAGTCACAATCACCAACGGCACACGACATGGGTGCCCCCTGTCGCCCCTTATATTCGCTCTCATAATCGAACCTCTCGCCTGTCGAATCCATCTTAACCCGGATATTACGGGTTTCTCTATTAAGGAATCACAGTACAAAATTTCCCTTTTTGCTGATGCTGTCCTTCTTACTCTTACTAATCCGTTAATCTCCCTACCTAACCTTTTCAAAGAATTGACTCTTTATGCGGACTTCTCCGGATATAAGGATATAAGGTTAATAATGACAAATCAGAAGCTCTCCCCTACACATCCCAACCAACACACTGAATCTTCTTAAAACCAATTTTTCTTTTACATGGCGCCATACCTCCATTAAATACCTAGGTGTTCATATTACTAAATCTTACCATTCCCTATATGAAGGGAATTACCCTCCCTTATTTAGGGAGATCTCTCAAAATATCTTAGGCTGGAAAAAAAACACTTTATTTCCTGGACAGGCAGAATTAATGCAATTAAGATGACTGTTCTCCCCAAGATTTTATATCTTTTCCAGACTCTCCGTGTCCCAGTTCCTCTCCGGATTTAACATCCCTACAGACTCAATATGGTAAATTTATCTGGAATGACAAAAAGCCGCGACTCTGTAGGGAAACTCTCCAGCAGAGGTCTACGTGTGGTGGGTTAGGCCTACCCTCACTGTCGAGATATTACTATGCCTCAGCACTCAGCCAACTAGTTGCCTGGCACTCCCCAAGACACATGAGGAGATGGGTAGACTTAGAGAGTGATCTGGTAGGTTCTACTTCTCTCCTTCCATGGCTCCCTCACCCCCACAGGCTTAAAACCATTCAATCAATACCAACAGTATCCCTAACGATATTGGTTTGGGACTCACTAAATACTAAACTATCACTTCACACATCCCCATCCCCCCTGACTCCTATTTGGCACAATCCCTTCTTAGCCACGAGTCAATCCTCTCATTTGGCTTCCAACTGGTCGAAGGCTGGTATGACCTGCTTTCGTCATATACTTCATAATAACATCCCATACAATTTCACGGGCCTCCAAACAAAACATTCCCTTCCAACTTCCTATTTCTATCAGTACCTTCAAATCCGAAATTTTGTCACATCCTTCACTAGGACAGTGCCTCTTCCTAATGTCCCGACACCAATGGAACGTCTTTGTATATATCGCCCCACGGACTGAGGCATTACCTCTATTTTGTACCAGTCCATTTTGTCGCCGGATTCTTCCCCTCGTGCACCACATGAACTTGCTTGGGAAACCGACCTGGGGACTTTCCTTGATGACGACGCGTGGGGCACTATACGATGAAATGTCTCTAAGTGTTCTATCAGCGTCTCCATGAAGGAAGATTCCTATAAAATCTACTCGTGCTAGTATCTAGTCCCAGAACGCTTACACCAAATATATCCGAACACTTCAAACCTTTGTTGATGCCACTGTAACCAAATAGGCCCTAAGATCGCTCCCTTTTGGTCTTTGGTCCGAACCCACATTAAGTCAACTATACCTGATTGCCCCACCCCCCCCCTCACCTGAGATGCTTCTCTTATGCGCCCCAGCCTGTCAGATATCTAAGTCTGAAAACAAACTGGTTCTACATATAGCCTGCGCAGCTAAACTCCAAATCGCTAAATCATGGAAACAACCCACCCCTCCCTCCCATCATGAACTTATGAACCGTAAATGGTTTGTAGCAAAGATGGAATACCTTTCTTCACTGATGAACAACTCAGTGGACAAATTCCACAGCATTTGGACTCCTTGGCATGCTTAATTTCAAGTGGTTCTTCCTGGTCTCCACTAATTCGCCCTTCCATCTTCCTCACTTTACTTTTCCTTCGACTCACTCCTAACTTCTGTCTTTTCTCTTCTTCTTCTTTCCGTCTTCACCTTTTTCTTTTCTTCCCTCTTCTCAATATCATTCTTCAATCCTAACCCCTCTCTTCTTCATCTGTCTCTACAACAGTTCTCCCGAGGGTTCCACTGGTTGGCCCTCTGGAATGTACTTTACCTGTTTTTTATATTTGTTTTTCGCAGAAAGTTCAGTGCAAATGATTCTCTAGTCTATGTCAGTCAGCTTGCTAAACTTTGTTCTCATTTATGTTTCAGAATTTGTCAAATTACACTTATTGTTAATGTGTTTTGACTGTACTAATCTGTCATTGACACTTTCCTTTTAATAAAATTTATGATTGAAAAAAAAAAAAAAAGAAGTGGACCATGAACAGAAAATTGTGGGACACCAATTGGCAGAGGAAGAGTGGAAGAAGTGAAGTCATGAGATGAAACAGCAGAAAGAGAGAGAGAGAGATAGGAGGACTGACAGAAGAGGGCAGTGTCATGTAGACCATGGGGATGAAGGATGTGTAGAGGAGGGGGTAGTCCATAATGTCAAAAGTAGTGGAGAGATCAAGGAGATGGCAAAGTGTGAAGTGGTGGAGCCGGAGGATATCCTGGATTGATTGATTGATTGATTGATTGATTGATTGATTGATGGCTGGAGATGAAACGGTCATGTGTAGGGGCCAGCTTGTTGCAGGAGAGAGGCACAGAGTAAAGGGGAGGGATGTGAATAAAAGTGGCAGGGTTTCAGGGTTGCAACATGGTGGTGATTTGCAGCAGGAGATGGGGAGAATGTTGGGATGGGGGGACTGTATAAAGGTGGGAAACTGACAAGGAGGAAGTTAAGTATGATGTGAGAGGCATTGGAAAGTGGTGATTGTAAGATAAGGGAGAATGCAGGGCTCAATAGGGGAGCAGGACCATAAAGGATAGAAGGAGGGGGGGGGGACTAAGGAGAGGAGAAAGAGGTGGGAGCAGGTGGTATTACCCTTCCTTTATAAAGAACGGGTGTAGTATGGTATACCGGCGGCCGGGCTCCCGGCGGCCAGCATACAGGCGCCGGGATCCTGACCGCCGACATACCAACAGCTGGGTGAGCGCAAATGAGCCCCTTGCGGGCTCGCTACGCGTGCCACACTATCTATTCTTCCTCCAGGGGAGTCGTGGATACCCAAGAGAGAGAAAAGGTGTCGGTTTGCCGGGTGTCGGGATTCCGGCGCTGGTATACTGTGTGCCGGGATCCCAACAGCCGGCAACCTAAATACCACCCTAAAGAACCAATATAACACATATAATTGTATACTGATAGGATCAATTCAAAATACAAACTAATCACGTACACAGACATGTGCTTTGAACAATTTAAGAAGTGCAGCTAACAACTGATACAAAATCAAATTTGCAGAAGCTTAGGGTATGTGACTATTACAGGGCTATATAAATTATATATACAGTACTGTGCAAGGCAGGTGTGGAAATAATGCTGCAAATTGAGAAGTGTTAATAATAATTTATTTTTAGCAATTAACAAAATGCAAAGTGAATGAACAGAAGAGAAATCTAAATCATATCAATGGGGGTAATTCAGACCTGTTCGCTAGGGTGCGTTTTTTGCAGCCCTGCGATCAGATAGTCGCCGCCTACAGGGGGAGGTCTGTGCAGGGGTGCGATCCCATTTGTAGCAGAGCTGCACAAACATCAGTGTGTGCAGTCTCTGCACAGCCCAGGACTTCCTCTTCCTCTGCGATGAGATCCTGGTGATCGGGGCCGGAGCTGAAGTCAGAAATCCTCCCTGAAAACGGCTGGTCCTGTCTGCGTTTTTCCGGACACTCCTGTAAAACGGTCAGTTGCCACCCACAAACGGCCTCTTTCTGTCACTCTCCGTGCGATCGCTTTTTTCGCACCATCCCGTTGCTAGGCACCGATGGCCGGTGCAGCCGCTGGCGCGCCAGCGCATTGCGGTGCATATGCATGCGCAGTTCAGATCTGACCGCCCGAGGAAACACACAGCAGCGATCAGGTCTGAATTACCATTAGTGAAACTAGTGATGAGCGGGTTCGGTTTCTCGGAAACCGAACCCCCCCGAACTTCACGCTTTTTACACGGGTCCGAGGCAGACTCGGATCTTCCCGCCTTGCTCAGTTAACCCGAGCGCGCCCGAACGTCATCATCCCGCTGTCGGATTCTCGCGAGGCTCGGATTCTATCGCGAGACTCGGATTCTATATAAGGAGCCGCGCGTCGCCGCCATTTTCACACGTGCATTGAGATTGATAGGGAGAGGACGTGGCTGGCGTCCTCTCCGTTTAGAGTAGACTAGAGAGTAGTAGAGACACTTGATTTACTAATTTTGGGGAGCATATTAGGAGTACTACTTGCTGATAGTGTGACCAGTGACCACCAGTTTAATTAATCCGTTCTCTGCCTGAAAAAAAACGATACACAGTGTGACACAGTCACATACCATATCTGTGCTCAGCCTCAGTGTGCCCTCAGTGTGCTGCATCATCTATGTAATACTGTATATCTGACTGTGCTGAGTGCTCACTGCTCACACA
Source organism: Pseudophryne corroboree (assembly GCF_028390025.1). Taxonomy (NCBI): domain Eukaryota; kingdom Metazoa; phylum Chordata; class Amphibia; order Anura; family Myobatrachidae; genus Pseudophryne; species Pseudophryne corroboree. Next base: position 53,000,450 of record NC_086448.1, read on the forward strand.
GCTTAATTGTGGGGGAGACTGGGGAGCAGTTATAGCAGGAGTACATATTTTAACAGTGCACACTTTTGCTGCCAGAGTGCCACTGCCAGTGTGACTGACCAGTGACCACTGACCACCAGTATATTGTGATTGTCTGCCTGAAAAAGTTAAACACTCGTCGTGTGGTGTTTTTATTCTATAAACGCATTCTGCTGACAGTGTCCAGCAGGTCCGTCATTATATAATATATACCTGTCCGGCTGCAGTAGTGATATATATATATTTTTTATATCATTATCATCCAGTCTATATTAGCAGCAGACGCAGTACGGTAGTCCACGGCTGTAGCTACCTCTGTGTCGGCAGTCGCTCGTCCATCCATAATTGTATACCACCTACCCATGGTGTTTTTTTTTTTCTATCTTCTTGATACTAGTAGCTTACTTTAGGAGTCTGCAGTGCTGAGCTGACAGTGTCCAGCAGGTCCGTCATTATATAATATATACCTGTCAGGCTGCAGTAGTGATATATATATATTTTATATCTCATTATCATCCAGTCTATATTAGCAGCAGACGCAGTACGGTAGTCCACGGCTGTAGCTACCTCTGTGTCGGCAGTCGCTCATCCATCCATAATTGTATACCACCTACCCGTGGTGTTTTTTTTTTTTTCTATCTTCTTGATACTAGTAGCTTACTTTAGGAGTCTGCAGTGCTGAGCTGACAGTGTCCAGCAGGTCCGTCATTATATAATATATACCTGTCCGGCTGCAGTAGTGATATATATATATTTTATATCTCATTATCATCCAGTCTATATTAGCAGCAGATGCAGTATGGTAGTCCACGGCTGTAGCTACCTCTGTGTCGGCAGTCGCTCGTCCATCCATAATTGTATACCACCTACCTGTGGTGTTTTTTTTTTCTATCTTCTTGATAATACTAGTAGCTTACTTTAGGAGTCTGCAGTGCTGAGCTGACAGTGTCCAGCAGGTCCGTCATTATATAATATATACCTGTCCGGCTGCAGTAGTGATATATATATATTTTATATCTCATTATCATCCAGTCTATATTAGCAGCAGACGCAGTACGGTAGTCCACGGCTGTAGCTACCTCTGTGTTGGCAGTCGCTCGTCCATCCATAATTGTATACCACCTACCTGTGGTGTTTTGTTTTTTTTCTATCTTCTTGATACTACTAGTAGCTTACTTTAGGAGTCTGCAGTGCTGAGCTGACAGTGTCCAGCAGGTCCGTCATTATATAATATATACCTGTCCGGCTGCAGTAGTGATATATATATATTTTATATCTCATTATCATCCAGTCTATATTAGCAGCAGACGCAGTACGGTAGTCCACGGCTATAGCTACCTCTGTGTCGGCAGTCGCTCGTCCATCCATAATTGTATACCACCTACCCGTGGTGTTTTTTTTCTTTCTATCTTCTTGATACTAGTAGCTTACTTTAGGAGTCTGCAGTGCTGAGCTGACAGTGTCCAGCAGGTCCGTCATTATATAATATATACCTGTCCGGCTGCAGTAGTGATATATAAATATTTTTTATATCATTATCATCCATTCTATATTAGCAGCAGACGCAGTACGGTAGTCCACGGCTGTAGCTACCTCTGTGTCGGCAGTCGCTCGTCCATCCATAAGTATACTAGTATCCATCCATCTCCATTGTTTACCTGAGGTGCCTTTTAGTTGTGCCTATTAAAATATGGAGAACAAAAATGTTGAGGTTCCAAAAATAGGGAAAGATCAAGATCGACTTCCACCTCGTGCTGAAGCTGCTGCCACTAGTCATGGCCGAGACGATGAAATGCCAGCAACGTCGTCTGCCAAGGCCGATGCCCAATGTCATAGTACAGAGCATGTAAAATCCAAAACACCAAATATCAGTAAAAAAAGGACTCAAAAATCTAAAATAAAATTGTCGGAGGAGAAGCGTAAACTTGCCAATATGCCATTTACCACACAGAGTGGCAAGGAACGGCTGAGGCCCTGGCCTGTGTTCATGGCTAGTGGTTCCGCTTCCCATGAGGATGGAAGCACTCAGCCTCTCGCTAGAAAAATGAAAAGACTCAAGCTGGCAAAAGCACAGCAAAGAACTGTGCGTTCTTTGAAATCACAAATCCACAAGGAGAGTCCAATTGTGTCGTTTGCGATGCCTGACCTTCCCAACACTGGACGTGAAGAGCATGCGCCTTCCACCATTTGCACGCCCCCTGCAAGTGCTGGAAGGAGCACCCGCAGTCCAGTTCCTGATAGTCAGATTGAAGATGTCAGTGTTGAAGTACACCAGGATGAGGAGGATATGGGTGTTGCTGGCGCTGGGGAGGAAATTGACCAGGAGGATTCTGATGGTGAGGTGGTTTGTTTAAGTCAGGCACCCGGGGAGACACCTGTTGTCCGTGGGAGGAATAGGGCCATTGACATGCCTGGTGAAAATACCAAAAAAATCAGCTCTTCGGTGTGGAAGCATTTCAACAGAAATGCGGACAACATTTGTCAAGCCGTGTGTTGCCTTTGTCAAGCTGTAATAAGTAGGGGTAAGGACGTTAACCACCTCGGAACATCCTCCCTTATACGTCACCTGCAGCGCATTCATCATAAGTCAGTGACAAGTTCAAAAACTTTGGGCGACAGCGGAAGCAGTCCACTGACCAGTAAATCCCTTCCTCTTGTAACCAAGCTCACGCAAACCACCCCACCAACTCCCTCAGTGTCAATTTCCTCCTTCCCCAGGAATGCCAATAGTCCTGCAGGCCATGTCACTGGCAATTATGACGAGTCCTCTCCTGCCTGGGATTCCTCCGATGCATCCTTGCGTGTAACGCCTACTGCTGCTGGCGCTGCTGTTGTTGCTGCTGGGAGTCGATGGTCATCCCAGAGGGGAAGTCGTACTCGTAAGACCACTTTTACTACTTCCACCAAGCAATTGACTGTCCAACAGTCCTTTGCGAGGAAGATGAAATATCACAGCAGTCATCCTGCTGCAAAGCGGATAACTGAGGCCTTGGCATCCTGGGCGGTGAGAAACGTGGTTCTGGTATCCATCATTACTGCAGAGGCAACTAGAGACTTGTTGGAGGTACTGTGTCCCCGGTACCAAATACCATCTAGGTTCCATTTCTCTAGGCAGGCGATACCGAAAATGTACACAGACCTCAGAAAAAGACTCACCAGTGTCCTAAAAAATGCAGTTGTACCCAATGTCCACTTAACCACGGACATGTGGACAAGTGGAGCAGGGCAGGCTCAGGACTATATGACTGTGACAGCCCACTGGGTAGATGTATGGACTCCCGCCGCAAGAACAGCAGCGGCGGCACCAGTAGCAGCATCTCGCAAACGCCAACTCTTTCCTAGGCAGGCTACGCTTTGTATCACCGCTTTCCAGAATACGCACACAGCTAAAAACCTCTTACGGCAACTGAGGAAGATCATCGCAGAATGGCTTACCCCAATTGGACTCTCCTGTGGATTTGTGGCATCGGACAACGCCAGCAATATTGTGTGTGCATTAAATCTGGGCAAATTCCAGCACGTCCCATGTTTTGCACATACCTTGAATTTGGTGGTGCAGAATTATTTAAAAAACGAGAGGGGCGTGCAAGAGATGCTGTCGGTGGCCAGAAGAATTGCGGGACACTTTCGGCGTACAGGCACCACGTACAGAAGACTGGAGCACCACCAAAAACGCCTGAACCTGCCCTGCCATCATCTGAAGCAAGAAGTGGTAACGAGGTGGAATTCAACCCTCTATATGCTTCAGAGGTTGGAGAAGCAGCAAAAGGCCATTCAAGCCTATACAACTGAGCACGATATAGGAGGTGGAATGCACCTGTCTCAAGCGCAGTGGAGAATGATTTCAACGTTGTGCAAGGTTCTGCAACCTTTTGAACTTGCCACACGTGAAGTCAGTTCAGACACTGCCAGCCTGAGTCAGGTCATTCCCCTCATCAGGCTTTTGCAGAAGAAGCTGGAGACATTGAAGGAGGAGCTAACACAGAGCGATTCCGCTAGGCATGTGGGACTTGTGGATGGAGCCCTTAATTCGCTTATCAAGGATTCACGGGTGGTCAATCTGTTGAAATCAGAGCACTACATTTTGGCCACCGTGCTCGATCCTAGATTTAAAACCTACCTTGGATCTCTCTTTCCGGCAGACACAAGTCTGCTGGGGTTCAAAGAACTGCTGGTGACAAAATTGTCAAGTCAAGCGGAACGCGACCTGTCAACATCTCCTCCTTCACATTCTCCCGCAACTGGGGGTGCGAGGAAAAGGCTCAGAATTCCAAGCCCACCCGCTGGCGGTGATGCAGGGCAGTCTGGAGCGACTGCTGATGCTGACATCTGGTCCGGACTGAAGGACCTGACAACGATTACGGACATGTCGTCTACTGTCACTGCATATGATTCTCTCCCCATTGAAAGAATGGTGGAGGATTATATGAGTGACCACATCCAAGTAGGCACGTCAAACAGTCCGTACTTATACTGGCAGGAAAAAGAGGCAATTTGGAGGCCCTTGCACAAACTGGCTTTATTCTACCTAAGTTGCCCTCCCACAAGTGTGTACTCCGAAAGAGTGTTTAGTGCCGCCGCTCACCTTGTCAGCAATCGGCGTACGAGGTTACATCCAGAAAATGTGGAGAAGATGATGTTCATTAAAATGAATTATAATCAATTCCTCCGTGGAGACATTCACCAGCAGCAATTGCCTCCACAAAGTACACAGGGAGCTGAGATGGTGGATTCCAGTGGGGACGAATTGATAATCTGTGAGGAGGGGGATGTACACGGTGATATATCGGAGGATGATGATGAGGTGGACATTTTGCCTCTGTAGAGCCAGTTTGTGCAAGGAGAGATTAATTGCTTCTTTTTTGGTGGGGGTCCAAACAAACCCGTCATTTCAGTCACAGTCGTGTGGCAGACCCTGTCACTGAAATGATGGGTTGGTTAAAGTGTGCATGTCCTGTTTATACAACATAAGGGTGGGTGGGAGGGCCCAAGGACAATTCCATCTTGCACCTCTTTTTTCTTTCATTTTTCTTTGCGTCATGTGCTGTTTGGGGGGTGTTTTTTGGAAGGGCCATCCTGCGTGACACTGCAGTGCCACTCCTAGATGGGCCAGGTGTTTGTGTCGGCCACTAGGGTCGCTTAGCTTACTCACACAGCTACCTCATTGCGCCTCTTTTTTTCTTTGCGTCATGTGCTGTTTGGGGAGTGTTTTTTGGAAGGGCCATCCTGCGTGACACTGCAGTGCCACTCCTAGATGGGCCAGGTGTTTGTGTCGGCCACTAGGGTCGCTTAGCTTACTCACACAGCTACCTCATTGCGCCTCTTTTTTTCTTTGCGTCATGTGCTGTTTGGGGAGTGTTTTTTGGAAGGGCCATCCTGCGTGACACTGCAGTGCCACTCCTAGATGGGCCAGGTGTTTGTGTCGGCCACTAGGGTCGCTTAGCTTACTCACACAGCTACCTCATTGCGCCTCTTTTTTTCTTTGCGTCATGTGCTGTTTGGGGAGTGTTTTTTGGAAGGGCCATCCTGCGTGACACTGCAGTGCCACTCCTAGATGGGCCAGGTGTTTGTGTCGGCCACTAGGGTCGCTTAGCTTACTCACACAGCTACCTCATTGCGCCTCTTTTTTTCTTTGCGTCATGTGCTGTTTGGGGAGTGTTTTTTGGACGGGCCATCCTGCGTGACACTGCAGTGCCACTCCTAGATGGGCCAGGTGTTTGTGTCGGCCACTTGGGTCGCTTAGCTTAGCCATCCAGCGACCTCGGTGCAAATTTTAGGACTAAAAATAATATTGTGAGGTGTGAGGTGTTCAGAATAGACTGAAAATGAGTGGAAATTATGGTTATTGAGGTTAATAATACTTTGGGATCAAAATGACCCCCAAATTCTATGATTTAAGCTGTTTTTTAGGGTTTTTTGAAAAAAACACCCGAATCCAAAACACACCCGAATCCAACAAAAAAAATTCGGTGAGGTTTTGCCAAAACACGTTCGAACCCAAAACACGGCCACGGAACCGAACCCAAAACCAAAACACAAAACCCGAAAAATTTCCGGTGCTCATCACTAAGTGAAACCAAGTGGCGCCGCCTTATCACCCCAGAATCTGAGAGGTAAAAAGAAATGGCTTACACAGCAAATTTAAAGGAAAGATTCCTGCTCCACATCAGTTAGCAATGGGCTAAGGAAAATAACAGAAAAATACAACACATAGTGTATCCCATTTGAACAAAAGTGTGGTTTTATTATTCAATGGTCCCACTCACAGATTATAGCTGGTAAATTTGCATGTAGATAATGGGGTCTCTTCTAGTTGGTTTTACTCCATAGATACCGTTCCCATAGGAGCTTGAAATAGAGAATAGTAATAGTGCAATACCGTCCAAAGTCCTGGTTACTAAAGGTGTCCCAGAACTGCCGAGTAGTTCCTCCGGGTCTTCCGTAAATGCTGCACAGATCAGTCCCCCAGGCTTAAGCGCTTTCGGACCAATTGTCCTTCTTCAGACAATGGGATACACTATGTGTTGTATTTTTCTGTTATTTTCCTTAGCCCATTGCTAACTGATGTGGAGCAGGAATCTTTCCTTTAAATTTGCTGTGTAAGCCATTTCTTTTTACCTCTCAGATTCTGGGGTGATAAGGCGGCGCCACTTGGTTTCACTAATTGTGGATGTATGGTTCTTTATTAAAACCACGGTGAAGGTTTTTCTGTGTAACTAAGGGCTGCCACCTAAGTATAAGCGCAAGTAGGATCTTTCAATCTGTTCTAGGTCTGAATTACCCCCAATATTTGGTGTGACCACCCTTTGCCTCAATTCTTCTAGGTACACTTGCACACTGTTGTTGTTGTTTTTTTTTATATTAGATTTTTATTAAAGATTTTATAACAAATGATGCAGAAGGAGGGGGACACAGAAAAAAGAATAATAAGGGAGGTGTGGGGAGGGGGAGGAATACAATTCTGATACAAATAGGGTGACATGGTAATCTTTCCACACAGATCCATACAAGAATCAGACGTATGCATAAGCATTTCGGTACATTATTTTAAATCAATATGCAAGCTTAGGGCCTAATATCAGCATAACAAAATAAAACAAAACAACAAAACAAAAGCCCACAATGAGCCAACCCTAACAAACGGTACGGAGGGTCTGTCACACCAAAGTATGAGGCCTACAGTATATGTATGCCAGGAAAACCAGCGGAGAAGGTGGCTTGACAAAAGAGGGGAATAGGGTATGCCTGCTATCTCAATTTCATAATGGGACTAGATGGCGGCTTCAACCACAGCTATAGTGGGGATTCAGGGTGTGCACCAGTTTTGTGTGATCAGGAGTTTAGTTGATATTAGGATTTGGCCCATCACATATCGATTGTTTGGCGGGAGACCACCTTGAAACAGATGGAGTAAGGCTAATTTAGGGTGAGGGGAGATATGGAGACCCAGAACTTTGGATACAAGGGTAAAAACTTCAGACCAAAGGGCATTGAGTAACAGGCAGGACAAAAAACATGTAACAACGTTCCAACGTTGTTACAGTTAAGCCAATTGCGCACAGTTTTTTAAGGAACTCGGCAGGAAGGTTGTTTCAAACATCTTGGAGAACTAACCACAGATCTTCTGTGGATGTAGGCTTGCTCAGTTCCGTCGGTCTCTTCATGTAATCCCAGGCAGACTCGATGATGTTGAGGTAAGGGCTCTGTGAGCCCATATCACTTCCAGAACTCCTTGTTCTTCTTTATGCTGAAGACAGTTCTTAATGACATTGGCTGTATGTTTGGGGTCGTTGTCCTACTGCAAAATAAATTTGGAGCCAATTTGATGCCTCCTTGATGGTATTACATTATGGATAAATACCTGCAATATAGCGGGGTCCCTTGCCGGGGGCTTCTGGCTTAAATGAAATGATCAACAGATGGACTAAAACTCCACTGTTTATTATTGTTAGTTAATAGAGTGAGTGCAGATTCAGTGTGATTTCTATTTATATATGTATAATAAGTAACAGTAAATTTGGATCCTTTCACCATTCTTAAATAGCCCCCCTCCCCCAATATTTGACTGATCGAATCTACTCTGTATATCATCATAATGGCTACAAGAAGTTAGTACTAATAACTAACATTCTGTATTGATTGATTCATTGAAGGATGCGAACTAGCTGAATAAACTGTGCCCAGCCTTTACACACAATAGATTTTCGGTTATCGTCTGAACGTAATGGCAGGGTCACTTAGGTGGAATGTCTTTCATTATTTCTGTACACTAAAAAACAAGGTTCAGCTAAGCCGCACAGGTACGGGAAAAACAAGATTCAATCATCGTCAGAAACACTGACATGAACGGAACTGAAAGATAAATGAGATTTATACAGGCCAGTGATTGAGCTACAAGTTACAGAACTTTCGTCAATTATGCTCTACAGGTGAAGTCAGGACATTGCTATTCAGAAACTGCAACACACCGTAGCATAGTTTACTGCAAATCAACCTACTGGAAAAGAATAATGTGTGCTCAAAGGTAATGTCTGTGTTCAAGCAAGTGGCTTGAATTAGAAATACCTGACCCATGCGCATAGTGAGGCTGATTCACAGATGTTCGCAGTGAATAAGCGACGTTGCCCCTCTCAGATAGGATTAGGAGGACGCAGATCAAGGGGACCGTTTGTGGATGGTAACCGGGTTGGGCAGTGGTAAAAAAAAATGCGGGCGTGTTGCAGAGCCGGATTAAGGCCCCGGGAGGCCTGGGGTACTAAAGAGCAGGGGGCCCCCATGGACTAAAAAACTAAAAAAAAAAATATATATATATATATATATATATATATATATATCGCTAAGAATCCTTCCTTCAGTTCAGCATGCGGCGCGCCAATGACTGAGCCGCAGGCTTGCTGAGCCGGACAGCAATTGGACAGCTGAGCCGTCGCTCAGCTGCCCTGACTACACCTGTTAGAGCACTCTTCTTAGAGCTGTAGTCAGCGCAGCTGAGCGACGGCTCAGTTGTCCAATTGCTGTCCGGCTCAGCAAGCATGTGGCTCCGTCATTGGTGCGCCGCACGCTGAACTGAAGGAGGAGGAGGGACAGGGCAGCGGGGAGCCGGGGCTCGTGAGCGCAGCACCGCAGATCGGATTGAAGAAAGATCCGATCTGTGGTGTGGCAGGGGGCCCTTTTGGAAAGGGGGGCCCGGGTACGTATCCCCGGGACCCCCCCCCCCCCCCCCCCCTTAATCCGGCTCTGGCGTGTTGCAACAGTGTTATAGGCATGTAAAAATTAAGAATAATTTGCCTATTTATTTTTTAAAAAGCTACTGTCCGTCCAGGTGCTTTTTTTCATAGGAGCCTGCCAAGGTGAAGCCCCCGCTATCACATTACTGCCGGGTTCTGAACCAGCACATGCACAATAACAAATTGCGATGGGACAGATTAAAGGAGTGTGGAGGCTGATTGGTAGATCGCTCTCCGGCAATGCACTCCCCACAGGGACTGAATGGATAATACTGTACTATCTTCAGCCTTCTGCTTTTCTTAGCTGTATACAGGAGATTTCTCTGTGTACAGGTTGTAGTGAATTGCAGGGATACTAAAAACTAGAGATGAGCGGGTTTGGTTCTCAGAGAACTGAACCCTACAGGACTTCACGTCACTCACGAGCACAGATTCGAGTAAGGCTCAGGTTTTCCCACCTGACTCAGAAACCAGAACGAGGCAAAACGTCATCATCCCGCTGTCGGATTCTCGCAGGGTTTGGATTTCATATAAACAGCCGTGCGTCGCCGCCATTTTCACTCCGGCATTGGAGAGTGTAGAGAGAGGACGTGTCTCCGTCCTCTGTGTCCTCAGTGTCCTTGTCTTGTGCTGCATCAGTCCAGTCACAGTGGTGGTGTCCTCTGCTGCCATATGTCCAGTGCTGCTGTATAAGTCCAGTCCAGTGGAGGTGTGTTGTGCTGCATCAGTCCAGTGGTGGTGTGTTGTGCTGCATAAGGCCAGTCGCAGTGCTGGTGTCCACCCCTGCCATGTTAACAGTGCTGCTGTATAAGTCCAGTCCATTGCAGTGGTGCTGTGTTGTCCTGCATCAGTACAGTGGTGGTGTCCCTGTGCTGCTGGCCTGCCGTATATATCCAGTGGTACTGCCGTATATGTTCAGTGATACTGCCATATATGTCCAGCGGTACTGCCATATAAATCCAGTGATCCTGCCGTATAATTCCAGTGATCCTGCCGTATAATTACAGTAATCCTGCCGAGTAAGTCCAGTGATCCTGCCGTATAATTACAGTGGTACTGGCGTATAAGTCCAGTCCAGTGATACTGCCGTATATGCCCAGTGATCACTGGCGTATCTATAATGGGTGCAGTGTGTGTGCGGTGCACACGGGCCCCTAGGTCCAGAGGGGGCCCACACCGCACACACTGCACCCATTTCTTGTATACTTACCTTTCCGGCATCCATCGGTGACTGTGTGTGGGCCCCCTCCTCTCCCGTAGCCATCACCGCCACTGCTAGCGCACTGATCGCTAGAGACTCTGGCACAGTGCCAGAGTCTAAACCACATGTGCAGGACTCCGGAAAAATGTCGCAGCGGTCATTTTTCAGAGTCCTGCGCATGCGCTGTAGACTCTGGCATTGTGCCAAAGTCTCAGCGCTGAGAGCGCTAGCAGCGGCGGTGACGGCTACGGGAGAGGATGGGGCCCACACACGGATTCTGCACACGGGTCCCCTCCTCTCTAGAAACGCCGCTGCCAGTGATACTGCCCTATATGTCCATTGATACTGCCGTATATGTCCAGCGGTACTGCCGTATATGTCCATTAATACTGCCGTATATGTCCAGCGGTACGGCCGTATATGTCCAGCGGTACTGCCGTATAAATCCAGTGATCCTGCCGTATAAGTCCAGGGATCCTGCCGTATAATTCCAGTGGTACCGGCTTATAAATCCAGTCCAGTGATCCTGCCGTATAATTCCAGTGATCCTGCCGTATAATTCCAGTGGTACTGGCGTATAAATCCAGTGATCCTGCCGTATAACTCCAGTGATCCTGCCGTATAATTCCAGTGGTACAGGCGTATAAATCCAGTCCAGTGGTACTACTGTATAAGTCCAGTGGTACTGGCGTATAAGTTAATTGATCCTGCCGTATAATTCCAGTGATCCTGCCGTATAATTCCAGTGGTACAGACGTATAAATCCTGTGATCCTGCCATATAATTCCAGTGGTACTGGTGTATAATTCCAGTGATCCTGCCGTATAATTCCAGTGATCCTGCCGTATAAGTCCAGTGATCCTGCCGTATAATTCCAGTGATCCTGCCGTATAATTCCAGTGGTAATGGCGTATAACTCCAGTGAACCTGCTGTATAATTCCAGTTGTACTGGCGTAGAAGTACAGTGATCCTGCAGTATAATTACAGTGATCCTGCCGTATAATTACAGTGGTACTGGCGTAAAAGTCCAGTGATCCTGCCGTTTAATTCCAGTGGTACCGGTGTATAAGTCCAGTCCAGTGGTACTGCCGTATAAATCCAGTGGTACTGGCGTATAAATCCAGTGATCCTGCCGTATAATTCCATATGTCTATACAATTCTGTATAAGTCCAGTCCAGTGGTGCTGCCATATAAATTCAGTGGTGCTGTCCTGTGCTTTATATTATTTACTCCAAATAAAGGGGTGTGTGGTGTAGAGGTACGCTCTCCTGTACCACATATTGTTATATATCTCCAGAAAAATAATGGAGAACAAAAATTTGGAGGATAAAACAGGGAAAGATCAAGAACCACTTCCTCCTAGTGCTGAAGCTGCTGCCACTAGTCATGACAGAGACGATGAAATGCCATCAATACCGTCTGCCAAGGCCGATGCCCAATGTCATAGTAGAGGGCATGTAAAATTTAAAAAGCCAAAGTTCAGTAAAAAGACCCCAAAAAAATAAATTTAAATGGTCTGAGGAGAAACGTAAACTTGCCAATATGCCATTTACGACACAGAGTGACAAGGAACGGCTGAGGCACTGGCCTATGTTCATGACTAGTGGTTCAACTTCACATGACGATGGAAGCCCTCATCCTTCTGCTAGAAAAATGATAAGAGTTAAGCTGGCAAAAGCACAGCAAAGAACTGTGCGTTCTAAGATGGTATCACAAATCCCCAAGGAGAGACGAAGTGTGTTGGCGGTTGCGATGCCTGACCTTCCCTACACTGGACGGGAAGACGTGGCTCCTTCCACCATTTGAACGCCCTCTGCAAGTGCTGGAAGGAGCACCCACAGTCCAGTTTCTGATATTCAAATTGAAGATGTCACTGTTGAAGTACACCAGGATGAGGATATACTGTAGGTGTTGCTGGCGCTGAGGAGGAAGTTGACGATGAGGATTCTGATGGTGATGTGGTTTGTTTAAATCAGGCACCGGGGGAGACACCTGTTGTCCGTGGGATGAATAAGCCCATTGTGATGCCTGGGCAAAATACCAAAAAAGCCACCTCTTCGGTGTGGAATTATTTCTCCACAAATCTGGACAACAGGGCCAATATTTACTAAGAATTCGAGTTTGTCCGATTTGTGTTTTTTTTTCTAAGTCCCAAACCGGGAATTCACTAAGCACCAATCTCGGCAGTGTTTGGACTATTCGTAATGGTTGGATTGGCAAAGTTCCGAAATACGAATGAATAGACCATCGGTCAAACGCGGCTGTTATTTCATACAATACGGGAATTCACTATTCATTCGTATTTGGGTGTTAGTCTCTGAGTGCTCAATTGCTGTCGTATTTTTTTGTGAATCGGTAAAAAAAGCGGCAAAAAAATAGACGTGCTTTTTTCAGCAGTGTTTACATGTGTTGACACTTACAAATCATTCTAACCTGAATTAGGATGCCTATAAAAGGGACACAAACTTCTCTCATGCAAAATAATTTATTTCCTTATGTTTGCTGGCCAAAAATTGTAGATTTGTAAGGCAATACACATTTAACAACATATATCCATTATTACACACATTTGTGTTCAACTTTCAAATATTTCAAATGTTGTTGTTTCTGCATCATGTTTTTAAATCTGATTACTTATTTTAACACACACAAACATGGCACAACAATAATGTCAGTCATTTTCGGACTGAATTATCTAAATATTACTCCCAACATATTAGGACACTTTTAGCCAACTCAATTGTGTTTTTCTTGTCAATTCGTCTAGAGAAGAAATGTAAAACAGTTACAATTCACATTGTAAATTGTATTGGTCATGGATGAATCTGCCTGGCTGCCAATTAGTCTGTCTGCTGGCTCAAAGAATGATTAGAATCTAGAAAGAGTAATGATTAGAAAAAATCAAGTGGTCTGCTTTCTGCATGCTAACATCTATGTGCAGCTCAAACAACAGTTTCCTGCTAACAAAAAATACAAAGATGATAAAGAAGAAATTTGTGTACAAAATTCCTTTTGTTGTTTGTACCAGTTATAATTAATGATGTTGTACAAATTGTCAAGGAGCTAAGTGTTATATATATTCTGTTAATCATACACTTGGTAAGTGTTTTTTTTTCTCTTCTCTTTAAAGAAATGGGTGTAGGTTTTTTTATGTTTATTTGGGTGGTTGCTTGTCCTGGCCTTTGCCTTTACCACTGTCGTGTTGGCGTGCTCTGGTGGAGCACCTTGGTGGTGATGACACTGGCGTTATATTTGGAGTAGTCGTACCAGAACTGCTGCTTGTTTGCTGTTGCTGCAGGGATCTGAGTGTTTCATTGAGGTTACTGAGGGTGGCATTGAGTTCACGTGTTGCAGCATTTTTATTGTCTACAATTCTGGACATGGATTCATTGATCATTTGATTGCTTTCTAAAATGTTTATATAGCTTTGCTGTTGTCTGTGCTGTTCTTCCATTATGCGCTGTAAGTTGCCCATGACATGTGTAATGTCTGCACGTATGATTTCCATGGTATTTGCAATTCTTGTGTTTGTTTCATTTTGTCTACTCAGATTTCTGCTGATTCGTCTGAGGTGAGATGGTAGGCTTGCAAACATTTGGGTCTGCCTACGCAGGCAATCTTCATTAGTGGCCTGCTGTCTAGCCCAAATGGTCCAGAACACTTGATCAGGGCCTTGTGTTACTGGTGTTGTTGGGCTGTGTTGGGGTGGTGGTGTGCTTTGCTGTGGGGGAGTACTCACAGGTGCTGGGGGGCTGATTCCTTCGCTTACTGGATGCATTTCTAACATGATTGTGTCATCCATGTCACTGTGTTGCTGTTGTTGCGGAGGGATGCTGGTACCAGGACTAAAAGCTGAAATTAAAAACATTTATCCGTTACTTATCCATATGTTTAATACATTGGTACAAAGCACTAAACATGGAACACATGTAATGGACTGGTGCTTTCAGATATCCGGCCTAGCAACATCATCACTCATTACTTAAATACTTACATATGCCTGTTTGTGGCAAATGTGTCTGGTTACTTCATTCTGAAAGCAAACACTTGAGTTGTATGGTACATCAGACATACTCCTGCCTAAAAACACATTGTAATCCATAATGCGTTGCCTTATAGTGTCTCCAACCAAAACATAGTAATGTTTTTGTATGCAGTTGGCAATGTTAGGACAAGCACACATGTGTAAATGATTCTAACAACCTTACTATTTGCAAAGCTTACAGATGAGTTTCTGTTGCAGCATCTTCCACACAATGTGCTACTGTATGGCTGAAGTGGACATACATATCTTTACTGGATGTTGTGTAGGCCATTTTGTTTGGTTTCCATTTCATGTTTTACTGACTTGGGTAAGTATAGCACATTTTGAGGGGTATTGACTTAATGAGTTTAAGTAAATGGTTTTTTAAAGATCTGACATTTTTAATTGTTATCACAGTTTGTTACTCACAATCAAGATGAGGGGAGTGTGGTTGTCGTCTTGGAAGTGTGTCCAAAATTTGGAGTGGGGGCACTGAACAAACAGTAGATAATCTTCGTGGCGGGGTAGCCTGCTGTGGTTGGCCCTGGACATCAGACCTTGCTTTCTTTGCTGGCAGATGTTTTTTGTGGTGTGTTCCAGAAGTGCGCCTTCTGCTGCTTACGACTTCTTTAGATGGACCTAGTATTGAAAGTGACATTTTGTTATGGCCATTCATTTACAAACCTAACCTATACTACAATGGACACTTTACCTGCTTCCGCAGCGTCATCATCATCAGATGTGATGGGAGTGACTGTAGGACGACCAGTACTGCTTTTTTTCAACACTGTAAATCCAAAAAAAAAAAATGTATTCATGCTATTGTTAATACATCCACCCATTATGCTTATAAACATTACATCTTTAAAAAATGGATGTTTTATTATGAATCTAAAAATAAGGACATTAAACACAAAAAGCACAACAACAAACCCAAAACATTGTCCAATAGCCATGAAAAAAAAAAATACAGATGCGATATAGAAATAGGTCTGCGATGTGGCACTCCAAACACACATTAACACAATATGAGGCCAACAAAAATTTAAAAAATTAAAACAAAAAAAAACAGTAAGGTAACTAATTCTGCAGTTGTTGTGTCAGTGTACAAATACAGACTCAAAATGAACCAGCAAATAGTGGCCTTGACTTAAACAATATTACATTGAGTACTAATGAAATTATACATGTAACTGCCTTCAAAGACACTTTGCACTACTCCAGCCTCTAACATATCAACCACTGATTTGGAAACATTGCACATGGATAACTGAATTAAAAAACATAGTCCAACTTTCAAAATGTGCAAAAGTAAAACATTATTGCTGGACAATTCAATGACACACCAAGTCCAAACTACACATGGAAAATGTACTGTCCAAAAACCACATGACATACAAGCAAGTAAGACGTTACATTGACTTTTGTATGAAACATGACACAAAACAATGTATTTGATGACGCACACTTGAAGATGGGAGTAATATGCAACGTCACATGACACACATTTAAAACATACAGTAAGCCAGAAGTAATGTGATAGAATGTTAAGGCAAATACACATGCTCACCATCCTTCCTGGGGCGATCGGAATCCCGGACATGGGTTGCAGACACTACTTCTGGAGGGATTATAGTCCACATGGGCTCCTCATAGTCCAGATATGTGGCAATAAAGGGCGGACCACCACCGGTTTTGCGAGCCGACTTCGCCTCCTTGGCCATTTTGGACTTGACACGTCGCTTTATGTCATAGTACCATTTGCGGCACGTGTCCTCCGTCCGCTTCACCACCCCCTCACTATTTACAGCAGCAACTACTTTCGCCCACAACACCGTCTTCTTCTGTGTTGGCACCTTGGCGGACTCAGGCCCAAATAGCTGCCGCTGATATTTCATCAGCTCCCGCACCAATGCCACATTTTCTGCATAACTAAACTTGACATTCCACCCAGTCTTAGTAGTGGTGCGTGGCTGCGGAGCTGTCTGACTGTCACTATCACTGTCACTTGAGGCTGCTGCAGCAACCTCACCAACCTCCACTTCACTAACCTCACTAACACTCACCTCCTCCACCTGACCGACCTCCTCCCCCTCACTAACACCCTCCACCTCACTCACCTCAGCCACCTCTGAGTCACACATAATTGTGTGACTAAACAATTAACACAGAAAAACAAAGACAAAACAAAACACTCCTCCGCTACCACTACACTAATCACACACACACACACACACACACACACACACACACACACACACACACACACTGACAAGGGACTATAAATAAAAAAACTAGGACAAAAATTGAGACAAAACCAAAATATGCAAGACAACAAGAATAACAAAACTACTTTCAAACACAATACAACACTCAGAACTCGCAAAAAAAAATACTCCTCCAAACAAACACTACTCACCAAACTCCACAGCACAACCTCTCTCCTCACCACTAACTAAACCCACGAGGTGCGGACGGTTTGGGGCGTATTTATATGGTTGCGCACAGACACTCCTACCATCTGAAACACAACCAATCACGAACGGGGATGAAAACCGAAACTAAAAGTGAAAATGCGGGCGCGGGAAAAAAAAAACCCTGCCGCGTTTAACTTAGAAAAAAAACAAGCAAAAACAACACAAACACGTACGCAAACGACAATGACGGCCGTAAATGTGACAAAAAAAACCGTCTGGCATCGACATCGGAAAACACGAAAACAATAAACTCGAATGCTTAGTAACTTGGCGTATATAGTTTCAAAAAGTTGCATGAAAATGCACCCGATACAAGACGAGTTTAAACACTACACAAACCGACACAAACACGAATATTAGTAAATTTTGTCCCAGGTGTCAAGCTATGTGTTGCCTCTGTCAATACGTCACCTGTAGCCAGTGGCGTAACTAGAAATTTTTCTCCCCCAAGCCAAAAAATTCTTCGGCGCCCCCACCCCCCACCCATAATTGGCAGTAGTAAAGGGAGAAATATGCCTTCGGCGCGCGCCGCCAAAAGGGTGTGTGGCTTAGTTGAAATGGGTGTGGCTTCGCATAAAGGGGCGTGGCATTGCACGCTCGTCCACATGTCAATCTGTTCTAAGTCAGTGGCGCCCCCGCAGCCCCTCGCCCCCAAGCCACCGCGAGGACTGCGGGGGCAGTAGTTACGCCACTGCCTGTAGCGCATTCATCAGAAGTCAGTGTCAAGTTGTGGAACTTTAGGTAAGAGCGTAAGCAGTCCACTGACACCTAAATCCCTTCTTCCTCTTGTACCCAAGCTCCTGCAAGCCACACCACCAACTCCCTTAACGTCAACTTCCTCCTCAGTCAGGAACGTCAGTAGTTCTGCAGGCCATGTCACTGGCAAGACTGAGGAGTCCTCTCCTAACCGGGATTCCTCCGGAGGATCCTTGAGTGGTACGCCTACTGCCGCTGTTGCTGACGCCGCTGCTGTTGTTGCTGCTGGGAGTCAATCATCATCCCAGAGGGGAAGTCAGAAGACCACTTGTACTACTTCAACTAAGCAAATTACTGTCGAACAGTCCTTTGCGAGGAAGATGAAATATGACAGCAGTCATCCTGTTGCAAAGCGGATAACTGAGGCCTTGACAGCTATGTTGGTGTTAAATGTGCATCCGGTATCCGCCATTAGTGAAGTGGGATTTAGACAATTGATGGAGGTAGTGTGTCCCCGGTACCAGAGCCGGATTAAGGGGGGAGCTCCGGGGGTAAGTACCCCTGGGCCCCACGCTGTGAGAGGGCCCCCCGCCACCTGCCGCAGATCAGATCTCAATTACTGATCCGATCTGCGACGCTGCTCACCCCACTGACAGCCGTCAAGCAGCCGCCAGCACTGCAGACGGCTCAGCTGTTCAATGAGAAGTGGTTCTGTGTTCAATGAGAAGTGGTTCTGCAGCCTGCGGCTCCGTGACTGGATGGAGCGCAGGCTGCAGGGGAAGGAGGAGGTGTCCTGGACGTGCCTCGGCGCGGGTTGAGGACGGAGGTTGAAGTACCTGGTGGAGGAGAGAGAGGAACGGGCTCTCCTCCTGTTCACGTCGTCAGCACAACAGTGCAAAAGTAAGAAAGGCTGCCTGAACTTTCTTTTATGCTACTTACAGTTTAAGTTAATGAGCTGGGTCTATTATATATATATATATATATATATATATATATATAGATAGATATATATATATTATATATATATAGATATATATATATTTGTGTGTTAATATATTTATATATATACAGTATGTTTATATATATGTATGTTTTTATATATATATATATATATATATATATATATATAGTGTGTGTGTGTATAGAAATGGCGCTCAATGGTCTCACAATCCGCTAATAAAAAGACAGCAGTCATGGCATTTTGCAACGTTTCGGGCATTTAATACCCGTCGTTAGGCAACCAGTAGTGGTTCCCGGAAGACGGGCATTAAACGCCCAAAATGTTGCAAAATACTATGACTGCTGTCTTTTATTAGCGGATAGTGAGACCATTGAGCGCCATTTGTTCGGTTTGTGTATGCTACATATGCTAATAGGCACCGTGGCAGATGGATCTGTGATTGGGAATGCCAGCTGATCGGAACACACACACACACACATATATATATATATATATATATGTGTGTGTGTGTGTGTGTGTGTTATGATTTTAATTTTAGACCTTAGGGCCCCCTTGTTTTACGTACCTCGGGCCCCCTGAAGCCTTAATCCGGCTCTGCCCGGTACCAAATCCCATCTAGATTCCACTTTACTAGGCAGGCGATACCGAGAATGTACAAAGAAAAAGAGTCACCATTGTCCTACAAAATGCGGTTGTATCCAGTGTCCACTTAACCACGGACATGTGGACAAGTGGAGCAGGGCAGACTCAGGACTATATGACTGTGACAGCCCACTGGGTAAATGTATTGCCTCCCGCAGCAACAACAGCAGCGGCGGCACCAGTAGCAGCATCTCGCAAACACCAACTGGTTCCTAGGCAGGCTACGCTTTGTATCACCGCTTTCCATAAGAGGCATACAGCTGACAACCTCTTACGGAAACTGAGGAAGATCATCACAGAATGGCTTACCCCAAATGGACTCTCCTGGGGATTTGTGATATCGGACAACGCCACCAATACTGTGCGTGCATTACATGTGGGCAAATTCCAGCATGTCCTATGTTTTGCACATACATTGAATTTGGTGGTGCAGAAATTTTAAGAAAAATGACAGGGACGTGCAGGAAATGCTGTCGGTGGCCAGAAAAATTGCGGGCCACTTTCGGCATTCAGCCACCGCGTACTGAAGACTGGAGCGCCATCAAACACATCTGAACCTGCCCTGCTATCACCTGAAGCAAGAGGTGATAACGAGGTGGAATTCAACACTCTAAGGGGGTCATTCCGAGTTGATCGCTAGCTGCCGTTGTTCGCAGCGCAGCGATCAGGCTAAAAATC
The DNA here is from genome assembly GCF_028390025.1 of Pseudophryne corroboree. Classification (NCBI taxonomy): domain Eukaryota; kingdom Metazoa; phylum Chordata; class Amphibia; order Anura; family Myobatrachidae; genus Pseudophryne; species Pseudophryne corroboree. The sequence continues at coordinate 53,020,376 of NC_086448.1, forward strand.
GGCACTTCAGGGCATGCATATGCGGCTCAATGCGCACGTACGACGTACTTTCACAAAAGCCGATGCAGTTTCACACAAGGTCTAGCGACGCTTTTCAGTCGCACTGCTGGCCGCAGTGATTGACAGGAAGTGGGTGTTTCTGGGTGTAACTGTCCGTTTTCGGGGAGTGTGTGTAAAAACGCAGGCGTGTCAGATACAAACATGGGTGTGCCTGGAGAAATGCAGGTGTGGCTGGCCGAACGCAGGGCGTGTTCATGACGTCAAAACAGGAACTAAACAGTCTGCAGTGATCGCAAGCTAGGAGTAAGTCTCGAGCTGCTCAGAAACTGAACAATCTTTTTTTGTAGCAGTGCTGCGATCCTTTCGTTCGCACTTCTGCTAAGCTAAGATACACTCCCAGAGGGCGGCGGCTTAGCGTTTGCATGGCTGCTAAAAGCAGCTAGCGAGTGAACAACTCGGAATGAGGGCCTATATGCGTCAGAGGATGGAGGAGCAACAAAAGGCGATTCAAGCCTATACATTCACCTACGATATAGGCAAAGGAGGGGAAATGCACCTTATTCAAGCGCAGTGGAGAATGATTTCATTCTTGTGCAAGGTTCTCCAACCCTTCGAACTTGCCACACGTGAAGTCAGCTCAGACACTACCAGCTTGAATCAGGTCATTCCCCTCATCAGGCTTTTGCAGAAGCATCTGGAGAAATTGAAGGAGGAGCTAAGACGGAGTGATTCCGCAAAGTATGTGGGACTTGTGGATGGAGCCCTTCATTTACTTTGCCAGGATTCAAGGGTGGTCAATCCGTTGAAATCAGAGCACTACATTTTGGCCACTGTGATCGATCCTAGGTTTAAAGCCTACGTTGTATCTCTCCTTCTGTCAGACACAAGGCTGCAGAGGTTCAAAGGCTGCAGAGGTTCAAAGACCTGCTGGTGAGAAAATTGTCAACTCAAACGGAACGTGACCCGTCAACAGCTAAGATTTCCTAATCCACCCGCTGGCGGTGATGCAGGCCAGTCAGGAGCGAGTGCTGACATCTGGTCCGGACTGAAGGACCTGCCAACAATTACTGACATGTCTACTGTCACTGCATATGATTCTGTCACCATTGAAAGAATGGTGGACGATTATATGAGTGACAGCATCCAAGTAGGCATGTACGTATACTGGCAGGAAAAAGAGGCAATTTGGACGCCCTTGCACAAACTGGCTTTATTTTACCTAAGTTGCCCCCCCCCCCCCCCCCCCCTCCAGTGTGTACTCCGAAATAGTGTTTAGTGCAGCCGGTAACCTCGTCAGCGATTGGTGTAGGAAGTTACTTACACAAAATGTGGAGAAGATGATTTTCATCAAAATTAATTATAAATTCCTCCGGGAAGACCTTGACCAGCAATTGCCTACAGAAAGTACACAGGGACCTGTGATGGTGGATTCCAGTGGGGATGAATTAATACTCTGTGAGCAGGAGGATGTACACAGTGAAAGGGGTGAGGAATCGGAGGATGAAGATGAGGTCGACATCTTGCCTCTGTAGAGACAGTTTGTGCAAGGAGAGATTGATTGCTTCTTTTTTGGTGGGGGCCCAAACAAACCAGTCATTTCAGCCACAGTCGTAGGGCAGACCCTGTCGCTGAAATGATTGGTTTGTTAAAGTGTGCATGTCCTGTTTATACAACATAAGGGTGGGTGGAAGGGCTCAAGGACAATTCCATCTTGCACCTCTTTTTCTTCTTTTCATCATGTGCTGTTTGGGGCCTGAATGCCACTGCAGTGCCAGGTGTTTGTGCCGCACACTTGTATTGCTTAGCTTAGTCATACAGCTACCTCATTGCACATATTTTACTTCTTTGCATAATGTGCTGTTTGGGACTTAGGTTTTAAATCTGCCATCCTGTCTTCCACTGAAGTGCCACTCCTAGATGGGCCAGGTGTTTGTGCCGCACACTTGTGTTGCTTAGATTAGTCATACAGCCACCTCGGTGCAACCTTTTGGCCTAAAAACAACATTGTGAGGTGTTTAGAATAGACTAGAAATGAGTGGAAATGAATGTTATTGAGGTTAATAATACCGTAGGAGCAAAATTACCCCCAAATTCTGTGATTTTACCTGTTTTTATGTTTTTTTTTTCAAAAATCAACCAGATCCAAAAACCAAAACCAAAACACAAAAGAATGGTTTTGGCAAAACCAATCCAAAACCAAAACATGAGCGGGGAATTAGAACCAAAACACAAAACATGAAAATTGCCTGCCGCACATCTCTACTAAGAACAAGGGGTTATATTTCCAAAGGTCCCGATTTTGTCCAAGTTTGTTTTTTTCTTCTAAGTGTCATCTCGGGAATTTACTAAGCACAAATCTCGGCAGTGTTGGGGCTATTCGCAATGGTTTTCACGGCAGAGGGCAGAAAGACGAATGAATAGACCATCGGTCAAACGAGGCTGTTTGTTCATACAACACGGGAATTTACTATTCATTCATATTTTGGTGTTTGCCCCTGAATGTTCAATTGCAGTTGTTGGTTTTTTTTGCGACTCGTAAAAAAAAAGCAGCAAAAAAATAGACCTGCTTTTTCCTGGCATGTTTTGATAGTCATGCACGGATCAGTGAGATCCGTGCATGCTTATCTGTGGGAAAGGGTCTGTTTAGCTTAAAAATGTAAAAAAAAAAATTGCATGAGGTCCCCTATCCTAAGCATAACCAGCCTCGGGCTCTTTGAGCCGGCCCTGGTTGTAAAAATATAGGGGGGGGAATGCGTATTGCCCCCCCATATTCATACAACCAGCACCGGGCTCTGTGTCCGGTCCTGGATCCAAAAATACGAGGGACAAACTATGTAGGGGTCCCCCGTATTTTTAAAACCAGCACCGGGATCCACTAGCCAGAGAGACAATGCCACAGCCGGGGGACACTTTTATATAGGTCCCTGCGGCCATGGCATTACCCCCCAACTAGTCACCCTTGGCCATGGTACCCTGAAGAAGTGGGGACCCCTTAAATCAAGGGGTCCCCCCTCCAGCCACCCAAGGGCCAGGGATGAAGCCCGAGGCTGTCCCCCCCATCCCTGGGCGTTGGATGGGGGGCTGATAGCCTTTGTGTAAAAATAAGAATATTGTTTTTTGTTGAAGAACTACAAGTCCCAGCAAGCCCCCCCCCCCCCGCAAGCTGGTACTTGGAGAACCACAAGTACCAGCATGCGGGGAAATAACAGGCCCGCTGGTACCTGTAGTTCTACAACAACAAAAATACCCCGCAAAAAACACAACACACATCGTGATAGTAAAGCTTTATTTTACATACATGCACACTTAAGGCCCATACACACTTGACGATAAAATGAGCGACGTCGTTCATTTCAGCCCTCATCAACGACGTCGCTCATTATATCGTCAAGTGTGTATGCATCCGACGACCACCGATGCGCGGCCCCGCGGGACGTTAACGACCCTCGCTTATCTGTGGAGCATGTATGCTCAATTTCCACTATGGTCGTTACCGACCAGAGACGTGTTGAATGTGTATGGTGTGAACGACCAACGACCAAGCCACTGTTCACCAGCCCTGTTCCCAGCTCATTATTTTAATAAACTGTTCAGCTTGGATGCTTCAACGATGAATGGTCTTTGATCTTTGGTCTTTGGTCGTTGGTAGTGTGTATGCTCATGTCGTTTGCTCAGCTGTTGAAGGGAAGTTCAAGGGAAGTCGTTAACGACGTGTGCATCATCAAGTGTGTATGGGCCTTTACACACTCACATACTTACCTACTGTTCCACAGAGCCCCTCGGTCCCCTTGTCCAGTAGAATCCACGGGGTACCTGTCAAATAAAAATTATACTTACAACCAATCCTGTGTAGATCTGTCCTCACCTTATCCGACGTAATCCATGGACCTGAATAAAAAAACAAACCGAAAACCCGATCCACGTACTTAAATGGGTTCCATGTTTACACATGGAACCCCTTTCCCCGAATGCCGGGACCCCCCGTGACTTCTGTCACTGAAGGTCCCGTCAGCCAATCAGGGAGCATCACGTAATGGCGCTCTTCTGATTGACAGTCTAGGAGCGCACAGCCAATCAGCAGGAGTGCACTGGCTAGAATGGAGGAGAGCACTTCTCCATTCTACTCAATGTTGGGAACTTTGTGATCTGCGGTTAACTGCGAAGTTAATTGGGTTCACCCACAAGAGTGTAAACAGTTAATTGGGGTCACCCACATTAATTGTAAACAGAGACATCAGGCATGATTTAGAGATGGACGGTAATTGTATTGCCACTGTGCATTTGTACGCAGATGCAGTGCGGAAATATGGTAATGTCATAGGAAGCCACCTACTGTACTGTCGACATTGCAGATCTGAGTTTTGTGTTTCTAACTAGCCGTGACTTGGGACAGGAGACATATCTCCAAAAAGTATTTTAACCATGTCGGCATTATACCTTTAAACATAATGGTTTATGATTATGTTTAAAACTATAATGCCGACACATATAAAGTCCTTAAAATATTATCTCTACCATGTCTGCGTTCTCTGGTCGACATTACACTGTCAGTATTCTGATTGTCAACATTGTGTATGTGGATGGATCATATCAAACTCCATTATATAAGCTACAATCTCCCCCCCACACACACACACACATACACACTCTCCTTACGCTGTTGCCCTGCCCCGAAAATCCCTATTTTTGATCCAGAGATATCTCAATACATTTTTTTCTTGCATCCAGGAGGACCTGAGATCTCAGGTAGTAAATCTCCCTTTTCTCGCTCCATCATCCAAACAATATGACTAGGGTGGCCAATCCCAGGATCGGGATCCGTGGGATCCCGGCCTAAAATTGGCCAGAATTGAATCCTGGGATTGGAGCTTCCAATACCGGGGATTTTGGAATTGGCCAGCACTTTAGTATTTTCTATGCCAGGCAGCGATGAGAGCCCTCAGGGGGCTCAGACGCTGCCCGGCTCCCTCTGCTCAGCTCCCCCTAGCTCCGTCTGGACGCACTGCGCAGCGTGAAGTGAAGTCAGAGGTCACGCTGCACAGCCACCCTCCCACCAACCGGACCTCACAGCTAGTGGCCCACCCCTGATCTCATCCAGATTACAGTTAGTTAGAGAGAGCGCTCAGACATCCAGAAGGAGATAGCAGAGAGAAAGCTGGAGACCTGAGAGAGGAATGAGGGGGGCAGATCAGGAGAGGAGAGGTAGAGTTGTGTGTCATCAGCATAGAGGTGGTATTGAAGGCCAAAGGAGTTAATGAGTGCACCCAGGGAAGAGGTGTACAGGGAGAACAGAAGGGGGCCTAGGACAGAACCCTAAGGGACACCAACAGGAAGGATGGAAGGGTGTGAGGTGGTTCCGGAGGCAGACACAGAGAAGGAGCGGTTAATGAGATATGAGGTAAACCAGTCAAGGACGGTGCTAGAGAGGCCAACATTTTGGAGTGTGCAGAGGAGGAGAGGGTGATCCATGGTGTCAAAGGCAGCAGAGAGGTCCAGAAGGATGAGCAAAGAGAAGTGGCCCTTGAATTTGGCCGAAAGCAGGTCATTAGTGACTTTCACCAGGGCAGTCTCGGTGGAGTGGAGTGGGCGAAAGCCAGATTGTAGTGGATCAAGGATGGAGTGGTCAGAGAGGTAGCTTGTGAGGCGGCTGTAGACCAGTCGTTCAAGTAGTTTGGAGGTGAAGGGGAGAAGAGAGATGGGGCGGTAGCTAGTGAGTGATGAAGGGTTGAGGTTGGTTTTTTTGAGAATAGGGGACACCAGAGCATGTTTGAATGGTGAGGGAAAGATGCCAGTAGAGAGAGATAGGTTAAAGAGGTGAGCAAGGTGGGAGCAGGCAGTGGGGGGAGGGAGCGGAGAAGATGGGAGGGGGTCCAAGGGGCAGGTTGAGGGGGGAGGATAGGATGAGGGAGTGGACTTCCTTGTCTGAGGTGGGACGGAAGCAGGACAGGGTGGGAGGGATGGTGGGGGCAGAGGGGCAGCAGAGGGGTTATGGGAGGAGATGTAATTTTTAATATCCTCAATTTTGGAGATGAAGGAGGCAAAGTCAGTGGCAGTGAGGGAGGAGGGGTGAGAAGGAGGAGGGGGGCGAAGGAGAGTGTTGAAAGTTTTAAAGAGTCGGCGTGGACTGGAGGACTGAGAAGAGATGAGTGCTTGGAAAAAGGATTGCTTGGCGAGAGAAAGAGCAGAGCTATAGGAGGAGAGGATAAACTTGAAATGGAGGAAGTCTGTCAGAGAGTGAGATCTCCTCCAGGAGTGTTCTGCGGAGTGTGAACATTTTTGTAGGAATCGTGTAAGTTTGGTGTGCCAGGGTTGGGGTTTAGAGCGGCGGAGGGGGACAGAGGAGAGGGGGGCCACAGAGTCGAGAGCAGCAGTAAGGGTTATAGAAGGCGGCTGCCTGGTTGGGACAAGTCATAGTTGAAAGAGGAGAGAGGAAGGTCTCGAGGGAGGACAGGAGAGCGGAGTTGAGAGACCCGAGTGTTAGGCGCCGGGGTCCGCTCGTCGGTGCGGCCCGGCGCCTAGCAACCAGGGACGCCGTACGTGGACAGCCGCCGGCTCCCTGGCAACGCTGGACGCCGGGCGCGCTGAGCCGCACGGACCCTAGCAACGGGGACGCCACTGGCGGACCGTGTTCCCCGTTGCTAGGTTTTAAGAGTTAATGTATTCTCCTGCTCTCTGGCCATGCAGCAAGGCAGCTGCACGGCATTTATTCTAATCAGCCTTTTGGCAGCTGATTGGAGGACTCCTTGTTAAATACACTCCCAGGGCTTCTCACAGACGCCGGTAATAGCTTCCTGCATGCTGTTTCTGTTTGCTGAGAGTCTGTTCCAGTCTTGCTGTATCCGGTCATTCCAGTATTCGGAAGTCCTGAACTCGGAAGTTTGTCATCTTATTCCTGGAGTCCTGACTAATCACCATATAACATCCAGTGGTGTTCGTGAGTCGCGGCCTTGCCGTGTGTTGCGGCTTGTCCGCTTTATTATTTATTATTTGTGTTTTGGAGCATTCTGCGGAGGGTTCCGCTTCCACAGGTCCACTCTGGTATCCGGCGGTGCTGGGTAGGAGTATTGGACAAGTGGATTTTGGTTGTCCTTTTCCCTGGCGGGTTTCCGCACATACTTCTGTTTTTGTTAGTTAGCTTGTTGCCCCTGGCCTGTTGTCAGTCAGAGGTCCTCTTGTTATCATCCTGCCTCGGATTTCCCTTTGTCTCTCACTAAGACCGGGGGGCACCGGAGTTGGGCAGACATAATCCGCCCTTCAAACGTGGCTGCCAGGGGCTCAAGAAACCATAGTCTCGCAGGGGATTTCCGATAGCACGGGTGAGACAATAGAGTTAGGGCGCCAGGGGCAACTAGTCTTCCCTGCTCCCGTTACCTGCATTCCATTCCAGCGCTCTGGTCCTTGTCATAAAATCTCCTCCGGTCAGGAGTGCTGGAATCATAACATTATTACCGGCCATACCAAAACTTAAAATTAAACGGAGTTTAATTTTTATTCAGTTTTTTGTAAGAAATTGTCGGCCTCATGAATCCAACAGGGTTAGGACCAAATCCTGGTCAGCTCTTAGTCAGTCAGATTCAAGAACTTACTCAGATGGTTCAGGATCTTTCCCTTCGGGTGAAGTCGCAGGAAGATCTTTTACGAACTTCCCCGAGGGTAGTTCCTGAACCAAAAATGTATTTGCCTGACCGTTTTTCTGGTGATAGAAAAGAGTTTTTTAATTTTAAAGAATCCTGTAAACTTTATTTTCGTTTAAGACCGATCTCATCGGGTACTGAATCTCAGCGGGTCGGGATTATTATTTCTTTGCTCCAGGGGGATCCCCAGACTTGGGCATTTGGTTTAAAAGCAGATGATCCGGTGTTTTTGTCAGTAGATGCTTTTTTTGGGTCTTTAGGACTGTTATATGATGACCCTGATAGAGAGGCATCCGCTGAAGGTCAATTGCGCGCTCTCAGACAGGGTAGGAATCCTGCAGAGGTTTATTGTACGGAGTTTCGCCGGTGGTCGAACGACTGTGGCTGGAATGACCCAGCCCTGCGCAGTCAGTTTCGCCTCGGCTTATCAGAATCAATTAAAGACAGTCTCCTCCAGTATCCCGCTCCTGAGACTCTCGATAAACTCATGGAGCTTTCTATTAAGATTGATCGTCGTCTCAGAGAGCGGAAGGCTGAAAAAGGAGCATCGGTCAGGTCATCTCCGTGTGTATATTCCATCCCTGAGGACATAGAGGAGCCCATGCAGATGGGTCTCTCCCGGTTGTCTCCTGAAGAGAGAGCCAGAAGGCAAAACTCTGGTCTTTGTTTGTACTGTGGGAGTAAGGGACATTTTGCTCGTAATTGTCCGAATAAGTCGGGAAACGCCTTGACCAGGTGAATTGTGAGGGGGTTCACCTAGGTCTGCAGCTTATCTCCTCGCATAACTCCCTTTTAGTCCCAGCTAAGGTTTCCTTTGGCAGCCTCAGTTCCTCGGTGTCGGCTTTTGTCGACAGTGGAGCCGCAGGAAACTTTATGGATTTAACTTGGGCCAAGGCCTTAGGCATTCCTCAGTTATCTTTGGGTAGGAGTGTCACCATGCATGGTTTAGATGGGAGTCCACTGTCCAATGGGGTTATTTCCCTCTGTACACCCCCTGTACTACTTACGGTAGGAGCTCTTCATTCTGAAAAGATCGAGTTCTTCCTTACCCATTGCCCAGCAGTTCCAGTGGTTCTGGGTCACCCTTGGCTGGCCTTTCACAATCCCACCATTGATTGGCGGTCAGGGGAGATTTCTCAATGGGGTGCCTTCTGTGATAAGGAATGTATTTCGTTTCCAGTCAGAATAGCTGCTGCAATTCCTGAACTCATTCCCGTGGAGTACCAGGAGTTTGCTGATGTGTTCTCCAAGGGCAATGCAGACCTTCTGCCTCCCCATCGGCCTTATGATTGCGCCATTGAGCTAATTCCTGGTGCCGCATTGCCAAAGGGAAGGTTATATGCTTTATCCGGGCCAGAAACTGCGGCCATGAATGACTATGTTAAAGAGAGCCTAGGGAAAGGATTTATTAGGTCATCTAAATCTCCTTTAAGTGCAGGCTTCTTCTTTGTGGAGAAAAAGGATGGCTCACTCAGACCTTGCATTGACTATAGAGCAGGGGTGGCCAACCAGTCAGAGACAAAGAGCCTAAAAAAATGTGTTAGGTACGTCAAAGAGCCGACATCGAGCCAAAAGCACACATGCAAAAATGGGGTGTGGCCTTGTGCCTTCTAGGCCACGCCCCTGGTATAAAATACATTGAAAAAGCCACTTCCACATAACATAATTGTAAAAGCCAGATCCACATAAAAAATATATTGAAAATTCCAGATTCACATAATACACTTCAACTCCCCCATGTGTCACTCCAACCAGCACCCTCTTGTCAATCCAACCAGCACCCTCCTGTCACTCCAACCAGCACCCTCCTGTCACTTCAGACAGCACCCTCCTGTCACTCCAACCAGCACCCTCCTGTCACTCCAACCAGCACCCTCCTGTCACTCCAGCCAGCACCCTCATGTGTCACTCCAGCTTCCCCCAATTCATGCCATTTCAGCAGCCCCTTATGTGTACTCTGTTTGCTGGTGGGTGTCTCATCTCTAGTATCTGGCTCCCTCAGTTCCCATAGTGCTGCTGCGTGTTTTTCTGGAGAGCAGTGGTTACCGGATCTGTTGTAGTCATGTGACTTTGTGTGGTAGGAGCCACATTTGAAGAAAGAAAGAGCCGCATGTGGCTCAAGAGCCACAGGTTGGCCACCGCTGCTATAGAGCCTTAAATAAAATCTCAGTTAAAAATACTTATCCTCTGCCGCTGATTTCTGTCCTCTTTGATCAGCTGCGTTCGACTGTGATTTTCTCCAAAATCGATCTAAGAGGAGCGTATAACCTCATCCGAATCAGGTCCGGAGATGAGTGGAAGACAGCCTTCAGTACTCAGTCGGGTCACTACGAGTACCTAGTGATGCCGTTCGGCTTGTCTAACGCTCCAGCAGTTTTCCAGGACCTCATTAACGATGTGCTCCGTGACTTCCTAGGGAAATTCGTGGTCGTTTACTTAGGCGACATCCTGATTTATTCTGACTCTATTGAACAACATGTTACCCAGGTGCGTCAGGTTCTTCAAAAGTTACGTGAGAATCATCTATATGCCAAACTGGAGAAATGCGAGTTTCATGTCACGGAGGTATCTTTTTTAGGATACATTATTTACCCTCTGGGATTTTTCATGGAACCAAAGAAGTTTCAGGCCATCCTTAGTTGGGCGCAACCCACCAATTTAAAAGCAATTCAGCGCTTTTTAGGGTTTGCGAATTATTACAGGAGGTTCATTCATTCCTTCTCCGACCTGGTTGCTCCCATTGTGGCCCTGACAAAGAAAGGAGCGGATCCTACCAACTGGTCGCGTGAAGCGGAGTTGTCCTTTCGGGCCTTGAAACAAGCTTTTGTCTCGGCTCCAGTCCTTAGACATCCCAATCCAGGATTGCCCTTCGTGGTGGAGGTTGATGCCTCGGAGATTGGAGTAGGGGCTATACTATCTCAAAAGGATCCAGAGTCTCAGGAACTACATCCTTGTGCCTTTATGTCTAGGAAATTCTCCTCCGCTGAATCCAACTATGACGTTGGTAACCGGGAACTACTGGCAATAAAATGGGCTTTCGAGGAGTGGAGGCATTGGCTGGAGGGAGCAACACATACCATTTCAGTATTGACTGACCATAAGAATCTGCAATACATCGAATCAGCTAAGCGGCTGAATGCCCGGCAGGCTCGTTGGGCTTTGTTCTTTACTCGTTTCAAGTTTATTATAACTTTCAGGCCAGGTTCCAAGAATACCAAGGCAGATGCTCTGTCACGCAGTTTTCTTCCGGTTCATGAAAACAGTCCTGTTCCTCCCATACTTCCATCTTCAGTCATTTGGGCAGGCCTCACACAAGATTTATTTACCCAGTTAAAACAGCTTCAACACCAAGCTCCTGGAAATTCTCCTGCTGGTCGTCTTTACGTCCCTGAGTTCCTGAGAGCTAATGTTTTGACTGAGTTCCATGATAACAAAGTTTCCGGGCATCCAGGGATCTCTAAGACATTGGAGTTAGTCTCCCGCTCAGTATGGTGGCCTGGTCTTTCTAAAGACGTTAAGGAGTTTGTTTCTTCATGTCAGGTTTGTGCACAGCATAAGGTTCCCCGTTCCTTGCCTATCGGGCAACTTATGCCTTTGAATGTCCCTCTCAGGCCATGGTCTCATATTTCCATGGATTTTGTGGTGGACCTTCCCCTTTCAGCTGGATGCAGAGTCATTTGGGTGGTAGTAGACCGTTTTAGCAAGATGGCTCATTTCATTGCCCTTCCCCGACAGCCATCTGCCCAAGGATTGGCAGTGTTGTTTCTCCGCCATATTTTCAGACTTCATGGGTTGCCCACTGATATTGTTTCTGATCGGGGTCCACAATTCGTTGCACAATTCTGGAAGTGTTTTTGTGCTTCATTAAAGATGAGATTGTCATTAACATCTGGTTACCACCCACAGTCCAACGGGCAAACCGAGCAAGTTAACCAATCATTGAAACAGTATTTGCGTTTGTACTCAGCCAAACTCCAGAATGATTGGTCCGAGTTTCTTCCATTAGCGGAGTTTGCTTACAATAATTCTTGTCATTCCTCCACCAACGTGTCCCCATTCTTTTCAGTTTTTGGTTTTCACCCCAGAGCTAATTCTTTTTTTCAACATTCCTCAGTTTCCTCGCTAACCTTAACCTCCCATCTCAGAGCCATTTGGAAAAAAGTGCACCTTGCTCTCAGAAAAGCGGCCTTTCGAGAGAAAAATTTTTCTGACCGGCTCCGACGTCCTTGCAATTTTAAGGTGGGAGATAGGGTATGGTTGTCGACTCATAACATTAGACTTCGACAATCTTCAGCTAGGTTGGGACCCAAATTTATTGGACCATTTCATATCATTAAAAAAGTTAACCCAGTTGCTTTCCGGTTACGTTTACCAAAATCTCTTCGGATTGGTAATACGTTTCATTGCTCCCTGTTGAAGCCATACATTTCTTCCAATAAATTTCCTCGGAAGATCTCTCAGGGAAGATCTCCAGTGGATGTACAGGGACAACAGGAGTTCCTGGTGGAGAAGGTTCTCGATTCCAAGTTGTCCAGGGGCCGGCTTTATTTTCTGGTTCACTGGAAAGGTTATGGTCCAGAGGAAAGGTCCTGGGTCCTGGATAAGGATCTTCATGCCCCAAGGCTCAAGAGGGCATTTTTTCGGAAGTTTCCTTGGAAGCCTGGCTTTAGGGGTTCCTTGACCCCTCCTCAAGGGGGGGGTACTGTTAGGCGCCGGGGTCCGCTCGTCGGTGCGGCCCGGCGCCTAGCAACCAGGGACGCCGTACGCGGACAGCCGCCGGCTCCCTGGCAACGCTGGACGCCGGGCGCGCTGAGCCGCACGGACCCTAGCAACGGGGACGCCACTGGCGGACCGTGTTCCCCGTTGCTAGGTTTTAAGAGTTAATGTATTCTCCTGCTCTCTGGCCATGCAGCAAGGCAGCTGCACGGCATTTATTCTAATCAGCCTTTTGGCAGCTGATTGGAGGACTCCTTGTTAAATACACTCCCAGGGCTTCTCACAGACGCCGGTAATAGCTTCCTGCATGCTGTTTCTGTTTGCTGAGAGTCTGTTCCAGTCTTGCTGTATCCGGTCATTCCAGTATTCGGAAGTCCTGAACTCGGAAGTTTGTCATCTTATTCCTGGAGTCCTGACTAATCACCATATAACATCCAGTGGTGTTCGTGAGTCGCGGCCTTGCCGTGTGTTGCGGCTTGTCCGCTTTATTATTTATTATTTGTGTTTTGGAGCATTCTGCGGAGGGTTCCGCTTCCACATGTCCACTCTGGTATCCGGCGGTGCTGGGTAGGAGTATTGGACAAGTGGATTTTGGTTGTCCTTTTCCCTGGCGGGTTTCCGCACATACTTCTGTTTTTGTTAGTTAGCTTGTTGCCCCTGGCCTGTTGTCAGTCAGAGGTCCTCTTGTTATCATCCTGCCTCGGATTTCCCTTTGTCTCTCACTAAGACCGGGGGGCACCGGAGTTGGGCAGACATAATCCGCCCTTCAAACGTGGCTGCCAGGGGCTCAAGAAACCATAGTCTCGCAGGGGATTTCCGATAGCACGGGTGAGACAATAGAGTTAGGGCGCCAGGGGCAACTAGTCTTCCCTGCTCCCGTTACCTGCATTCCATTCCAGCGCTCTGGTCCTTGTCATAAAATCTCCTCCGGTCAGGAGTGCTGGAATCATAACACCGAGATTGCGTCTGGTGATGGTGGGTCTTGGCAAAAGAAAGCAGATGGTGGTCAGAGAGAGGGAAGGAAGAGTTATAGACATCAGAGAGATCACATCGGTGGGTGGAGACAAGGTCGAGGGAGTGGCCGAGATTGTGAGTAGGGGCGGAGGACCATTGATAAAGTCCAAAGGAGGTGAAAAGGGTAAGAAGATTAGAAGAAGCTGCATTAGTGATGTCGATAGGGATGTTAAAGTCACCGAGGATGATAGAGGGGAGGTCGGAGGAGAGAAAGTGGGGAAGCCAGGCAGCAAAGTTGTCAAGGAAAGGTGAACAGCAGCCAGGGGGGTGGTAGATCACTGCCACATGGAGGTGAATGGGGTAGAAGAGGCGGATAGTGTGGACCTCAAAGGTGGAGAAGGTGAGGGAGGGCTCAGGTGGGATGACACGAAAGGTGCAGTTTGTGGGTGAAGGAGAGGCCTCCGTAGGAGAGGGCAGCAGGGGAGGTGGTGGCAGAGGAGGAGTGCCAGGTTTCAGTGATGGCAAGAAGGTTAAAAGAATGGGAGATGAAGAGGTTGTGGATAGCTGGCAACTTGTTGCAGATTAATCTAGCATTCCAGAGTGCACAGGAGAAGGGAAGAGAGGGGACAGGGGAAATGGGGATCAGGTTTGCTAGGGGCTCTCATTGGGTTAGCAGCAGGTCTATCACAACCAGTCCACAGCTGATTGGGCGAGAAACGCCCTCCCACACAGGTTACATCCAATGGGAGGCTCTTCCCTTTGGCTGCTGTGTGTTCCCAGAATAGGATTAACAATGGGGCAGATGGAGCTGCAGCTCCAGGTCCACACCCCAAAATAGGCCCACTGCATCTGCAGCAACATACCCTCCAACAATTTACACATAAAAATCGCTACAAATTCGAAAAGGGGGCATGGCCACGGGTAAAGTGGCGTGGCCACGCCCCTTTTCCTATACTTTCAATGGAAGTTTGGAGAGCCATAAATTGGTACAGACCATAAAAAAGGTCCTGTACCTGCAAAAAAGGTACAGCTGGAGGGTATGCCACTGCATCTGCAGCAAGTCTCTGCGCTGTAGATAGGGGGGGGGAAATCCTTTTACTCATACCTCCCAACTTTCTCATTATCCGAAGAGGGACACATGTGCGGCAAAAAGGGGGCGTGGCTTCGTGGAGGGCACGCAATTGCCTACCCCGCCCCCAACCCCCCCCCCCCCCCCCCAGCACACACACACACACACACTCACACACACACACCGCTGGACACTGCGGCCCACAGGTGGGACAGCGGGACAGTCCCAAAAGAAAACAGGACTGTCCTGCGAAAATTGGGACAGTTGTCCTGCTGCCAGTCCGCCTGCCCCCTCCGCCATCAACAATCTCCACTCCCTAGCCGGAGCCCACTGGAAAAAAAGTTGCTGCAGCCACCGGCATAGATGTGTATGAAAGCAGCGCAGCAGAAGGCTTTCATAGCCCTACCTGCACCGCATACTCTCTGAGCCCCGGAGCCTCCTCTGCGCGTGATGTCACAAAAGTGCCTCCCTGCCACAGCCGTGCCCAGATCCCCAGAGGCCCTGACTCCGCAGCACAGCACCTGGCCTGCCGGCCTGGAAGCCCTGAGATGGCTAATGTAATGGATAGAGTGATATCGCGGAGGGTAAGGTCTGGACGCTGAATCAATGTAAAAGGTGACAGTACTGTGCAGTGCAGTGACACTGCACAGCACTCTCACCTTTTACATTGATTCAGCCAGTCAGTCAGTTCTGCCAGTCAGTCACTATTGTTAGCGCCAGTGTCCCAACGCGTCGCAAGGGAAGTAGACGCAATAAATAAACTACAGCTCCCAGCAGCCCTTAGCACCAAAGTATTCCGGCCCTTAGGGCTGCAGGGAGCTGTAGTTTATTGAGTGCGTCTTCTTCCATGTAATGTAACGCGTTGGGACACCGGCGCTAACAATAGTGACTGGCTGCTGTGCGAGTCTCCGGGAGAGCCACTGTCAAAGGAAGGACAGCAGCTTAGCTGCTTCCATGAGAAGCATTAGCTACCCCTCCCCCACCCACCGCACCCACCCCTCCCCCACCCGCGGCACCCCTGCAACCTCTCCTCCCTCACCCGCCGTGGCTCCAGACCCCCACCCGCGGCACCCATGCACCCCCACCTGCAGCACCCCCGCAACCGCCCCTCCCCCACCCGCAGCACCCCCGGGCCCCATCCACATCTCCCCCGCACCGACCACTCCCCCGACCACAGCACCTACTAGGTGATTCATCAGGCCCTGCGTGCGCTGTTCACGCTGTTGCAAGGGGCTTTGAACCCTTAACTATCACACACCCTCTGTCCGTGCAATATTTAACCACTCAAACAATTATGATTGGAGGTAATACTCCATATAATAAAAATATTGCACGCCACAAAGGTGTGCAAGGGTTAAGGGGGCGTAGCCCCTTACGATGGTGTGAACAGCACCCATAGGGCGCGATGAATCACCGAGTATATATATATATATATATATATATATATATTTATCTATATATATCTATATATACATATACTAGGTTATTCATCGCGCCCTACGGGCGCTCTTCACGCCGTCGTAAGGGGCTACGCCCCCTTAACCCTTGCACACCCGTGTGGCGTGGAATATTTTTATTATATGGAGTATTACATCCAATCATAATTGTGTGAGTGGTTAAATATTGCACGGACAAAGGGCGTGCAATGGTTAAGGGGTGGAAGCCCCTTGCAATGGCGTGAACAGCGCACACAGAGCCTGGTGAATCACCTAGTAGGTGCTTTGGTTGGGGAAGTAGGGGGTGCGGGGAAGAGGCGGATGGGATCCTGGGGTGCCACGGGAGTAGTGGTGCCGCAGGTGGGGGAGGGTGCGTGGGTGCTGCGGGTGGTGATCCGGAGCCGCTTTGGGTGGCGGAGGAGCAGTTGCGGGGTTGACCCGGGTGGGGGAGGGGTGGATGCGGTGGTGCGGCGGGAGGTACAGGTGCGGGGTCGCTGCGGGTGGGGGAGGGGGTCCGGAGCTATAGCGGGTGCTGGTGGGGGAGTGTGGGGGTACTGTGAGTGGGGAAGGGGCGGGTAATGCTTATCCTGCTTCTTCCCCTGTCAGCAGCTACGCTGCTGTCCTCCCTTTGGCAGTGGCTCTCCCGGAGACTCGCACAGCAGGCAGTCATTATTGTTCGCGCCGGTGTCCCAATGCGCCGCATTACAGGGAAGAAGATGTACGCAATAAACTACAGGTCCCAGCAGCCCTAAGGGGCAGAATGCTTCGGTGCTAAGGGCTGCTGGGAGCTGTAGTTTATGTAGTGCGTCTACTTCCCTGTAATTTGGTGCATTGGGACACTGGTGCTAACAATAGTGACGAACTGTGTGACTGGCTGAATCAATGTAAAAGGTGAGAGTGCTGTGCAGTGTCAGTTGACACTGCACACAGGGACGGCGCTAGCCGCTTAGCAAAGGGATTCAGTGCAGGGCTGCACCAGGAAGGAAAGGCTTTCTCTCTGCTCTGCATCCCTGTGCTGAGCTTCTGCTGCTATCCCTGCTGCTGCCGGCTGCTGTCACACATGCAGCGGCGCCTAAAGCACAAAACCTTTTCTCCCCCTCGGCGCCGGCAGCACAAAGCCTCCTCTCCCCCTCGGCGCCGTCAGCACAAAACCTCATCTCCACCCCCCCACCCCCCCTCCCCTGTGTGACATTCAGTGGCCGGGAGGGAGCCAAAGTGGGCGGAGCTAGATGGGAGTAAGGGGCGGAGCTACATGGGACCATGCTGCAACAGGAGGATGAGCTGCTATGTATGTACAGTATGTATGTGTGTGTGTTTGTATATATATGTGTCTGTTGTGTGTGTGTATGTGTGACTGCTGCATAAGGTGTGTAAGCGTCACTGGTACAGGGGGCGTTACGTGTCTAAGTGGCACTGGTACAGGGGCGTTACGTGTCTAAGCGGCACTGGTACGGGGGGGGGCGTGACATGTGTAAGCGTCACTGGTTCAGGGGGCATTACATGTATAAGCGTCTCTGGTACAGGGGGCATTACATGTGTAAGTGTCTCTACTACAGGGGTCATTATGGACGCTGTGCGTTTGTAAAGTATGCGAGGGTGCAAATTTATAGTTTGCAGGGGGTCACTGAACACTCTAGCAACGGCCCTGACTACACACCCACTGCACTGCACAGCACTGTCACCTTTTACATTGATTCAGCGTCCAGACATTACCCTCCATGATATCACCCTCTCTATCCGCTACATGAACCATCTCCTCGGGGCTTCCAGGCCAGCAGGCCAGGTGCTGTGTTGCGGAGTCAGGGCCTCTGGGGATCTGGGTGCGGGTGTGGTGGGGAGGCACTTCTGTGACATCACACGCAGAGGAGGCTCCAGGGCTCAGAGAGTATGCGGTGCAGGGAGGCCTATGAAAGTCTTCCGCTGCGCCGCTTTCATACACATCTATGCCGGTGGCCGCAGCAGCTTTTGTTCCACCTGCGGCGTGGCTAGTGAGTGGGGATTGTTGCTGCCGGAGGTGGACTGGCAGCAAGACATTGGTGGTCATTCCGAGGTGATTGTTCGCTAGCAGTTTTTAGCAGCCGTGCAAACGCTATGCTGCCGCCCACTGGGAGTGTATTTTAGCTTAGCAGAAGTGCGAACGAAGGGATCGGAGAGCAGGTCCAAAAATATTTTGTGCAGTTTCAGAGTAGCTTCAGACCTACTCGGCGCTTGCGATCATTTCAGACCATTCAGTTCCTGATTTGACGTCATGAACACGCCCTGCGTTCACCCAGCCACGTCAGCGTTTTTCCGAACACTCCCTGAAAACGGCCAGTTGACACCCAGAAACGCCCTCTTCCTGTCAATCACTCTGCGGCTGCCTGTGCGACTGAAAAGTATCGCTAGACCCTGTGTAAAATGACATCGTTTGTTGTAATAGTACGCCGCACGTGCGCATTGCGCTGCATACGCATGCGCAGAAGTGCAGAGTTTTTGCCTGACCGCTGCACAGCGAATGAATGCAGCTAGCGATCAACTTAGAATGACCCCCATAGGACGCTGCAGTAAAAGGATTGTTTTTCCCCCTATCTACAGTGCATAGACTTGCTGCAGATACAGTGGCACACCCTCCAGCTGCACCTATTTGGCAGGTACAGTCCCTTTTTTTTATGGTCTGTACCGTTTTTTGACTCTCCAAGCTTCCATTGAAAGTATAGGAAAAGGGGAGTGGCCACGGCGCTGTACCCGTGGTCACGCCCCCTTTTCAAATTTGCATCAATGTTTAAGTGTAAAGTGTTGGAGGGTATGATGCTGCAGATGCAGTGGGACTATTTTGGGATGTGGGGCTGAAGCTGCAGTTCCATCAGTCCCATTGCTAATCCTGCTCTGTGAAAACACAGCAGGCAAAGGGCAGAGCCTCCCATTGGATGTAACCTGTGTGGGAGGGCTTTTCTGGCCCAATCAGCTGTGGACTGGGTGTGATAGACCTGCCAGTAACCCAATGAGAGCTCCTAGCCACGCCCAGCGTTAGAGACCTAGGCACAGAATCACAGGGCTATTATATAGGAGATATATATATATATATCTATATATATATATCTATATATATATATATATATATATATAGATAGATATAGATATAGATATATATATACACACACACACACACGCACACACAGCTACTGCACTCTGATGGTTACACACCAGGCGTTTATTGTTCTTCACTGCTGGTTCGGTAAAATCAGTACACCATCCAGTGGAATTATTAAAAGTTCAGTTGTGTTCCCTACTTTTATGCTTTTTGGTCCAACATTGTTGTTGGTCATTTCACACTACTTACTCCTTTTTAAGGACCATTTTCAATAGAAGAATTTCTATTCGACAGCTATTTCAGATTTTCCATGCGCATAAAACCAATTTGATTTCTCCAAGCTGGCACTTCTAGTGATATATCCTTGTATATCATGTTTTCAGAGGAAGTCCTTCGAAAAGAAACGCATTGGGTCCATTGTGCTTTTTCTATCTGTATCATCACAACTTGATCAATTTTCAGCAAAGAAATTTGTTGTATTCAACTGGAATGACCTTCAGTGCCTTTTTGTGAAACCATATATTTACAGTATATATATGTATGTGCCATTCTGTACGAAATTGTGAATACATTTTTATCAGTATCCATTATTCTGTTTCTATGTTTCACAATACATTCTATTTCATCTATATTATTGTTGAGATGGTATAATTGTATAGGACACAAATTTATTAGCGCCCTCAGATCTGTGTTTTGTATTGTTCCTCTGAGTCTCTGCTAGGGGGGGAGGCTCATCTAGAGGTGCTGCTTTTAACTCAACCCTGGTGCAATTGGGTATTTGTTGTATATGTGTATATATATATATATGCAATTTTTTGGATGGATCTGGGAGGTATCTGTGCTCATTTAAACTTCACGTTAAGGAATGTATATGGAGAGAATTGCAAATGTGCAGTCTTCAGGTTAATAGTGTTTATCCTGATACTTTTTTGCTGCTCTGAACTGAGGTTTTAAACGTCTTATTTGTAACTTTGTCACACTATTGTAGCATTGTTAGTATCCCCAATATTTATCAGTGAAAGTTATTGAGAGGAGAGCAGGTTGCATTATTGTATAATATATTTGTTAAAATATTAACCTGTTGAAGCTGTACCATAGCTTGTATATAGGGATTCAGGTTACAATACTTGATAACAATTCTAAAGTGTAAATTGGATGAAGATGTATTATTATTGACTATACAGTATGCATGAGATGATCCAGATGAGTACCAGTTTACTTGATTGTGCCAATTACTGGTTGGGTTAGGTAGAACACTTGCTTCTCTGTTGTGTGGAAAAAGAGAAAAGACAACGCTACAAACCAACCTACTCTGAAGTTGGGGAGAGAAAAGAGGAGAGTTTGTCCATCATTTAGAACAGAGGTTCTCAAACTCGGTCCTCGGGGGTACACACAGTGCATGTTTTGCAGGTCTCCTCACAGAATCGCAAGTGAAATAATTAGCTCCACCTGTGGACCTTTTAAAATGTGTCGGTGAGTAATTAATACACCTGTGCACCTGCTGGGTTACCTGCAAAACATGCACTGTGTGTGCCCCCGAGGACCGAGTTTGAGAACCTCTGATTTAGAACCTACTGCAATAGAATACCATGAGCAGTCACCGCTGTTGCCCTAGGGCTGTTACATAACTAGTTTGACCTTCAAATGAATATGGCCAATTCCAGTGCCTTATTTTTAATTTTTTTCTCAAATGTCATTATGTTTGACCTTAAATGGTTTTATTTTCTAGTGTTTATAAAATGATTTTATGGGGGTAGATTGACTAAGGGCTATGTGAATATGCGCATGCATGACTCTGCTAGCTGGTTCCCACATGTGCAGTGGAACTGGAAGCCTAGACGTGGAAATTCTGCCAAATGGTGGATAATTTTTTTTTATTACATTGTTAAAATTATATTTTAAAAAAAATTATTTAAAAACACTAAATTGCTTGTGTTGATAGAGCAATGTTTAATGAGATTTAATAAGATTTGATTTGTCAGGGAAAGTGCTATACAATTCGTATGGAGGGTTTTGCGGTCCTGTTTATATAACGCAACTGGTGAACCATGTACAGTACCCGGGACTCAGCATTAATCTTCATTCTCTTTCACGCCCCTGGACTCCTGTGAAACTAGCCAATGGAAGTCTGTGCCCAATTGCAGTGTACTCTAAAAGGAAAATAATGTTCTGAAGACGTTTAGAAAAGTTTAGAGTTCTTGTAACCACGCAGAATTGGTTTTAATTATTCAGCCTGGGCGCAGGTATATGCATAAGACTCCGTGTTAAATATGCAGTGTGAGCTGAAGTTGCTGTTAAACAAGTATTAATTCTATCACAATCACAATTCTGCCTCGGCTCACTGCTGTCATTTTATCAATGTGTTTAACAGTTTGTCAGTCCTCAGAAACTGTGTAAATGTGCACAAAGCTCCCAAAGGATCTCTGAAATTACTCTGTGCCAAATTTGTAACCTCACACCAGGCAGCTGGAGGCAAGATAGGGGGTGGCCCCAAAATCCATCCCCCTCCTGCCCACGGAATTCACTGCTAAAATCCAGAGCCGGTCCTAAGATTAGGCAGACTGGCAAATGCCTATGGCATTTGGAATTCCTAGGGCCATAAGCAGCTTATGCTGATTAAAATGATATGCGGCATGCCTATATTCTGTGTGTAACTGCAGCTGTATCTGCATACGAAATGCTACGTTACAGTGATTTCCTGGAAAACACTGTAACGTAGCATTTCTTATGCATATACAACCACAGTCACACACACAGAATATAGGATGCAAACAAGGATAGTATTGCTAGCTCTGTGCGCAAAATACTGCTGCTGGCTTACACGTGCCCTTATGAGGTTTCCTTCACCCCTCACCACAGTGATAAAGTATACAGGTTTTGTGGGCAAATGACTTAGCCTGCGCTGTACGGATGGAATCCTAGTCACGGCAGTCTTCCCAAACTTCAGCTCACGTCACAATTAGTTCCACCATGGGAAAATGAAACAAAAGTGATAATAGTGAAGTCTGTTTTAATACAAATTCTAAAAGTTACAATAAAATGCTGTGTATACAATAATGAGTTAAAATAAAACACCAATTGAACTCCTGGTGCAAGGTAAATGCAGAGAAATTACCGGAGATGAATGGAACTGTGGCCAAACAGTCCCAAACAGCGCATGAATGGTTGATATAGACCAACACTAGTCCAATCAATAAACCGCTCTGGTCACCAGGTTTCAAACTCCGCGTTCCCTTCACATCTGGAGGCTACCGACGCGTTTCCACCCCAATCTGGGGTCTTTTTCAAGGTATCCTGGTGAATAAATAACTCTCCCATTCCCAGCATATTTAAATGGTCACTGTCCAATCACTTGCCAAGGAACACAGGTGGACCCTATACAGAAATCATCTATACGTCCCATGGTCCCGTGCTGTGCTGCTCCCTATTGGCTGTGACTATGTGTATCATCCGGTTTCCATGGCAACCCGGGCCGTGTTCTCCTCCCGTCACGTCACTTCCAGTGACGCGCTTCCCGTTCTTTACGTGTTGCCTGGTCCTCCCTGTGTATATCCTGTAAACTCGTTACCCTTCTCCTTACGTATCGCTTCTTGGTTTCCATGGTAACCCGGTGATCTTTCTAATACTCCGTCGCGTCACTTCCTGTGACGCGTATCCTTGTTACCGTGGTTACCCGGCGCTGTTCCGTGTGTTTAGTCCTTATACAAGATGAACTGTATAGGTATTATTCTTAAAGATATACATTGTTTTTTATTTGAAGCAGGATCCAATACCTATTTAAAATCATCAAAAAGGACAGTTTTAAAAATACTCATACAGGTGAAACTCATGCAGATAATAATAATATTACAGTACACAATGAATAAAGTGCATGTCGCTTTAGATAAATTCTGTTTCACAGTACTTCCCTGCATAGAAATAACAAGGGTGCATGTCCCTGACAATATAATTAAATTTAAAAAAAATTTTTTTTTTTTTAAAAAGGGGATGAAATCAAAATGACTCAAAAATGCTCCAACTTAATAAAAGCATAAAAGTGGATCATAAAAACCACTTGATCTCAAAATCAACATTTAAACCTCCCGGTACCAGCGTACCCAATTCAAAAATCATTTTCATCTCGGCTTGGGCCAATTGGTTTGAAAAATCTTTTTTTCTCCAATGGCCCTTAATATGTCTCAAGCCGCAGAACTGTTTGATGGCATTTGGATTACAACTGGGGTCCACCTGTGTTCCTTGGCAAGTGATTGGACAGTGACCATTTAAATAAGCTGGGAATGGGAGAGTTATTTATTCACCAGGATACCTTGAAAAAGACCCCAGATTGGGGTGGAAACGCGTCGGTAGCCTCCAGATGTGAAGGGAACGCGGAGTTTGAAACCTGGTGACCAGAGCGGTTTATTGATTGGACTAGTGTTGGTCTATATCAACCATTCATGCGCTGTTTGGGACTGTTTGGCCACAGTTCCATTCATCTCATTGGTGTTTTATTTTAACTCATTATTGTATACACAGCATTTTATTGTAACTTTTAGAATTTGTATTAAAACAGACTTCACTATTATCACTTTTGTTTCATTTTCCCATGGTGGAACTAATTGTGACGTGAGCTGAAGTTTGGGAAGACTGCCGTGACTAGGATTCCATCCGTACAGCGCAGGCTAAGTCATTTGCCCACAAAACCTGTACACAGAATATAGGCATGCCACATATCATTATAATCAGCAGAAGCTGCTTGTGCATCCTAGTCACATTGCAATGCAAAAAAAGGCATCTGACATTGGCAGAGCTGGCCGGTAGCTGCATGGCGTATTGAGGCTGATGTATGAGGACACATCGGTATACAGTGCTATTTTTCACCAGGAACTGAGTTCCGGAACCTCTCATTAAATATGACATCATCAGGAATTGGGTTCCTGAACCTGTCCTGGGCCAAAATGTAATTTCATAAGATAAGTATTACTTTAAAGTCCATTTTGAGTGCCTTCTTTTCTAAAAACTATATATCATCTGTCTATCTATAACTTTTTAATAGCTCCGCCCCCAGACCCGTAGTTCCTGAACCTATTTTTTTTTTTTTAAATAGTACTGGTATAACTGGCACTGCTGGGGGCATTGTTTATCTGACACTGCTGGGGGCATTGTGTAACTGGCACTGCTGTTGGCATTGTGTATCTGGCACTACTGGGGGTATTGTGTTACTGGCACTATTTGGGAGCATTATGTGTATCTGCCACTACTGGGGGCATTATGTGTATATATGGCAGTACTCAGGGCATTATGTATTTCAAAAAAAAAATATGTACCACTTGATGCCCCACCCTTTGGAAGCTACACCCACATCAGCACTCACCTCTGCCCCACCCACAGTTCCTAAACCTATTTTCCTACAAAAATAGCAATGTCTGTATCCAAACAGAGAAGGTTATACCAAGGTATAGTTGGGCGCTAGAGACGTGAGTTGTTCTGCTAAGCAGCTGCCTCAAACAAAAGGGGAAATCACTCCCATAATAGACACAAAAACAACAATTGGGTGGAGGCTGCGCTATAATAAAATAAGAATGAACACAATCAAAGAGCAATTAAAATTCTATAATTGAGCAATTTAATAAAAAATATTATATAAAAGACATACATGTCACATATATTTAAAAAGGTATAGATTCATACACTAGATTGTAATGTGATTACCCTTAATATACGTCTGGAACTGAGGGAGTTGGTATTGGAGTAGTCCGTTCCTATTAAGACACCTGTGTGGATTGTACCGATCCAAAAGCAATGTCCCATGTGCAGATGAGAGTCCAGTAGGAGATGTGCACCGTAGGAGGAAATTGGCTGTAAAGGTCACTTTATAGTGAGTTCCTCATGCATCACAGTGTATGTGTTGCTCCATTAGGCTAGTGCTGGAATCCTCTCAAAGTGGGATGAGATGCTGTTGCTGCAGGGGATGGTCCGGTTGTTTAGCTCCAATGTTCCTGATTTGGTAATCACGGTACCTGACGCGTTTCGCTGTATTCAGCTTGCAGCTTTTTTACCCAAACAGAGGCAGAGGTCACAGTGTTAGCGGCCGTGTGAGTGCTGTGTGCGGGGTAGTGTGGGCATATGTGTAAGGGGCATTATGTGTGTCACTATGCGTGTAAGTGCATTAATAATTTGCATCATATGTGCAAGGGGCATTATGTGTGCCATTATATGTATAAGGGCATTAATAAAGGTTAGCATAATGTGTAAGGCACATTATGTTTTATAAGGACATTAATAATGTGTGTCATACAGTATGTGTTGGGGCATTACTGTGTAGTATTATGTGTATAAAGGCATTACTAATGAGTGGCATTATGTGTATAAGGTGATCTACTGTGTGGCGTAACGTATAGAAAGGGCACTACTGTGTGGTCTAATGTGAATAAAGAGCAATATGGTGTGGTGTAATGTGAATAAGGAGCAATTCAGTGTGATATAGGGGTAAATTCAGTATGAATCACAAGTAGCGATTCGTACGGAATTTTTGCTGAGGGGCCGCGGGCGCATGAGCAGCAGGCCCTACTGCGCATGCGCCCGCATTTTCTGCTGGGGGCCGCAGAAAATACGATCGCCTCTGCATGTCAGTCAGGCAGAGGTGGTGGCGGGGCGGCAATGCTCCGTTTTCTGGGTGAAAACAGAGCATTGCGGGTGCGTGCCAGCCCAAACAGTGGGATGGTACGCGCGAACGGGGGCATGTCGGGGGTGCGGCCGCAGCAGCTGAGTGATGTCACACACAGCCGCTGCGACAGCAAAAATGGCGCCGGGACTCCTGCAGCCGCAGCTAAGCTGCGCCGGCAGGAGTCATCCTTAATTTCTGCTAACAAGCAGAAATTGCATGCTGTTCGCAATTTCTGCTTGAATCAGGGGGGGAAGCGCCGGTCAGCATGCTGTGCAGCCTTACCTAGCGCTGGGCGACCCCCAGCATGCGTGCTAATGATTAGCAAATTCTGCTGATTAGCAGAATTTGCTAACCTTACTGAATTGGCCCCATAATGTGAATAAGGTGCACTACTGTGAGGAGTAATGTATATAAGGTAAAGTGGTACTACTGTGTGTTGTAACATGAATAAGGGACACTATTGCATGAAATAATGTGACAAAAGTTGCACTACTGTGTGGCGTAATTTGAATTGGGGGTACCATTGTGTGGCCATGCCCCTTCTCTGCAAGAGTACGCCCCTTTTTGGGCTGCATGCCGAATGTGCGCACTGTTCCTACTGTATTTAAAATATAGGAGGTAGGAGCACCAAAATGAGGACTGCTATGGGTGAGGGGTGATGATGCTGGGGGTACCAGCCAAAATCATGCCTAGGGCATCATATTGGTTAGGTCCGGCCTGACCCTGGGACAGAACAGTGCTTAGATTTATCTCCTCGCATCGGCGTCCTATTTATTCTGGTTAAGATCGTCCCCTCTGTTGGCCTGTGGCGTCCATCACATTGGCAGTTGCAGAGCGCATCCTGTTAAGAGTGCATAACGTGGAAGCAGGGGCAATGGAGGAGGTCAGAGTGCCTCCTTAAGGCTGGCACCTGGAGGTGGTTCCGTGCACTGTTTCAGGTAGTTCCGCCACTGTCTATCTTTTTCACATTAATAAAAAGTGTTATCCTAACAATGGAAATTGAAACCGTATTTCTACAGGAAATCTTCCAATTTTAGATGGATTGTGGCAAAACAACCCAATTACCGCTATCGCTATCACCGTCTCAGGATGACAAAAGCAGAAAAAAAAACTTTAAATAGTTTTTTTTTTAAATTAGTTTGTTTACCAATTTTTTTACATTTTTATTTATAAATAGGAAGTATTATATATTACAGTATCACCTGAGTGATGTAGCAAAGCCAGGTTAAGAATGTACAAAGGCTTCAAGGACTTGCTGGCTAAGTGGAACTCAGATGCAAATTTTATTCAAATTTTATTAGTAAATTGAAGTGGAAGCTTTAATTGGCATCAAAAGATCTTTGTTGCTGCTACTGTATAAGTAAATAGACCTTTACAACTCCTTCCATGTATAGCAATTCAACAAAAAGAAGAAAAGATGTATGCTGCATTCAGATCGCAAATGCCGGATCCTACCCGGTTCGAGAAACGTGTCCTTACCGGGTGGGATCCGGCATTTGCGCTCCTCTGCTGGCTTTCCGACCCGGCAATATACCGGGTCGGTTGCCATAGCAGCCGGGGGTGCAGCAGCAGCAGGGGCGGGGGTAGAGGCAGCGCTGGGAGATGAGCTCATCTCCTGCGCCGCCTCTCCCTATGCTGTGAATGGGATCCGTGTCGCATCGGAACGGCTCCCATTCACACTGCACCTGACCCGGTATTCAACCCGGTAATAACCCTTCTTTTTTACCGGGATGAATTACCGGGTCAGGCGACCCGCTAATTCTGCAAAGGACCTTTCACATCGCACACTGACCCGTTTCGACACGGCAATATGCCGTGTCGATACCGGGTTTTTAGTGCGATGTGAAAGGGGTTGTAATGTTGCTTTGGAATAACAAAAAACAAAAACAAATAATATTCCCCTGTTAGTGGGATAGTCTTCCTTCCAAGAGGAATTCAGATATACTGTAACATGAAAGAGAAAAACGCACAAACAATCGTGTCACCCAGTTACAGACAGTACATAACTAATAATGTTCAAATATGAAAGTGATCAGTCTTTGGGGTCTATTCATGAAGCAGTGAAAAGTGTGGAGAAGTGAGCCTGTGGAGAGATTGCCCATGGCAACCAGTCAGCATTGAAGTAACATTTATCATTTGCATACTATAAATTTATACAGAGCAGCTGATTTGTTGCCCCCTATACATATCACTCACAGATTCCTGCTGCTAATGATGTACATCATATGGTATCTTTATCAGATGACATCAGGACCACTTTTTCAGCCACTTTCGGGGGTTCAATCCAGAATTTATTACCTTATCCAAAGTAAAACGAGAAAAGGTCATGTTATAAAAAATTTTTATTCAAAGAAAAATAAAGCAAGCGGATGGGTTTCCTAACCGAGAAGTGTCCAACAGATGTAGGAGGTCCCACAAGGTGTCACTGCATCAGAAGCCCTTCCTTCGCTGCTAGGTACAGTAGGTCCTCAAAAAAGCTACAAGGGTGGAAACGGGAAAATCCAATGAATTCAGAGTGCGGAAACACTTGTAATGTGAGTACTGGTACAATTGTTCCTGAGTAATGATAGAAAAAAAGCACTGATTAAGCTGAATATTAAATATGTAATAACTTGGTTGAGTAAATATATGTGCTTCTCTGCAGAAAGCTGGTATGTTCTGGAATTAGGCAGGCAGTGCTTGAGTGATAGATTCGCAGAGTTGCTGTGCAGAAATGGCACAGGATGGTGATTCAGGGCAGATGAAAGCCCTGTGGTCTCCCTAGGTGGCAATATCCACCTTGGGGACTGTGCCTTAGCCGCCATCCCTGCACATCTGACAGCTTCACAGGTAAGAAGCTTCTGCCCGTTGCTCCTTCATGTCAGCATCTAGCACTCAGTATAGGGACAGCCCGTAGAAATAAAAAGCTCAGAAAAAGTGGCACTCACTCAGTGTTTTATTTGTCCTAGCCATTGGCACTAAGCACCCGCATAGGGGCAATTACTGGTAGTGCCAGTCCTGCAGTAATGTCTGAGCAGCTCAGATGATGGCATTTTCTGCTACTTAACCTTCATGGGATCCAGGGTCTTCTGACACTTATGTCAAATGCCAAATGCGCCGATGGTCTTATGGGACGTCCAGGTCGGCAGTCAGAGGCTGAGCCATTCGCATGCCTGGCCAAGCGGCTCCATACCTGGCACTCTGCTTAGTGGGATGGATGATGGATGTCACGTCGCGCATACGGAGGAAGGTTGGGAGATGCTTCAGGAGCCAAGAGGAGAACTTTCTAATAAGAACGTTAGATAATCAAATTTAATTGACTGTTTATTCCTTAATCACCTGTATGTAACTGTAGATGAGTAATGTGCTGAAACAAACAGCAACCCAATTAAAAAAACTAACCAGAAAAATGCTATGAACTGTTAATGCTAGTCAGGCAAAAAAAAAACCAACCAAAAATATTTCTGATCAATTACTATGGACACCTTTAACATTGCCAAGAAGGATTCATGGCTGTACAGATTTCTTTATTCTTATTTCTTTTTGGTTTTAATGATTTATGGACAATTCAGGATTTTCCTATATCTCTACAGTTCCCTTTCATTGCTTTTAGACTTACAGTACTCATGAAACGCATAAGTCACACATCAATCAGGCTTCCAACAGCTGTAGATCAAAGTTGGTCTTCTGCTCTTGACTTCAACTTCAATTCACGACCCATTGGTCGCTGGATGGACTATTCTGACACTCTGGCTGTTTTTGCAGTATTAAATATTTTTTCACTCTTCCTTTTTCTTTACCTCAGAGAGTTTTTATATCCTTTATGACTCACAGACAATACAGAACCCAGGATCTGTCTTATAATAGCTGTTCTTTCCTTCTTTGAGCTTTGTTAGTGTTCCTTTACTATCATTAATTCTGCCTCATTTGTTACTCAATAGTAGAGATGTGTACAGACCCCTGTGATTTGGTTAAAATTTTTGTTGTGTTTTGATTTTGGTTTTGCAAATCCACCTTCAAGTGTTCTGAGTTTGGTTTTGAATCTGGCTTGCTTTAAAAATCTGTAACAATCAATAAAATTAAATAAATCATGTAACTGAGACCTAGTTTTGTTCCTGAAGTATTGCTAACATCAATGAAATTAATTTCCACTCATTTCCAGTCAATTTATCTGACCTCTCCATAGGTATGGGTATCATAGATCGACAATGTGACAATGTATTGGTCGAAAGTCAATAGGTCGAAACCATATAGTAAGCATAGGTTAGGTTGATAGGTACAAAAGGTCGACAGCTATGACAGGTTGACAGTGCTTAAGATTGATAGTTACAAAAGGTCCAGAGGTTCAAAAAGTTGAGGACCGATCTTAGAAGCATCCATGGAAGGTTTCTCCAGATTTACCAGTCAGTCAAGTGGCTATGGGCAGGATTCTGTTGAGATGGATGGATGGGTAAGCTACTGCAAACAACACAGAGTATCTTGTGCCAGAGGACTAAGGGGGGCATTTACTAAGTAGTGATAAGAGCGGAGAAGTGAGCCAGTGGAGAAGTTTCCCATGGCAACCAATCAGCACTGAAGTAACATCTATAATTTGCATACTATAAAATTATACAGAGCTGCTGATTGGTTGATGGGGCAACTTCTCCACTGGCTGACTTCTCTGCTCTTATCACTGCTTAGTAAGTGTCCCCCTAAGGAAGGAATAGTGAGAGTAAGTAAGGCACTTACTGTGTCCCACATAAAGCAACTGCACCTGATTACTATTACAACAGCAGACCCAGAACAGGCAATATCGGGTACCTACAAACTCTAAAAGAAGCTGTAAATAGGGTTGCCCTCAGAAATTGAGGAGCCCGGTAGACAAAATAGATAGCTCACCCCCCCCCCCCCCCCCCACCAAAAAAAAAACAAAAAACAAAGCTGATACGCAGGGAAGGCTTGTTTTAAGAAGTCCTCCCTGCGCATCAGCCTGGTGCAGCTCTCTAGGTCTCAGCAGTAGGAGCCAGGGGTGGGCCCTCCTCTCTGAAGGGGCTGGCACTCCAGTCCCTGCAGTCCCCCCCTAATTGTGGCCCTGGCTGTAAACATTAATTTGTGAAAAAGAACACTCTTTTTTTTTTTTTTTTTTTTGAGGGGGGGCACTCTTCAAGGTATTCAAGGTCAGGTGTGCTCAGTTATTATTAAAAAATATTTATTGGATATGTGTTAAAAAAAACTGCCAAAATAAACCCCTTGGTTATGTACAGTAGAAAGAGGCATTGTATTAGTAGTATAATGGATATATTGGTACAGTTTCACTGGTAATACCTGTGCATGTACAGAAATGATATTAATAAAAACAAAAAAACCTTCAGAGAAGGGCTAGTAAAATAGTCCAATGCATTGACAAGGAAAGATAAACTTGGGGCCAGATACAATTAGCTATTTTAAACTGAGATTTTTCAGTGGGTTAACCGTGCCCTGGATTTTTTCAGCATGTAATTCAATTGTAAGAGCACCTGGGGGAAATGCATGAAAAAGTGGGGGAATCACCCTAAACCCCCTAAAAGTGGAAAATAACATTGGATATCAGTATAGAAGGCTATTAAAGCCCAACACAGTATATGAACAGTATAGGAGGTCCTTAAAAATTAACAAATTACTGATTTTTACCTTTTGTAAAAATAATAGATAATAAGTGTATTTCACCAAATCAAAGCCGCTAGATTAATGTGGGGTCCAGACAAAGGTCTGTAATGTGGTTTTTGTTTTTTAAAATATTGGGAATAATCACTTGTAACTCCTACTGTACCTGCAAGTTGAAAAACAAATTCCCCATCAATAGAATACCCCAAAATACATGTCCCACACAATTCAACCCAATTTTGAGCTTTTTACAGAAAATCACCTTAAAAATTATGTGTAATTATTTGCCCAATTATGCTATTTAAATGTGCATTATTATTTATTGGGAGGGGTGTTCCAGAGATTCAGCACTGAGACCGCTTTTTTTTACCTTGAAATAAAGATTATTCCCCACTTTTCAGCTACTCAGTGCCTGCTAAAAAAAAAAAAAAAGCTGCGTACAGTAACTCCCATTGAAACCCACATTAAGTTATCGTGGAATTTCTAATTCAATAGCATAAAGTTGTGGCCACAGGTCCCGTTGCTGTAATTGAATCTGCCCCTTAGAGGAGAGAAGGGACAGAAGTGATATGATTTCTTTAACTGTATCAAAGTATTAATAGGGATCAGGAAGGCAGTATTTCCAAACACTGCATGATGTGTGCCAGGGCATCCTTGGGCAACACTGAAGCAATACTACTCCCCACAGGCAGGCCCGCCATAAAAGGGGGGGGGGGGTCTGCTGGTACTTGAGTCCCGGGCCCAGCCAGAAAGGGGGCCCGGGTGTCAGCAGTGTGTTACTGTATATGTTGTCAAAGTCAGAAAAATATCACGCTGCACGTTGCCATATATGCACCTCATGCGCGTGCCTGCTGCACGTGCACATTCTCTCCCGTGCGTGTGGATATACGCTGCTGCGTGATGGCGCCTCGGCCATGCGCTCGAGCGCGTGTTATGTGCATTTACGGTAGACTTTGTGTGCGTCTAGCGGGTGACTCAATCGTTTAATAATAGAACCAAATAGCTCGTTTTATAGATAATGTTCCCCTTAATGATAACTGTAAGTTTGGTTAATGTGACTTGTTCACGGACTCGGGAATCTCTCTTTACGTGGTACAAAGGGTCTGATTAAGGTTGAACAGCTGTGTCTGGTACCTAACCGAAGAGTATTTTAGTAGCAATAATCCGGTGTTGGTTAGGTAAAGATTAATCGCTCCTGCGTATAGTTATGACCATTAGTAGTTTCTGGACATATTCTATATTTGCAGTTCATTATCCATGCGGCAGGAATCCGGAGATTCCCACCCACCTGAGCTGTTTAAAATAGTCACAGCCCACCTGTTGAAACTAACCTATGACCTTTTGATATGATGCGAGGAGACATTCCTGTGTCCAATGAACAATGAGATTGTAGGGCCCTTTGAAGTACACTGTATGTTGTGTATATAAGGGTCATTGTCCCCAGACCGGCCAGTACTCTCTCTTCAACAGTTATCGCTGATAATTGGAGGACTGGATTCCGGTTGCGCCTGTGAGTGTTCCCCGTATGGTATGTTTCTCTGTTGCCACTTTGTTACCCGTGTAATGTTAGCCATTCATTCTTAGTCTATGTATTTGTATTTGCGATCGTTTACTATTTGCGTATATTTCTGTCTAGATATCCTGTTAGAATTATATGTTAGCCTGTAGTGTATGACTTGTTAACTGTTTCTCTTTTCAATATAACTAAAAGCTCGTTAGTAAAGGTGGTGGATCCTTAGCACGGTATCTTGTATTCATTACATTGCAGTGGGTAATAGGAGCGTCTCGATCGCTCAAACAGCTCTAGTGTATACAAGGTTAAGCAGCGTTATATCGCTACAGTGTTTCAGTACAAGATTTACAGTATAAGGGTATCCTTTCTGTGTGTTACATTCAAGGTTTACTGATTGTCATCTTGTGAGCGTCAGCGCCGCTCGTGATCTCCTCGTGGTCTCGAGCGTCCGCTACGCTGATAGCGTAGCATTACGGTTGTCGCTCGCCTATAGCGTGCTCGACACCACGCATTAAGCTGTGAGCGAGCGTGCCGCATGTGCGTCTCGATCACGGCCAAGCGTATGCTACGCTAAATACGTACCCTTACGGTACCCCATACGCCAATTGCGTACTGTGTCTCTTAACCTTTTATAGTGTTTAATATAGGATAAATATTAGGCTTTATCAATTGGGGGCTCCTCCGCTCTTCACATATCTGCACTAGGTAACTTTAGCAGACATTATCGGTCAGCAAAGGGCGGGAAGGTGGTATCCCTCGTAGTGCTGGCCAGATAAGCGTCTGCTTCGCTTAGTAAGGAGTGCTGAAGGAATCCGGAACCGGAGGTAAGAACAATACGCTATTATCTTTTAAAACTGTCTATTTCTGTTTTTGCATACGCACACACGCACGCACGCACACATCTACATGGTTGCAGCTCACTTTCTTGTTGCCATTAGAATTGATTATTAGACACGTGCTGAAGAAATCTGGTGCTATTTAGTTGAGATTAAAAAGGATAATTTTTAAGGGAATAATTGTAAAGGACACGCACACAGCATAGCAAATACTGTGTGGTGTACGGTAAGCGATCATAGTTGAATATCGTTTACATTGATAGAAGCGTGTTGATTGTGTCGCTGTGGGCATATCTGCACTTTGTGCATACGTGTCTCGGACAACGTGCGAGATCACGTACGTGACGCAAAGGCATACGCACGGGGCGTGTTTTACGCAACGGAGCGTACGGATACGCCCACTGAGACTCAAATCACACAATAACCTTGTTTAGGGTGGGCGGTATAGTACAGCCACCTGAAAATAGCACACGGTTGTTCAGTTTTTCCAAAAAAGTATTAGTTAAAAGAAAACCTTTTTCTACTGCAAAACCCAGGGATTAGACCCCTACCTGTATGAAAGGAATTTCTGTACAGAAAAAGATCAGTGTGTATATGAGTGAGTAGGAGTGAGTGTGGAACTTAAGGTATTATTTTTGTGAACCCACAAATCGGGATCCCGTCGGAGACCACATCAGGTGAGTGGACACTTGGTGGCGTGGGACTAGCTCACCCGCGTTAACATTGTATAAGGTAAAGGATCAAGTAGTTTCCGCAGACAAAAGGACTGCGAGGTATTTAAGCGCAGCCCCGGGGGTTTGGCGTAGCACCCATATAGTCAAGTTAAAGCTCCAGCTGAAGGATTCGCAGCCTAAACAATCGATTCCGCTGGTCGTAAGGCGGATAAGTAATAGTTACTTATACGCAGTGCGACTGTACCGCACGTAATTGTGTGCATTAGTTTGTTACCTTGATACCCATTAAAAATTTACTGTGGGATCATAAACGCTATTTGTACACCACCACCATATATAGTAGGGGACAAAGTGGCTACAGAGAATGGCATGCGGGTGTACGATAAGAGTGCACTTAATCAATGTAGTAGTGATAAGGTTAAGATAAAAGTTAATGCAAATGTTGATACTAACGCTAACCCATGCAAGTTGTATCCTATGTTAAACTTCCCCCAGGAATACGACCAAGAAGATGAGCCCACTACGATTTCAGCTCTCT
The DNA here is from genome assembly GCF_028390025.1 of Pseudophryne corroboree. Lineage (NCBI taxonomy): Eukaryota > Metazoa > Chordata > Amphibia > Anura > Myobatrachidae > Pseudophryne > Pseudophryne corroboree. The sequence goes on from NC_086448.1 coordinate 53,055,063, forward strand.
CTCTAGCGACCACCATAAGCGATACTTCAGTGGGCATCGCCCAACCAGTAAGATTGGCATCTAAAGCCCATAGCTCAGGGACAGGTGAGGTTGTGTCTACAGGTAAGTACGGCACTGTACAATATGCTGAAACTATTGCACCACACACTGAAGAATCAAACCAGAGTGAAGTAATTAATATTAACCCTGTTAGAGTAATAGCGGTCCCCAATGGTAAGACTGACACAAATGGAGCCACACCCATTAGGAATATTGCTATGCACTGTCCCTGGTCCCGAGCAGAATTAAGAACAATTTTGTCTGAATTTCCTGATCCCAGAAAAGATTTAGCCGCATGCCAGAGGTTCATTAAGGACCTAGGTAACTCCACTGAACCTAACAACAAAGATTGGCGGACACTACTGCGGGCATGTCTGCCCTCTAGTATTGACCCCATAAAGTTTATAGCCGACTGTAAATTAGATGAGGAGGTACCCCTTACGGATGAATATAATCAAGACAATGTAACCAGAATCAATCTGCAGTTGGGAATATACTTCCCAGCTGTAGTAAAATGGAACAAAATATTCTCCATTAAACAAATGGAAGGGGAAACTGCCCCTGACTATTTCCACAGAGCATTGGAGGAAATGGCTAAATATACTGGGATCGTGGACATTGAGGCAAATATACACCATAGAGAGGTAGCGGTGTCCGTCTTGATGGACGGTTTAAAGGAGGTATTAAGGAGTAGAGTACAAACTACTCAACCTAACTGGAGAGGTATGTCGGTGGCCGCCTTAAGAGAGACTGCTGTTGGGCACGACAGGAACATCACAAGACGCAGGGAGTCACAAAGTGATAGACTGATGGCAATAAGTATCCAGGCCCTTACAATAAGGCCGCCTCAGTCCCGATCACAGACCCCTGGTGGTAAGCCGCATGTGGTAAAATGTTACAATTGTAACAGGGAAGGACATTTTGCACGTAACTGTACAAATAACTCACATAATGCACATAAAAACCCTAGACAACGACATGACATACGAAATTGGGATCAAGGACCGCAGAGACGGAGTTATGAGCCACACGCAGGGGAAACAAGAAGGTATCCCCCAAAAAGAGACTGGCAAGTCTCTGATAATACCCATTTACCCCCTTCACAGGTAATAGCTGCCACTGCAATGCAGGGAGGTCACCACGCACCATAGGGGTGTGGTCACACCTGAAATCTGCAGCCAGTGAAATTGATTGCGAGCCTTGGAAGTGAACCCGAGGTTACAATTGATGTAGCTGGTAAATCTCTAAATTTCCTTGTAGATACGGGGGCGGCCAAGTCAGTGATAAATTCGACCGTGGGCATGAGAACCACTGGTAAAACAATTCCAGCCATGGGAGTAACAGGAGTAGTACGACAATACCCTTTAAGCAAACCAACAGAGGTTACGATAGGGCCTTTGCATACCAAGCATTCTTTTCTGCTGGCTGCATCGGCTCCGACTAATCTCTTAGGGAGAGATTTACTGTGCAAAATGGGATGCGTCATATACTGTACTCCTGAAGGTGTGTTCTTGGACATACCCGAAAACCACGCTCAGGAAGCACAAGATATGTTAGACTCCCCAACAAGATTAATGTCACACACTGTTATTGTAAATAGGTGTCCGTCCAAGGTAGAAGAAATGATTTCCCAGATACCGGAATCACTTTGGACCAAGGACGGACAAGACACTGGATTGATGGCAAATGTAGCCCCAGTAGTTGTGCAAGTAAAAGATGGTAGGATAGCTCCAAAAATCCCACAATATCCTCTGAAGCCAGAGGTGGAGTTAGGAGTTTACCCTGTAATAGAGCGCTTGCTACAACAGGGCATTCTGGTAAGGACGTCCAGCACTGCCAATAGTCCCATCTTCCCTGTTAAAAAGAGTGGGGGGAGGGGTTATAGATTAGTGCAGGATCTAAGAGGGATCAACAAAATAGTTGAGAGTCAATTCCCCGTAGTGCCAAATCCAGCTGTCATTCTTATGCAAATCCCTCCCACTGCCAAATTTTTCACTGTAATTGACCTCTGCTCCGCTTTCTTCTCGGTACCTCTGCATACTGACAGTCAATACTTATTTGCATTCACATACAGAGGAGTCCAATATACATGGACTCGCTTACCACAAGGTTTCATAGACAGTCCAAGTATTTTCTCACAAGCTCTGCATGATTGTTTACAGTCTTTCCAACCAGAGAGTGGATCAGTATTGATCCAGTACGTGGACGATTTACTACTGTGTTCAGATTCACTGGAAGCGTCCCTGAGAGATACGAAACAGCTCCTGTTTCATCTTTCAGACACAGGACACAAGGTTTCCAAAGACAAGTTGCAATTATGCCAGACCCGTGTGAAGTATTTGGGACACTGTCTAACACAAGGACTGAGACACCTTACCGCTGATAGAATTCAAGCAATTCGTGACATGACCCTGCCACAAACCCAGCAACAGATTAGAACGTTTTTAGGAATGTGTGGGTATTGCCGTAACTGGATCCCAGGTTTTTCCATACTGGCCTTACCTTTGCAGGAGATGGTCTCATCAAGCAAACCTGATCGGATTTCGCACACAGATGAATCCGAGATGGCATTTGAGAGACTTAAACAGTGCCTAACGCAGGCACCGGCATTGGGTATGCCAGACTATGGGAAACCCTTTGAGCTGTACGGAACAGAGAGTGCTGGGTGCGCAGCAGGTGTCCTAACCCAGAAGCATGGTGATGCCAGCAGGCCGGTAGCTTACTACAGTGCTCAGCTTGACACGGTAGCGCGATCCCTCCCCACATGCTTGCGAAGTGTTGCAGCGATAGCATTGCTAGTTACAAAAAGCGAAGATGTAGTGCTAGGACACAACCTCACAATCCATACACCACATGGAGTGTCAGCCTTACTAAATTCTGCCCAAACCAGACACGTCTCATCAGCGCGGTTTACAAGATGGGAATTGGCACTGATGGCCCCCGTAAACATCGCCATAAGGAGATGCAGTGCATTAAATCCTGCAACGTATCTCCCAGGTGTGCCTGGACATGCACAAAGGGTGGAGGATGAGAGTAATGGTGAAGGAGGATTTAATACAGAGGATGACACACATGATTGTATGGAATATTTGACCCAAAATTTCACGGCAAGGCCTGACATCAGTGACAACCCACTGGAAGATGTAGATTTTACTTTCTACACTGACGGTAGTTGTCACAGACAGACGGACTCGGGAGACTTGTGTACTGGATACGCAGTCGTAGATGACCAAGGTACCATAGAAGCAGAACCGCTAGGCCCACCTCACTCAGCACAAGTTGCTGAACTGGTTGCCCTAACCAGAGCATGTGAATTGGCTAAGGGCAAGTCAGCCAATATCTACACAGATTCTAGGTACGCATTCGGAGTAGTCCATGATTTCGGAGCCCTATGGCGCCTCAGAAATTTCATGACGGCAGCTGGCACACCCGTAGCGCATGCAGCCCACATCAAAAGACTTCTAACAGCGATACAGGAACCCGACAGAGTGGCTGTTATCAAGTGTAAAGCTCACACGTATAGCCAAGACCCGGTATCACTTGGTAACAGCCGAGCAGACGAAGCTGCTAAATTAGCAGCTGGTACCCCCAGACAGACAGACATCACACAACTGATGGTATTTAATACTGTAAACACACAGAAATTGTGTGAAATGCAAAATTTGTGTTCCCCACAGGAAAAGGCAGTTTGGAGGTCAAAAGGATATGACCAGGAGTCCACAGGACTCTGGACAGATGGCCATGGTAAACCAGTGGCACCAAGAGCATACCTTCCAAGTCTAGCGGAAGCAGCACACGGGCTGACTCACTTACGCAAAGAAGGGATGTGTAAGCTAGTAAGAGCTTATTGGTGCGCCCCAGGATTTTCCTCCCATGCGGGTAAGAGAGCGATGACATGCCTCACCTGCTTGAGGAAGAATATCGGAAAGGCAATACCGACAGAGCCATCTCATATCCCTCCAACAGATGGACCTTTCCAGGTGATACAAATTGATTTCATACAATTGCCACCTTGTAGAAATTTAAAGTATGTTTTGGTCTGTATTGATGTGTTTTCAAATTGGGTTGAAGCATTTCCCGCGGCCACAAATACCGCTGTATTTACTGCAAAGAAAATTGTGCAGGAATTTGTGTGTAGGTACGGTATCCCTAGAATAATTGAAAGTGATAGGGGTACCCACTTTACAGGTGAAGTCTTTCAAACAATGTGTAAGTTGATGGGAATTAATAGTAAGCTGCATACTCCGTATCGCCCCCAGGCGAGCGCAAAGGTGGAGAGAGTTAACAGCACTATTAAAAATAAATTAAGCAAGGTAATGGCTGAAACAGGATTGTTGTGGCCCGAAGCTTTGCCAATCGTATTATACAGCATCAGAACCACTCCCAGGTCCCCTCTTAATCTGTCTCCTTTTGAAATTCTGTTTGGTCGACAACCCCATGTTATGATTAACCCCCAGGATGATTTGAAATGTAACAATGAAGTAACCGTAAAGTACTTGGTTAAGATGAGTAAGCAATTGAGGAATCAGAATGATAATCTGAAGTTGGTGATTCCTGTTTTGCCAGACAGTAATTGTCATGACATTGAACCTGGGGATTATGTAATGATACAGAATTTTCTACGCTCAGGTTGCCTTATTGACAGATGGGAAGGACCATATCAAGTCTTATTGACCAGCACAACTGCTTTGAAGGTTGCCGAGAGAGAGACTTGGGTCCATTCGTCTCATTGTAAAAAGGTCACTGACCCAGAAAAGTCCCGTGATAAAGAACAGACAGTAGAGGTTGTATCACTAGAGTGTCTGTTCAGGGAGGATTGAGACGACACCTGAGCGCTGAGAATAACAAGACCAGAAGCTTGTCGAGCCAGATCTCTTTTTCCCATTTGTTATTTTCTCCATTTCCCACCTCCCTCCTATTTCCTTTCCCCCCTTCTTATTTTTCTCCTTTTACTCCTCAAAGATGGACTTGCCCCAAGAGACTGTGATCCGGATTTTCCTGTTGACCATGATGTTGACCAGAGCAGTCTGTTTCGGTGAGAGTACCATGGAGGTCGAGAAAGGATCAGGAATGGGTTCTGATGACCAGGATGGAGGCGTAGTTTTCCAAGAACAACATAATCACCGAGTAAAGGCGAGTATCAGAAAACGATCTGGTAGCATTGACAATAGAAGGAATTGTGAAGGATTGTTAGCTGAAGAGAGCTGCATCTGTAGGCACTGTGACAATATAGTTGAGGATGGGTGCATAAAGAAATGTCAGTCCAGTTTTAATGTCCACATGGACCGGCATCCATTGAGTGACTATCACTCCTTAGTGGGTAAAGTGTTAAATCAGACAGACTGTTGGGTATGCTCTCAAGTACCTCAAGGCCATAGTAAATCAGGATTAGTACCATTCCCTTTAACTGTAGGAGAGGTACTTGAGCTAAGTGGTGGGAGGCCGGTGGACAAGAGGTTTAATATCTCTAGTCCTCCTAGTTTGAAGCTCCACCAATATCATGTGGATAGGTCCTTAGTGTGCTTTAACATTTCCAATCCCCGAAAGCCGGGAAATTGGGAAGTGTCATGGAGTAATCAAACCATGACATTCTTACATAGAGCCGACAGATTGCCCATAGACACAGAACTTATACGCCAGATAGCCGACCATAGGAAATTCTTTCGGTATAGGTACACCCTAGGAAGTAGAATCATGCGAGTTGGAGAAGTATCACCAGGATACTGTGCACAGATCGTACAAACTGATACGTGTACTAAACAGATGGAAGAATTAGGGCTAGGAGAGTTCACATGGAAAATTTGTAATATGGTTATGTCACACTCCGTCCCATATGTTCTCCCCAATGATGCATATTTCATATGCGGGAGGAAGGCGTATAAGTGGCTTGCCCCAAACTCAGAAGGGTTATGTTATATTGGAAAAGTACTGCCTGAGGTAATGACTGTACCCCTCCCTAAAATGAAAGATATTCACCGCAGTGCCCAAGCTCCTTATACTCACACTCATTACGAGCACATCGTTAAACGGCACCTGATAGAAAGAACAGAGCATCCGGCCTCTGACCTGATCCATGAATCCACCGGGATTCAATTCGTACTCGCGTTAGATATCACTCGTACCGCTAGAGGAGTGATAAATTATAAATATATATCTGCGCTTGCAAATTTATTAGACAATATCACCGAAATGTATGACGACACCTTCAGGTACACTGGGAAAGAGTTACAAGCCTACAAAACAGAACTGGTTCAGCATAGGATGATTCTCAATTACCTCACAGCTGTGACAGACGGGTATTGTGTTACCCTAGCGACTCAATATGGAATAAAGTGTTGCACGTATATTACAAACAGCACGGAGGACCCAGCCGAGGTTATAGACCAAAAGATGGATGACATCTTGCAATTAAAATGGGAGTTCCGAAGGAAACACAATCTCACCCTTGCTGCTGTGGGTAATGAGCTGACCAGTTGGGTGTCATGGTTGAACCCACGAAATTGGTTCTCTGGTTTAGGAGAATGGGCCCAAGGTATTATCATGGATGTAGGGAAATTTCTTTTGTGTATTCTGAGTGTCATCATATTGGTCGGTCTGATATTTAGATGCGTTCGGGTTTTAACAAAGTGTAAACGTAATGCCCGAGTGATGAGTTTAAGAAGTGAAGATACTGCAACAACAACGACTAATTTAATTTATGACCCAACAATAGAGACAATGTTGTGATGAAAATGTGATTCCACGGTCCGTTTCTTTCACCCGTTTCTCCTTTGTTTTCCTCCAAGGTAAAAAGACCTCCGCTTGGAAGAAGAATTTGACAACCTTTTACACAGACCATTGATGGACAATGCCATAGACCCCCAATATCCCTAGCGATTTTAAAATTTTACGATAGCCCAACACTTTTGTAAGTCTATGGACATTGAGAAAGCTTTTTGCTCAAGCAATTATAGCAAAAGCATCGGGAGACTACAGTCAACATGTACATCGAGACAAGACATCAGACAAGACCTCAATCGGCAAATGTACATTAAACTCACATAGTTTACGACTGCATTTACCATAATTGCTTCTTATCTTCATCTCTACAACCTTCAGGTAATGACACACATAGTCGATAGGGAATATAGGCACAGATATCAGCACTCACATATCCCCCCCATTCATGTATCATCAACTAAAATGTGCTCCCCCATTTTGTTGCAACCAAAAGCCAAAAAGAGCTCGGTAAAGTTTGACAGCCCATCCACAGACCCGTACCACGGGATAAGAAGGAATTCAAATGTATACTTCGCAATACCTCGAAGCTTGATTTAAAACACGTACGGCACGATGATACATGACCCCTCAAACATGGACTCATACATACATGCTTCTACTATCTCACTAGGTCATACTTTTTTCCCACCTTCTACTCTTCTCCCTTACCCAATCATAGAAATGTATTTTTTACATGACATATATTTTTCTCTTTTTGAACTGTTTTCAGGAAGTGGCAGTTATTGGTGACTGCCAAAGGGTGGACTGTCAAAGTCAGAAAAATATCACGCTGCACGTTGCCATATATGCACCTCATACGCGTGCCTGCTGCACGTGCACATTCTCTCCCGTGCGTGTGGATATATGCTGCCGCGTGATGGCGCCTCGGCCATGCGCTCGAGCGCGTTGTATGTGCATTTACGGTAGACTTTGTGTGCGTCTAGCGGGCGACTCAATCGTTTGATATTAGAACCAAACAGCTCGTTATATAGATAATGTTCCCCTTAATGATAACTGTAAGTTTGGTTAATGTGACTTGTTCACGGACTCGGGAATCCCTCTTTACGTGGTACAAAGGGTCTGATTAAGGTTGAACAGCTGTGTCTGGTACCTAACCGAAGAGTATTTTAGTAGCAATAATCCGGTGTTGGTTAGGTAAAGATTAATCGCTCCTGCGTGTAGTTATGACCATTAGTAGTTTCTGGACATATTCTATATTTGCAGTTCATTATCCATGCGGCGGGAATCCGGAGATTCCCACCCACCTGAGGTGTTTAAAATAGTCACAGCCCACCTGTTCAAACTAACCTATGACCTTTTGATATGATGCGAGGAGACATTCCTGTGTCCAATGAACAATGAGATTGTAGGGCCCTTTGAAGTACACTGTATGTTGTGTATATAAGGGTCATTGTCCCCAGACCGGCCAGTACTCTCTCTTCAACAGTTATCGCTGATAATTGGAGGACTGGATTCCGGTTGCGCCTGCGAGTGTTCCCCGTATGGTATGTTTCTCTGTTGCCACTTTGTTACCCGTGTAATGTTAGCCATTCATTCTTAGTCTATGTATTTGTATTTGCGATCGTTTACTATTTGCGTATATTTCTGTCTAGATATCCTGTTAGAATTATATGTTAGCCTGTAGTGTATGACTTGTTAACTGTTTCTCTTTTCAATATAACTAAAAGCTCGTTAGTAAAGGTGTTGGATCCTTAGCATGGTATCTTGTATTCATTACATTGCAGTGGGTAATAGGAACGTCTCGATCGCTCAAACAGCTATAGTGTATACAAGGTTAAGCAGCGTTATATCGCTACAGTGTTTCAGTACAAGATTTACAGTATAAGGGTATCCTTTCTGTGTGTTACATTCAAGGTTTACTGATTGTCATCTTGTGAGCGTCAGCGCCGCTCGTGATCTCCTCGTGGTCTCGAGCGTCCGCTACGCTGATAGCGTAGCATTACGGTTGTCGCTCGCCTATAGCGTGCTCGACACCACGCATTAAGCTGTGAGCGAGCGTGCCGCATGTGCGTCTCGATCACGGCCAAGCGTATGCTACGCTAAATACGTACCCTTACGGTACCCCATACGCCAATTGCGTACTGTGTCTCTTAACCTTTTATAGTGTTTAATATAGGATAAATATTAGGCTTTATCAATGTAGTGCCGGACCCACCAGTGTTCCAGCCAGGTAGAGCGGCAGCGGCAGGCAGTAGACGGCGTGTAGAGAGAGACAGGAACAGCTGCATTGTAAGTATGGCAAGGGCCGCGAGGAAATCGGAGCTCGAGGACCGGCAACCAATCAGTAGCCGCTGGCTCCTGATTGACTGCCGGTCCGAGAGCTCCGATTGGCTTGCGGGCCGCGGCTGATTCCACATTTAAAATGCCACTGTCCCTGTCTCTCACTACATGCCGGCTACTGCCTGCCGCCGCTGCCGTGCTAGCTGGAACACTGGTGGGTCCGGCACTACATATACCACTGGTCCTGAAGCAGCTGCTGCAGTGAACGGAGGCCAGAGGGGGAGAAGGAGCCGCTGAGCTGCATATCTCCTCTCTGGGCCTCCGCTTTCCCTTTCTGTGTGACTGCTGAGCTTGGGTGCTGGGGATCTGAGGTCATGTTCTAGTGACCATCCCCAGCACCAAATGTCTATAGGAAAGCTGCCAGCTGGTATCCAGTTCAGGGAGGAGTGAAGGAGGTCTACATGGAAAATAGGAGGAAGGCCACCCCCACACCATTCAAATCTCCTACCCCACCCGCCCACCACATTTCCTCCCTCCTGTCATCTCTCCCCGTGTCCCCTGCGCTTCTAACCTCTGCCAGTGACTGCCTGCTCTTTGAGGAAGTTCTCCATCAGCCCTTGCGACAATTGATGTGGATCGGAGGTGATGCTGCAGCTCTGCCGTGCGCCCAGGTAAGTAAATTGTAATTATCACTATGTTTATCACTAGAGATGAGCGGGTTCGGTTCATCGAGATCCGAACCCCCCCGAACTTCACCTATTTTACACAGGTCCGAGGCAGCCTCAGATCTTCCCGCCTTGCTCGGTTAACCCGAACGCGGCCGAATGTCATCATCCCGCTGTCGGATTCTCGCGAGATTCGTATTCTATATAAAGAGCCGGGCGTCGCCGCCATTTTTACTCGTGCATTGGAGATTGAACGGAGAGGACGTGCCTGCGTTCTCTCCCTGAAAAGCTCTGTATCTGTGCTCAGTGTGCTGTAAATATCTGTGCTCAGTGTGCTGCGAATATCTGTGCTCAGTGTGCTGCATTGTGGGGACCACCAGTATATAATTATAGTAGTACAGTACAGTAGGCCATTGCTGTATTTTGCAGCTCTGTGTCAAGTATACTATCCATATCTGTGCTGTATTATTGTGAGCAGTATATAGTAGGACAGTGCAGCATTTTGGTGATCAGCACTATACATAGGGTTCACTATGATCTGCCGGCGGCCGGCCTCCCGGCGACCAGAATACCGGTGCCGGGAGGCCGGCTGCCGGCTTACCGACAGTGTGGCGAGCGCAAATTAGCCCCTTGCGGGCTCGCTGCGCTCGCCACGCTACGCGCGCCACACTATTTTATTCTCCCTCCAGGGGGGTCCTGGACCCACACGAGGGAGAATAAGTGTCGGTATGCCGGCTGTTGGGCTCCCGGCGCCGGTATGCTGGTCGCCGGGAGCCCGACCGCCGGCATACTGAAGACCACCCGTATACATATAGTACAGTACAGTAGGCCATTGCTGTATCTTGCAGCTCTGTGTCTAGTATACTATCCATATCTGTACTGCATTATTGTGAGCAGTATATAGTAGGACAGTGCAGCATTTTGATGACCAACAGTATAAATATAGTACAGTACAGTAGGCCATTGCTGTATCTTGCAGCTCTGTGTCAAGTATACTATCCATATCTGTGCTGCATTATTGTAAACAGTATATAGTAGGACAGTGCAGCATTTTGGTGACCAGCAGTATACATATAGTACAGTAGGCCATTGCTGTATCTTGCAGCTCTGTGTCAAGTATACTATCCATATCTGTGCTGCATTATTGTGAGCAATATATAGTAGGACAGTGTAGCATTTTGGTGACCAGCAGTATACATATAGTACCGTACAGTAGGCCATTGCTGTATCTTGCAGCTCTGTGTAAAGTATACTATCCATATCTGTGCTGCATTATTGTGAGCAGTATATAGTAGGACAGTGCAGAATTTTGGTAACCAGCAGTATACATATAGTACAGTACAGTAGGCCATTGCTGTATCTTGCAGCTCTGTGTCAAGTATACTATCCATATCTGTGCTGCATTGTTGTAAGCAGTATATAGTAAGACAGTGCAGCATTGTGGTGACCACCAGTATACATATACAGTAGTACAGTACAGTAGGCCATTGTTGTATCTTGTAGCTCCGTATCACTTCAAGTATCCATATCTGTGCTGCATTGTTGTAAGCAGTATATAGTAGGACAGTGCAGCATTTTGGTGACCAGCAGTAGTAGTACAGACAGTACAGTAGGCCATTGCTATTGATATATTACTGGCATATAATTCCATACTTTAAAAAATGGAGAACAAAAATGTGGAGGGTAAAATAGGGAAAGATCAAGATCCACTTCCACCTCGTGCTGAAGCTGCTGCCACTAGTCATGGCCGAGACAATGAAATGCCATCAACGTTGTCTGCCAAGGGCGATGCCCAATGTCATAGTAGAATCCAAATGTCCAAATGTCATGTAAAATCCAAAAAACAAAAGTTCAGTAAGATGACCCAAAAATCTAAATTAAAAGCATCTGAGGAGAAGCGTAAACTTGCCAATATGCCATTTACGACATGGAGTGGCAAGGAACGGCTGAGGCCCTGGCCTATGTTCATGGCTAGTGGTTCAGCTTCACATGAGGATGGATACACTCATCCTCCCGCTAGAAAAATGAAAAGACTTAAGCTGGCAAAAGCACAGCAAAGAACTGTGCTTTCTTCTAAATCACAAATCCCCAAGGAGAGTCCAATTGTGTCGGTTGCGATGCCTGACCTTGCCAACACTGGACGGGAAGAGGTGGCACCTTCCACCATGTGCACGCCCCCTGCAAGTGCTGGAAGGAGCACCCACAGTCCAGTTCCTGATAGTCAAATTGAAGATGTCACTGTTGAAGTACACCAGGATGAGGATATGGGTGTTGCTGGCGCTGAGGAGGAAATTCACAAGGAGGATTCTGATGGTGAGGTGGTTTGTTTAAGTCAGGCACCCGGGGAGACACTTGTTGTCCGTGGGATGAATATGGCCATTGACATGCCTGGTCAAATTACAAAAAAAATCACCTCTCGGGAGTGGAATTATTTCAACAGAAATGCGGACAACTGGTGTCAAGCCGTGTGTTGCCTTTGTCAAGCTGTAATAAGTAGGGGTAAGGACGTTAACCACCTAGGAACATCCTCCCTTATACGTCACCTGGAGCGCATTTATCAGAAGTCATTGACAAGTTCAAAAACTTTGGGTGAAAGCGGAAGCAGTCCACTGACAACTAAATCCCTTCTTTCTCTTGTACCCAAGCTCCTGCAAACCATACCTCCAACTCCCTCTGTCAATTTGCTCCTTAGACAGGAACGCCAATAGTCCTGCAGGCCATGTCACTGTCAAGTCTGACGAGTCCTCTCCTAACTGGGATTCCTCCGATGGATCCTTGAGTGTAACGCCTACTGCTGCTGGTGCTGCTGTTGTTGCTGCTGGGAGTCGATCATCATCACAGAGGGGAAGTCGGAAGACCACTTGTACTACTTCCAGTAAGCAATTGACTGTCCAACAGTCCTTTGCGAGGAAGATGAAATATCACAGCAGTCATCCTGTTGCAAAGCGGATAACTCAGGCCTTGACAACTATGTTGGTGTTAGACGTGCATCCGGTATCCACCGTTAGTTCACAGGGACTTAGAGAATTTCTTGAGGTAGTGTGTCCCCGGTACCAAATCCCATCTAGGTTCCACTTCTCTAGGCAGGTGATACCGAGAATGTACAAAGACTTCAGAAAAAATGTCCTCAGTGTCCTAAAAAATGCAGTTGTACCCACTGTCCACTTAACCACGGACATGTGGACAAGTGGAGCAGGGCAGACTAAGGACTATATGACTGTGACAGCCCACTGGGTAGATGTATTGCCTCCCGCAGCAACAACAGCGGCGGCACTAGTAGCAGCATCTTGCAAATGCCAACTCGTTCCTAGGCATGCTACGCTTTGTATCACTGCTTTCCATAAGAGGCACACAGCTGACAACCTCTTACGGAAACTGAGGAACATCATCGCAGATTGTCTTATCCCAATTGGACTCTCCTGGGGATTTGTGACATCGGACAACGCCGCCAATATTGTGCGTGCATTACATGTGGGCAAATTCCAGCACGTCCCATGTTTTGCACATACAATGAATTTGGTGGTGCAGAATGTTTTTAAAAACGACATGGGCGTGCAAGAGATGCTGTCGGTGTCCCGAAGAATTGCGGGCCACTTTCGGCATTCAGCCACCACGTGCCGAAGACTGGAGCACCAGCAAACACTCCTGAACATGCCCTGCAATAAGCTGAAGCAAGTGGTGGTAACTAGAGATGAGCGGGTTCGGTTTCTTTGAATCCGAACCCGCACGAACTTCACTTTTTTTTTCACGGGTCCGAGCGACTCGGATCTTCCCGCCTTGCTCGGTTAACCCGAGCGCGCCCGAACGTCATCATGACGCTGTCGGATTCTCGCGAGACTCGGATTCTATATAAGGAGCCGCGCGTCGCCGCCATTTTCACACGTGCATTGAGATTGATAGGGAGAGAACGTGGCTGGCGTCCTCTCCATTTAGATTAGATTTAGAAGAGAGAGAGAGAGATTGCTGTGATACTGTAGATTAGAAGAGAGTGCAGAGTGCAGACAGAGTTTAGTGACTGACGACCACAGTGACCAGTGACCACCAGAGACAGTGCAGTTGTTTGTTTTATTTAATATATCCGTTCTCTGCCTGAAAAAAACGATACACAGTCACACAGTGACTCAGTCTGTGTGCACTGCTCAGCCCAGTGTGCTGCACATCAATGTATTGTATATAAAGCTTATAATTGTGGGGGAGACTGGGGAGCACTGCAGGTTGTTATAGCAGGAGCCAGGAGTACATGATAAATAATATTATATTAAAATTAAACAGTGCACACTTTTGCTGCAGGAGTGCCACTGCCAGTGTGACTAGTGGTGACCAGTGCCTGACCACCAGTATATTAGTAGTATTGTATACTATCTCTTTATCAACCAGTCTATATTAGCAGCAGACACAGTACAGTGCGGTAGTTCACGGCTGTGGCTACCTCTGTGTCGGCACTCGGCAGGCAGTCCGTCCATCCATAATTGTATTATATACCACCTAACCGTGGTTTTTTTTTTCTTTCTTTATACCGTCGTCATAGTCATACTAGTTGTTACGAGTATACTACTATCTCTTTATCAACCAGTGTACAGTGCGGTAGTTCACGGCTGTGGCTACCTCTGTGTCGGAACTCGGCAGGCAGTCCGTCCATCCATAATTGTATTATAATATATACCACCTAACCGTGGTTTTTTTTTCGTTCTTTATACCGTCGTCATACTAGTTGTTACGAGTATACTACTATCTCTTTATCAACCAGTGTACAGTGCGGTAGTTCACGGCTGTGGCTACCTCTGTGTCGGAACTCGGCAGGCAGTCCGTCCATCCATAATTGTATTATAATATATACCACCTAACCGTGGTTTTTTTTTCGTTCTTTATACCGTCGTCATACTAGTTGTTACGAGTATACTACTATCTCTTTATCAACCAGTGTACAGTGCGGTAGTTCACGGCTGTGGCTACCTCTGTGTCGGCACTCGGCAGGCAGTCCGTCCAACCATAATTGTATTATATACCACCTAACCGTGGTTTTTTTTTCATTCTTTATACCGTCGTCATACTAGTTGTTACGAGTATACTACTATCTCTTTATCAACCAGTGTACAGTGCGGTAGTTCACGGCTGTGGCTACCTCTGTGTCGGCACTCGGCAGGCAGTCCGTCCAACCATAATTGTATTATATACCACCTAACCGTGGTTTTTTTTTCATTCTTTATACCGTCGTCATACTAGTTGTTACGAGTATACTACTATCTCTTTATCAACCAGTGTACAGTGCGGTAGTTCACGGCTGTGGCTACCTCTGTGTCGGCACTCGGCAGCCCGTCCATAATTGTATATACCAGTGACCTAACCGTGGTTTTTTTTTCTTTCTTTATACATACATACTAGTTACGAGTATACTATCTCTTTATCAACCAGTCTATATATTAGCAGCAGACACAGTACAGTGCGGTAGTTCACGGCTGTGGCTACCTCTGTGTCGGCACTCGGCAGCCCGTCCATAATTGTATATACCAGTGACCTAACCGTGGTTTTTTTTTCTTTCTTTATACATACATACTAGTTACGAGTATACTATCTCTTTATCAACCAGTCTATATATTAGCAGCAGACACAGTACAGTGCGGTAGTTCACGGCTGTGGCTACCTCTGTGTCGGCACTCGGCAGCCCGTCCATAATTGTATATACCAGTGACCTAACCGTGGTTTTTTTTTCTTTCTTTATACATACATACTAGTTACGAGTATACTATCTCTTTATCAACCAGTCTATATATTAGCAGCAGACACAGTACAGTGCGGTAGTTCACGGCTGTGGCTACCTCTGTGTCGGCACTCGGCAGCCCGTCCATAATTGTATATACCAGTGACCTAACCGTGGTTTTTTTTTCTTTCTTTATACATACATACTAGTTACGAGTATACTATCTCTTTATCAACCAGTCTATATATTAGCAGCAGACACAGTACAGTGCGGTAGTTCACGGCTGTGGCTACCTCTGTGTCGGCACTCGGCAGCCCGTCCATAATTGTATACTAGTATCCAATCCATCCATCTGCATTGTTTACCTGAGGTGCCTTTTAGTTGTGCCTATTAAAATATGGAGAACAAAAATGTTGAGGTTCCAAAATTAGGGAAAGATCAAGATCCACTTCCACCTCGTGCTGAAGCTGCTGCCACTAGTCATGGCCGAGACGATGAAATGCCAGCAACGTCGTCTGCCAAGGCCGATGCCCAATGGCATAGTACAGAGCATGTCAAAACCAAAACACCAAATATCAGTAAAAAAAGGACTCCAAAACCTAAAATAAAATTGTCGGAGGAGAAGCGTAAACTTGCCAATATGCCATTTACCACACGGGGTGGCAAGGAACGGCTGAGGCCCTGGCCTATGTTCATGGCTAGTGGTTCAGCTTCACATGAGGATGGAAGCACTCAGCCTCTCGCTAGAAAACTGAAAAGACTCAAGCTGGCAAAAGCACCGCAAAGAACTGTGCGTTCTTTGAAATCCCAAATCCACAAGGAGAGTCCAATTGTGTCGGTTGCGATGCCTGACCTTCCCAACACTGGACGTGAAGAGCATGCGCCTTCCACCATTTGCACGCCCCCTGCAAGTGCTGGAAGGAGCACCCGCAGTCCAGTTCCTGATAGTCAGATTGAAGATGTCAGTGTTGAAGTACACCAGGATGAGGAGGATATGGGTGTTGCTGGCGCTGGGGAGGAAATTGACCAGGAGGATTCTGATGGTGAGGTGGTTTGTTTAAGTCAGGCACCCGGGGAGACACCTGTTGTCCGTGGGAGGAATATGGCCGTTGACATGCCAGGTGAAAATACCAAAAAAATCAGCTCTTCGGTGTGGAGGTATTTCACCAGAAATGCGGACAACAGGTGTCAAGCCGTGTGTTCCCTTTGTCAAGCTGTAATAAGTAGGGGTAAGGACGTTAACCACCTCGGAACATCCTCCCTTATACGTCACCTGCAGCGCATTCATAATAAGTCAGTGACAAGTTCAAAAACTTTGGGTGACAGCGGAAGCAGTCCACTGACCAGTAAATCCCTTCCTCTTGTAACCAAGCTCACGCAAACCACCCCACCAACTCCCTCAGTGTCAATTTCCTCCTTCCCCAGGAATGCCAATAGTCCTGCAGGCCATGTCACTGGCAAGTCTGACGAGTCCTCTCCTGCCTGGGATTCCTCCGATGCATCCTTGCGTGTAACGCCTACTGCTGCTGGCGCTGCTGTTGTTGCCGCTGGGAGTCGATGGTCATCCCAGAGGGGAAGTCGTAAGCCCACTTGTACTACTTCCAGTAAGCAATTGACTGTTCAACAGTCCTTTGCGAGGAAGATGAAATATCACAGCAGTCATCCTACTGCAAAGCGGATAACTGAGTCCTTGACAACTATGTTGGTGTTAGACGTGCGTCCGGTATCCGCCGTTAGTTCACAGGGAACTAGACAATTTATTGAGGCAGTGTGCCCCCGTTACCAAATACCATCTAGGTTCCACTTCTCTAGGCAGGCGATACCGAGAATGTACACGGACGTCAGAAAAAGACTCACCAGTGTCCTAAAAAATGCAGTTGTACCCAATGTCCACTTAACCACGGACATATGGACAAGTGGAGCAGGGCAGGGTCAGGACTATATGACTGTGACAGCCCACTGGGTAGATGTATGGACTCCCGCCGCAAGAACAGCAGCGGCGGCACCAGTAGCAGCATCTCGCAAACGCCAACTCTTTCCTAGGCAGGCTACGCTTTGTATCACCGCTTTCCAGAATACGCACACAGCTGAAAACCTCTTACGGCAACTGAGGAAGATCATCGCGGAATGGCTTACCCCAATTGGACTCTCCTGTGGATTTGTGGCATCGGACAACGCCAGCAATATTGTGTGTGCATTAAATATGGGCAAATTCCAGCACGTCCCATGTTTTGCACATACCTTGAATTTGGTGGTGCAGAATTTTTTTAAAAACGACAGGGGCGTGCAAGAGATGCTGTCGGTGGCCAGAAAAATTGCGGGACACTTTCGGCGTACAGGCACCACGTACAGAAGACTGGAGCACCACCAAAAACTACTGAACCTGCCCTGCCATCATCTGAAGCAAGAAGTGGTAACGAGGTGGAATTCAACCCTCTATATGCTTCAGAGGTTGGAGGAGCAGCAAAAGGCCATTCAAGCCTATACAATTGAGCACGATATAGGAGGTGGAATGCACCTGTCTCAAGTGCAGTGGAGAATGATTTCAACGTTGTGCAAGGTTCTGATGCCCTTTGAACTTGCCACACGTGAAGTCAGTTCAGACACTGCCAGCCTGAGTCAGGTCATTCCCCTCATCAGGCTTTTGCAGAAGAAGCTGGAGGCATTGAAGAAGGAGCTAAAAGGGAGCGATTCCGCTAGGCATGTGGGACTTGTGGATGCAGCCCTTAATTCGCTTAACAAGGATTCACGGGTGGTCAATCTGTTGAAATCAGAGCACTACATTTTGGCCACCGTGCTCGATCCTAGATTTAAAGCCTACCTTGGATCTCTCTTTCCGGCAGACACAGGTCTGCTGGGGTTGAAAGACCTGCTGGTGACAAAATTGTCAAGTCAAGCGGAACGCGACCTGTCAACATCTCCTCCTTCACATTCTCCCGCAACTGGGGGTGCGAGGAAAAGGCTCAGAATTCCGAGCCCACCCGCTGGCGGTGATGCAGGGCAGTCTGGAGCGACTGCTGATGCTGACATCTGGTCCGGACTGAAGGACCTGACAACGATTACGGACATGTCGTCTACTGTCACTGCATATGATTCTCTCAACATTGATAGAATGGTGGAGGATTATATGAGTGACCGCATCCAAGTAGGCACGTCACACAGTCCGTACTTATACTGGCAGGAAAAAGAGGCAATTTGGAGGCCCTTGCACAAACTGGCTTTATTCTACCTAAGTTGCCCTCCCACAAGTGTGTACTCCGAAAGAGTGTTTAGTGCCGCCGCTCACCTTGTCAGCAATCGGCGTACGAGGTTACATCCAGAAAATGTGGAGAAGATGATGTTCATTAAAATGAATTATAATCAATTCCTCCGCGGAGACATTGACCAGCAGCAATTGCCTCCACAAAGTACACAGGGAGCTGAGATGGTGGATTCCAGTGGGGACGAATTGATAATCTGTGAGGAGGGGGATGTACACGGTGATATATCGGAGGGTGAAGATGAGGTGGACATCTTGCCTCTGTAGAGCCAGTTTGTGCAAGGAGAGATTAATTGCTTCTTTTTTGGGGGGGGTCCAAACCAACCCGTCATATCAGTCACAGTCGTGTGGCAGACCCTGTCACTGAAATGATGGGTTGGTTAAAGTGTGCATGTCCTGTTTTGTTTATACAACATAAGGGTGGGTGGGAGGGCCCAAGGATAATTCCATCTTGCACCTCTTTTTTCTTTTCTTTTTCTTTGCATCATGTGCTGATTGGGGAGGGTTTTTTGGAAGGGACATCCTGCGTGACACTGCAGTGCCACTCCTAAATGGGCCCGGTGTTTGTGTCGGCCACTAGGGTCGCTAATCTTACTCACACAGTCAGCTACCTCATTGCGCCTCTTTTTTTCTTTGCGTCATGTGCTGTTTGGGGAGGGTTTTTTGGAAGGGACATCCTGCGTGACACTGCAGTGCCACTCCTAGATGGGCCCGGTGTTTGTGTCGGCCACTAGGGTCGCTAATCTTACTCACACAGTCAGCTACCTCATTGCGCCTCTTTTTTTCTTTGCGTCATGTGCTGTTTGGGGAGGGTTTTTTGGAAGGGACATCCTGCGTGACACTGCAGTGCCACTCCTAGATGGGCCCGGTGTTTGTGTCGGCCACTAGGGTCGCTAATCTTACTCACACAGTCAGCTACCTCATTGCGCCTCTTTTTTTCTTTGCGTCATGTGCTGTTTGGGGAGGGTTTTTTGGAAGGGCCATCCTGCGTGACACTGCAGTGCCACTCCTAGATGGGCCCGGTGTTTGTGTCGGCCACTAGGGTCGCTAATCTTACTCACACAGTCAGCTACCTCATTGCGCCTCTTTTTTTCTTTGCGTCATGTGCTGTTTGGGGAGGGTTTTTTGGAAGGGCCATCCTGCGTGACACTGCAGTGCCACTCCTAGATGGGCCCGGTGTTTGTGTCGGCCACTAGGGTCGCTAATCTTACTCACACAGCTACCTCATTGCGCCTCTTTTTTTCTTTGCGTCATGTGCTGTTTGGGGAGGGTTTTTTGGAAGGGACATCCTGCGTGACACTGCAGTGCCACTCCTAGATGGGCCCGGTGTTTGTGTCGGCCACTAGGGTCGCTTATCTTACTCACACAGCGACCTCGGTGCAAATTTTAGGACTAAAAATAATATTGTGAGGTGTGAGGTATTCAGAATAGACTGAAAATGAGTGTAAATTATGGTTTTTGAGGTTAATAATACTTTGGGATCAAAATGACCCCCAAATTCTATGATTTAAGCTGTTTTTTAGTGTTTTTGGAAAAAAACACCCGAATCCAAAACACACCCGAATCCGACAAAAATAATTCGGTGAGGTTTTGCCAAAACGCGTTCGAACCCAAAACACGGCCGCGGAACCGAACCCAAAACCAAAACACAAAACCCGAAAAATTTCAGGCGCTCATCTCTAGTGGTAACGAGATGGAATTCAACCTCTATATGCTTCAGAGGATGGAAGAGCAGCAAAAGGCCATTCAAGCCTATACATCTGCCTATGATATAGGCAAAGGAGGGGGAATGCACCTGACTCAAGTGCAGTGGAGAATGATTTCAACATTGTGCAAGGTTCTGCAACCCTTTGAACTTGCCACACGTGATGTCAGTTCAGACACTGCCAGCCTGAGTCAGGTCATTCCCCTCATCAGGCTTTTGCAAAAGCAGCTGGAGAGATTGAAGGAGGAGCTAAAACTGAGCCATTCCGCTAGGCATGTGGGACTTGTGGATGGAGCCCTTCATTCGCTTAACCAGGATTCACGGGTGGTCAATCTGTTGAAATTAGAGCACTACATTTTGGCCACCGTGCTCGACCCTAGGTTTAAAGCCTATGTTGTATCTCTCTTTCCGGCAGGCATGTTCAAAGACCTGCTGGTGAGACAATTGTCAAGTCAGGCGGAATGTGACCCGCCAACAGCTCCTCCTTCATTTTCTCACGCCAATGGAGCTGCCAGGAAAAGGATAACATTTCCAAAACCACCCGCTGGCGGTGATGCAGGGCAGTCAGGAGCGATAGCTGACATCTGGTCTGGACTGCCAACGATTACTGACATGTCGTCTGCTGTCACTGCATATGATTCTGTCACCATTGAAAGAATGGTGGAGGATTATATGAGTGACAGCATCACTGTAGGCATGTCAGACAGTCCGTACGTATACTGGCAGGAAAAAGAGGCAATTTGGATGCCCTTGCACAAACTGGCTTTATTTTACCTAAGTTGCCCCACCCCTTCCTCCAGTGTGTACTCCGAAAGAGTGTTTAGTGCAGCCGGTAACCTTGTCAGCAATCGGCGTAGGAGGTTACTTCCAGAAAATGTGGAGAAGATGATGTTCATCAAAATTAATTATAAACAATTCCTCCGTGAAGACATTTACCAGCAATTGCCTCCAGAAAGTACACAGGGACCTGAGATGGTGGATTCCAGTGGGGGCGAATTAATACTCTGTAAGGAGGGGGATGTACACAGTGAAAGGGGTGAGGAATCGGACGATGAGGAGGAGGTGGACATCCAGCCTCTGTAGAGCCAGTTTGTGCAAGGAGAGATTGATTGCTTCTTTTTTGGTGGGGGCCCAAACAAACCAGTCATTTCAGCCACAGTCGTGTGGCAGACCCTGTCGCTGAAATGATGGGTTTGTTAAACTGCAGTGCCACTCCTAGATGGGCCAGGTGTTTGTGCCGGCCACTTGGGTCACTTAGCTTAGCCATCCAGCGACCTCGGTGCAAATTTTAGGACTAAAAATAATATTGTGAGGTGTGAGGTGTTCAGAATGGGTGGTAGTCATGTGACCGCCGGTCGGCTGACCGACAGTCACATGACCTCCTCCGTGAGCCCGACGGCTCACTATCCCGATGGTCGGCATGCCGACCAACAGGGACTATTTCCACTCGTGGGTGTCCACGACACCCATAGAGTGGGAATAGTACCCGTGGCGACCGCAGGTCGCCACCGAGCCCGCAGCGTGGCGAGCGCAGCGAGCCCGCAAGGGGCTTGCTGCACTCGCCCCTCCCCGCCGGGATCCCGGCATCAGTATGCTGCCGGGATCCCGGCGTCGGTAAGGTGACCGGCGGTCAGGAGACCGCCGGTCACCCGTACTACACCCATTCAGAATAGACTGGAAATTAGTGGAAATTATGGTTATTAAGGTTAATAATACTATAGGATCAAAATTACCCCCAAATTCTATGATTTAAGCTGTTTTTGAGGGGTTTTTGAAAAAAAAACACCCGAATCCAAAACACACCCGAATCCGACAAAAATTCTTAAGGGAGGTTTTGCCATAATGCGTCTGAATCCAAAACACGACCGCGGAACCGAATCCAAAACCAAAACACAAAACCCGAAAAATGCCCGCTGCACATCTCTATTTATCACCCTTTTCCTGTCACGTTTATCCTCTCCCTCTCTATTTCTTCCAGTCACCCACTACCTCTCCCCACTCTGCCATTCCCCGTCACTATCACCCCATCATCCTCTCCGTCACCATATGCCTCTCACCGTCATCCTCTCCATGTCACCCTTTTCCTCTCCGTCATCCTCTCCCTGTCACCATCTTCCTTTTCCTGTGACCCTCTTCCTCTCACCATCACTCTCTCCCTGTCACTATCTTCCTCTCTCTTTTTAAACTGGTGTACGCAACAATTGATGTCCCACTCCCGCTGTAGCTCCACCCACATTCACAGCTCCACCCACCTCTGCATCCCGCCTTTCCCAGGGGAAGGGGTGAAGGGGTCCTGCCCATTTTGTCAGTCCCGGGTGGGGGTCCCTGTCCATTTTGTCAGTCCCGGGCCCCACAATTTATGATGGCAGCCCTGCCTGCAGGAAACCCAGGGACCCGCAGCGTAGGTGACGTCACATCTCGCTCACCTCACTTTACAGGCCTGGTCTCCCAACAGCTATGGTGGTGAATAGTAAAAGAATAAGAAGATTGCATGAGACAAGCATAGGGTTAATCACTTCTTAGAATAAGTAATGCAGTTGTATTTAAAAATATTCATAGTCATAGTTATAGTTAGTGAGGTTGAAACGAGGCAAAATGCCCATCGGGTTCAACCTGTATTCTGTGTTAAGATGTTCATATTATAATGCGCCTGCTGAAGTAATGGTTTAGTACCAATTGACAACTATGATTGTTACCACTCCCAGATATTAATGTCACTATGTTAAAAGCTATAACTCTGGATACTTTTTCCAGTTAAAAATTTGTCCAGTCCGTTCTTAAATGCATTTCCAGAGTCTGCCATTATTACCTTCTCTGGCAGGGAGTTCCAAATCTTTATTGCCCTTACTGTGAAGAACCCTTTCCTACGTTGTGTACGGAATTTTCTCTCCTCTAGCCTCAGCGAGTGCCCACGTGTCCTATAAAGAGTTCTTTTAATAAACATCTAATGATAACTCCTTGTAATGACCCTTTACATATTTGAAGATATTAATAATGTCTCCTCTTAGACGCCTCTTTTCTAGTGTATACATATTTAACCTAGTAAGCCTTTCATCGTACTCCAGTGTCTCTAACCCTTTAATCAATTTCGTAGCTCGCCTTTGAACTCTTTCTAGTTCCCCGATATCTTTTTATAACATGGTGCCCAAAATTGAACACAATATTCAAGATGTGGACGTACCAATGATTTGTACAGTGGCAGGATTACATCCTCGTCGCTTGTCTCAGTGCCCTGTTTTATGCACGCAAGCACTTTACTTGCCTTTTTTGCTGCATTTTGACATTGTATACTGTTATTAAGCCTATTATCTATGAGCACGCCCAAATCTTTTTCCACCATATTTTCCCCATTAAGAGTATAGGATGCATGTGTGTTTTTTGTCCCAAAATGCATAACTTTGCATTTATCTATATTAAACCTCATTCCCCATTTAGACGCCCCGTTTCAAGTTTAAATAAGTCATTCTGTAGAGACCGCAAATCGATTTCTGACTTAATTACCTTGCACAGTTTAGTATCATCTGCAATATTGACACTGTGCTTTCCAGGCCTATTCCTAGATCACTGATAAATATATTGAATAGTAGCGGGCCAAGTACGGACCCTTGTGGTATTCCGCTGACTACTGGTGCCCAGCTGGAGAACATCCCATTGACCACTACTCGTTGTACTCTGTTATCCAGCCAATTACCTATCCATGTACAAATAGTATATCCTAGGCCAAGTTCCCTAAATTTGATGATCAGTTTCCTGTTAGGCACTCTATCGAAGGCTTTTGCAAAATCTAAATACACCACATCCACTGATTTTCCCTGGTCACGATTCTCGCTCACTTCCTAATTTAGTTAGTCTGACATGATCTGCCCCTTACAAACCCATGGTGACTTTTGCTAATAATCTTATTAACCTGCAGATAATCCTCTATGCTATCCCTCAAAATACTTTCCAATATTTTACCCACTATAGAGGTTAAACTAACTGGTCTATAGTTACCAGGATTATTTTTAGTTCCCTTTTTAAATAAAGGCACTACCTCAGCATGTGCCAATCCTCTGGTATCATGCCTGATGTAATTGAACTATGGAAAATCAAGTATAGTGCTTTTGCTAGTTGCGACCTAAGCTCCATAATAACCCTCGGATGAAAACCATCTGGGCCTGGTGATTTATTAATCTTTATGTTGCTTAGTCTCTCCAGGACTACATCCTCACTTAAACAAGCATCAAGCCAAGAGTCATTACCTTCACTATCGTTATGCACTACTCTCACCGTCTGATCCTCCCTGGTGAATACTGAGGGAAAAAAATTGTTCAGTATTTCAGCTTTTATTTTATCATTGTTTATCAAAGCTTCCAATTCATCTTTTAATGGGCCTACATTCTCCTTCTTTAATTTTTTACTGTTTATGTATTTATAAAACTTTTTAGGATTGGTTTTACTCTATAGCGATTTGCTTTTCATTTACAATTTTAGCTGTGCTTATTACTTTTTTGTATATTTTATTGCATTCCTTATAATGCTGGAATGACTCCTCCCCTTCATTAGATTTAAATATTTTGAAAGAACGCCTCTTTTTAGCCATTGCTTCTTTGACCTTACTAAGCCATCTAGGTTTATGTTTAGTACTCCTTTGTTTATTGCTCATGGAAATGAATTTGTGAATATTGCTATCAAGCAACCCTTTTAAAGCTACCCACATTTCCGATGTGTCTTTACCATGAAACAAAACTTCCCAGTCAATTTCGTTTAGTGCCTGTCTCAACATATTGAAGTTAGCTTTTCTAAAGTTAAATGTTTTAGTTGACCCCTTGTAGCAGTGATTTTCAACCTTTTTAAACTCGTGGCACACTGATCAAGATTTTAAAATTGCCAAGGCACACCACACTGTAATAAAACAAATGCTTTCACCCTCACAGTAATAAAATACATTGTCGTCCTCTGTAATAAAGCACATTGCCCCCACAGTAATAAAGTATATTGGCTCCTGCAGTAATAAAACACCTTGGCCCCCAGAGTAATGCCACACACTGCCCCCCATAGTAATTCCACTCATTGGCCTTATGCCCCACCCACCCCAGTAAATCCACAGACTATCCCCCCATATTAATTCCATATAGCCTGCCTCCCCCCAGCAATTCCACACATAGCCTGCCTCTCCCCCAGTTAATTCCACACATAGCCTGCCCCCCCAGTAATTCCATACATAGCCTGCCCCCCAGTAATTCCACACATAGCCTGCCCCCCAGTAATTCCACACACAGCCTGCCCCCACAGTAATTCCATACATAGCCTGCCCCCCCCAGTAATTCCACACATAGCCTGCCCCCCCAGTAATTCCACACATAGCCTGCCCCCCCCAGTAATTCTACACACAGCCTGCCCCCCCCCCAGTAATTCCACACAGCCTGCCCCCAGTAATTCCATACATAGCCTGCCCCCCCCCAGTATTTCCACACACAGCCTGCCCCCCCCCAGTAATTCCACACATAGCCTGCCCCCCCAGTAATTTCACACATAGCCTGCCCCCCCAGTAATTCCACACACAGCCTGCACCACCCAGTAATTCCATACATAGCCTGCCCCCCCAGTAATTCCACACATAGCCTGCCCCCTCAGTAATTCCACACATAGCCTGCCCCCCCCAGTAATTCCACACACAGCCTGCCCCCCCCCCCCAGTAATTCCACACAGCCTGCCCCCCCAGTAATTCCATACATAGCCTGCCCCCCCCCCCAGTATTTCCACACACAGCCTGCCCCACCCAGTAATTCCATACATAGCCTGCCCCCCCAGTAACTCCACACATAGCCTGCTCCCCCAGTAACTCCACACATAGCCTGCCCCCCCAGTAATTCCACACATAGCCTGCCCCCCCAGTAACTCCACACATAGCCTGCCCCCCCCAGTAACTCCACACATAGCCTGCCCCCCCAGTAATTCCACACATAAAAAAACATGATTATTTTAAGTTAACCTGTGGCTGTAAAAAAGCTCTCCCTCGCAGCCTGTGGCGCGAGCAGTGAGGACTGAGGAGCGCTGAGAAGGCATGGAGACTCCGGAGTCTGGCAGCATGGAGCAGCAGTGGGCGGGTGGCAAGGCTACGTGGCGTGCGTGACCTATGAGTGACGCACGTCACCATAGGTCATGGGCCGGCTTGCGGAAGAGGGCAGCGATGACCGAGACAGCTAGTGATGGTGGTGGTAGCCGGCAGGTACCTCTGACTGGCGACGGCATCTCTGGTGGGTGGTGGCAGCGGGCATCTCTGGTGGGCAGCGGCACACTTGGCAACCGCACACGGCACACTAGTATGCCTCGGCACAGCGGTTGAAAAACGCTGCCGTATAGCTATGCTTCTTGAAACTGATATCGAATGTGATCATATAGTGGTCACTGTTTCCCTAGGTCTCCCCAACTTTAGTGTTTGATATAATTTCCATATTATTGGTAATAACTAGGTCCAGAATAATTTTACCTCTAGTTGGGTCCTTGACTAATTGAGACAAGGACTGTTGTGCCAGGTGCGCATACATCACGCACAATACACACTGAGTGAGATTCTCAATCGCGGCCACCCCCATTTTTAATTAGTGCTAACTCCCTGTTACCTTTAGCAATAAAAAAAGAGGGGGACAACTATATATAAGGACAATATATAAGGGACAATAAAGGACAATAAATAAATAAAGGACAAAAAGTATAAAGTATAAACAAAATACAGTAAAGGTCACAATCTATGCAATACAATATTATAGCCTAGCTGTGAAGAAAACAATATTCAATAACAGAACAGCAATTGATAAAACAATACAGTCAAGGACAAGGGGAGATACAGAAGGACAGGAGGAAAAAAACAAAAACAAAAAAAACAGTCAATTATACAGTAATGTAATTAAGCTTATACTTATCGATCCTTGTGCACCCCCTGATCTTTTTCTTTATTGCAGCAGTAGTCCCCGACTCTCTGCAGGGTTCCGGTATGAATGGTCGACCATGTTATGGTCGACAGTCATTAGGTCGACCACTATTGGTCGACATTGACATGGTCGACATGGACACATGGTCGACACGTGAAAATGGTCGCCACATGAAAGGTCGACACATGAAAATGTCGACATGAGGTTTTTTTTACCATTTTTGGTGTCGTTTTTTGCGTAAAGTGACTGGGAACCCCAATTAGCGCACCGCGTCCCCTCGTATAGCTCGCTTCACTCGCCATGCTTCAGGCATGGTGCCTTCGCTCCACTACCGCCTCGCTCGGCACAGATTACCGTTCCAATCGTAGTCCACGTGGATTGTAAAGTATGGAAAAGTTCCCCAAAAGAAAAAAAAGTTAAAAAACACATGTCTACCTTTTCATGTGTCGACCTTTCATGTGTCAACCATTTTCATGTGTCTACCATGTGTCCATGTCGACCATGTCAATGTCGACCAATTGTGGTCGACCTAATGACTGTCGACCATAACATGGTCGACCATGTAATGGATACCCTCTGCAGCAGGCTCCACAAGTAGTAGCAGCAGCAACGGCAGCAGTCTCCGCCCCCTCCGTCACGCTCCTCCGATAGCGGCAGCAGTAATCTTCAGCACCGGCCGCAGCAGAGTCACCGGGCAGCCCCTAGTACACACACACAAAACGCAGCACCTAACTCACATACAGAATCGCAACGACTCACACAATAACCAAAATGCAGCCCGTCACACACACACAATATATCAGCCCCTCACACAATAACTCAGCCCCTTACACGCCCACAAAAACGCAGCCTCTCACACACACACACAATATCTCAGCCCCTTACACGCCCACAAAAATGCAGCCCCTCACATACTCATACAATGGTCCAAGGGGGTCATTCCGACCCGATCGCAGCGTGCTTTCGTTCGCACAGCTGCGACCGGGTCACTACTGCGCACGCGCAGGGGCCGTAATGCGCACGCATTTCAACGATGCTGACTACGAAAAAAGCGGTCGCAGCGGCGACCACAAGAAGATTGACTGCAAGAAGGCGTTCTGGGAGGTAACTCACCGTTTGGAGCCGTTTTCAGGGCGTGGTAAGGAAAACGCAGGTGTGTCTAGGTGAACGGGGGGCGGATGTCTGACGTCAAAGCCGTGCCCATCATCGCTGGATCCGTCGCACAGGGTAAATATGTCCAGGGCTGGTCTTGTTTTGCAGGAAACTTTTTTAGAATAGCAGGGCTGCACAAGCGTTCGCAGCCCTGCTATGCTAAAATACACTCCCCCATAGGCGGAGATTAGTTGATCGCACCAGCAGCGAAAAGTTGCTTGGTGCGATCAACTCGGAATGAGGGCCCAAATGTAATAGAGTGAGAGTTTCAGAAAGTGAGAGATTTGGTAAGGTTTTGCAGTATTTTTATAAAGTGGCAATCATTTACACAGTAATAGCAGCCTGGTTTTGCAGTGTAAATGATTGCCACTTTAAAAAAAAACTGAAAAACCTTACCAAATCTCTCACTTTCTGAAACTCTCACTCTATTACATTTTGCCCAATATCTCAGCCTCTCACACACACACAAAAACGCAGCCCCTCACACACTCACAGAATATCTCAGCCCCTCACACACACACACACAAAAACGCAGCCCCTCACACACTCACACAATATCTCAGCCTCTCACATACACACAAAAACGCAGCCCCTCACACACTCACACAATATCTCAGCCTCTCACATACACACAAAAACGCAGCCCCTCACACACTCACACAATATCTCAGCCTCTCACATACACACAAAAACGCAGCCCCTCACACACTCACACAATATCTCAGCCTCTCTCACACACACACCAAACGCAACCCCTCACACAGGAAAAGCAGTGGATGTGGTCTTCCTAGATTTTGCAAAAGCCTTCGATACAGTTCCTCACAGGAGACTGATGATCAAATTGAAGGAGATTAGCCTAGAAAAAACTATTTGCACATGGATAAGCAGCTGGTTGGATAGCAGGGTACAGCGAGTAGTGGTCAACGGGAAGTCCTCCACCTGGTCCCCAGTAGTCAGCGGAATACCACAAGGGTCCGTACTCGGACCACTACTGTTCAACATATTTATCAATGACCTAGAAATAGGCCTGGAAAGCACAGTGTCAATCTTTGCAGATGATACTAAACTGTGTAAGGTAATTAATTCAGAATTGGATGTGGAGTCCTTGCAGAATGATCTATCTAAACTTGAATAAATGGAAAATGAGGTTCAATACAGACAAATGCAAGGTTATGCATTTTGGGACTAAAAACAAACTTGCATCCTACATATTAAATGGGAAACGCCTAGGGGAAACAGAGTTGGAAAAAGATTTGGGGGTATTCATTGATAATAGGCTTAATAACCGTACACAATGTCAAAACGCACTAAAGAAGGCAAGTAAGGTGCTAGCGTGCATAAAAAGGGGAATTGAGACAAGGGACTCGGATGTAATCATGCCGCTGTATAAGGCATTGGTACGTCCGCACCTGGAATATTGTGTTCAATTTTGGGCACCATTGTATAAAAAAGACATCAGTGAACTCGAAAGTGTTCAAAGGCGAGCTACTAAACTGATTAAAGGCCTAGAAGGATTGGACTATAAGGAAAGACTTACTAGGCTGAATATGTATACACTGGAAAAGAAGCACCTAAGAGGAGATATTATTAATATCTTCAAATATGTAAAGGGACATCACAAAGAGTTATCAGAGGAATTATTTATTAAAAGAACACAGTTTAGGACACGTGGGCACTCGCTGCGACTGGAGGAGAGAAAGTTCCAAACGCAACGGAGGAAAGTGTTCTTCACTGTTAGGGCAATCAGGATGTGGAATTCCCTGCCAGGGAAGGTGGTAATGGCGGACTCTGTAATTGGATTTAAAAAAGGAATGGATACATTTCTGAATGAAAAAGCTATCCAAGGTTATAATACTTAAAATATCAACGTGGTTAATCCGGGGGTAACATGAGTTATAGTAGCTAACTAGTCATAAAACATTATTCAGCAAGTATGCAGAATCATCACAACTTAAAGCAGGTTGAACACGATGGGCAATTTGCCTCTATTCAACCTCAAATACTATGTTACTATGTTACTCACACAATATCTCAGCCCCTCACACAAAACGCAGCCCCTTACACAACTTCCACAAACAGCAGCAGTGGCAGCTCCTACTCTTGCTGCACGCTCTGCTCCTCTCAGCACCGGCCCTCTCTGTCCCCTCTCCGCTTCAGGCACAGAACAGGCGCCCGCTCCCCCCCCCCTTTGCCCCCTCACTGGCACCACTCTCCCACATGTGCAGCCGTCAACTTCTGGTTCCAGGTCTCGGCTCTCAGCGCATCACGGCTCTCCTCCCTTTCAGCATGTCACGTCTCTCCTCTGCGTGTCACAGCTCTCCTCAGCGTGTCACGGCTCTCCATCGTCTCACGGCTCTCCATTATTTCATCATTAGAAATAAACCTGTAAAGTTTTTTTTAATACATTACAGTATTTACTTTTTTCTAGATATAAAGGGGGCATGACGGTGACTCTGCACTATTTCACTTCAGTCTAGGCCTGCTGCTGTATGCTGTGCTCTGCTCTGCTGATTTAAGTGACTGTCCAGTGTCCAGGTAGAATGACTAATACAAGTGGCTGTTCTTAACTTATTCTAGGCATGCTGCTGTATGCTGCATGCTGCTCTGCTGATTTAAGTGGCTGTGTGGTGTCCAGACAGAGTGGCTAATATTCTGAAGGTCCAACCCACTGCATTCACATAAGCAGTGGGTTAAAAAAAAAAAGTACAAAACCCCAAAAATTTAAAACAATTGTAGAACTTGTTTGTACTGTTTTGTGCACTGCACCCCAGTACACTCTATACCCCAGTGAACATGCAGAAAAGTCTAACTCCACACAGTGTGAGCCGAGCTGCCAGTTAAAGAAATATAAAAAATATATTGTTGTATAATTTGTTTGTACTGTTCTGCGCACTGCACCCCAGTACACTGGAAAAAAGGTCTGATTCCACACAATGTGAGCCACGCTTCATGTTAAAAAATAAAAAATATAGTGTTGTGTAATATGTTTGTACTGTTCTGCGCACTGCACCCAAGTACACTGGAAAAGTGGTCTGACTCCACACAGTGTGAGCCGCACTGCCAGCTAAAAAAAACAGTAAAACAAAATTATATTGTTGCATAGTTTGTACTGTTCTGCAGGCTGGACCTACCCCAGTATGTGTGTGTAAAAGTGGTCTGACTCAACACAGTGTGAGCTGAAGTTGAAACATGGATAATGATCAGTTTAGAGAAGAGCTGCTGGCACCGGTTATGATGACAATGCTAGTCCAACAACGACATCTACCCAAAGCTGATGCTCAAGGGCATAGAGGGTCTAAGTCAGGTCATCTAAAATAAAAAAACAAAACAATATACAGTGGTAAAGAAAAAAAAAACCTTTAATAAAGGGAAAGGTTAGTGCAGAAAAACATAAAATATGTAGTCCAATTGTAAAGCGCAATAGAATATGATGTGCTACATAAGAAACTGTAATTAATAATTTACCAAATGCAGTCATAAGGAAGGAGCAGGCCTTGGCCTTTATTTATAAGAGGTGGCACTGAAACTGTTAGTGAGCCACCCTCTTCTGCCTCTCATGTCTAGTCTAGGAGAGGTGTCAAAAAAATCACTAAGGCAGTAAAACAAACTGTGCTTAGAACCGTCACACATTCCTGAAGTGAGTCTAGGGGTCTACACATTAGTTATGTGTGAGTTTGACATTTCTCACGCTGTCCTCATAGAGAAGCCTCTTTCGTCTCCTTCCACCATCTGCACATGTGAGGAGCAGTACAGTCAAAGATGATGATGAGGATAAAATACAAATTGAGGATGCTTGTGTGGAAGTGGAACCTACTACGATCTGACACTGGGGATGAGGATGTTGATGGTGTTGTTTGTGTAAGCCAGCCACCAGTGGCTGCAGTTCTTACCCGTGATAAAAATAAAGCCTTTGTGATGCCTGAGCATGAGACCGAAAAAGCCACCTCTAGGGTGTGGAGTTATTTTTACCCAGATCCTGATAACATATGTGAAGGCATCTGCTCCATTTGTGAGGCCTAAGTTAGTAGAGGTAGGGACATTAGCAATCTAGGCACCTCCTCCATGTTACGTAATTTGCAGAAAGTCTATGGAATTTATTTTACAAGATTATAATGTAATTAACACTCTCATCATCAACCTCCTCATTAGTGATTGGAGGTAGTCCTTCCAATCACAGATGTTTCTGTGCAGAGTAAATACTGGCTGCTTTATTTTTACACTGCAATTTACATTTCAGATTGAACACACCCCACCCAAATCCATTTCTGTCTGCACATGTTACATCTGCCCCCCTGCAGTGCACATGGTTTTGCCCAACTGCTAACAAATATGCTGCTGCGATCAACTCTGAATTACCCCCCCTCCCCCTGTGCGATTAATTCAGCGTTGATGATCCCGGAATTGACGTCATACATCCGCCCTCCAAACGCCTGGACACGCCTGCGTTCGCCGCACCACTCCCAGAAAACGCTCAGTTGGCGCCCCGGAACTCCTTCCTCCTGTCAATCTTCTTACCGACCCGTTCGCACCGGTGTGAAAAACATCAGCATGCGAACGGGTCAGAATGACCCCCCATGTACACTGCAGGGGGGGCAGATGTAACATGTGCATAGAGAGTTAAATTTGGGTGGGGTGTGTTCAAACTGAAATCTAAATTACAGTGTAAAAATAAAGCAGACAGTATTTACCCTGCACAGAAACGATATAACCCACCAAATCTAACTCTCTCTGCAAATGTTATATCTGCCACACCTGCAGTGCACATGGGGGGGGGTCATTCAGACCCGATCGCATGCTGCCTTTTTTCGCAGTCGTGCGATCGGGTCTGAACATCGCATGTGTATGCACCGTAATGCGCAGGCGCGTCGGCCGCCGGCGATGGGGATCGCCGGGCAGCGACAAATCTAACGAAGAAAGGGATCTCACCGGCAATCGCATGAAGATTGACAGGCAGAAGGCATTCGTGGGCGGCAACTCACCATTTTCTGCAAGTGTCCGGAAAAACAGAGGCGTGCCCAGCCGTTCCGGAGGAGGATTCCTGACGTCACCAATGGCCCGGATTGTCGCATCGGCTGAATAAGTCCTGGGCTGTGCAGAAACTGCACAAACTTTTGTTTGTGTAGCTCACTGCACAACCGATCGCACCCCTGCAAAGCGCTTACCCCCTCCCCCTGTAGGCGCCGATTACCTGGTCGCAGCAGTGCAAAAAATAGCCTGCATGCGACCAGGTCTGAATTAGGCCCATGGTTTTGCCCAACTGCTAACAAATTTGCTGCTGCGATTAACTCTGAATTACCCCCAGAGCTTAGCGCGGCTGCCTGAGCAATAGTTTTATGGGAGATGCAGGCATCAAGCAATTTTTTTGATTGCCGCATTCATCAAGTGGGTTGTTAATATTCAATAAGGCCCAATATCTCTGCATCAAAGTCAGTTACTGTGTGACTTTATTCAAAAGTATTTTAAAGTGGAAAGATCTTGATTAACTTTGACAAAACCCAAACCTTTGCTGGCTGCGCTGTTTACCACTGCGGATTCATGCATTATTTACAGTATATCTGGAAGTGCTTCCGGAGCCTCTCTGCAACCGGCTCTTAGTAAACATTCACTTTCCAGGCTATCATTTTCTGCAAAGAAGACCTTAAATTGCCAGAAGGTAATTTGTATCCTTTCTAACGTTTATTTGGCTGCTCTTAAGAGAAACCATATACATGAATGTGAAATTACATGTAGAAAGACAGAGCCCATCAGATACGATGAGAGCTAAATGCCCACATACAACCATCTCTCCACCTAATGAATGGCGTCTTCAAGCAGATGTCATTTAAGTAAATAGACCTGACGGAGGGGGATTATGGTCTATTGTGCTCAGCTGAAATCATTTCATCCGTCTTTGTCATTACTCCGCTTGTCCTCCTGGGTTATATTTGTTTCATAACCGCTAAAAGAAAATCCAAATAGGAAACATCTGTCTGAGCTAAGTGCAAATATTAAATATATACCGTATGTACTCTGCATTTTCATCTATATGAAAGACAAGAACCAAATGTGTTTTTTTTATGGAATAAAAAGGCAAACTTGCTGCCTTGTACTGTAGGTGTGCGTGCGGGGACGGTCCTAGGGTGTTCGGCGCCCTCCTGCAAACTCTAAATTTCGCGCCCTCCTACCCCGCTCTCATTCTACCCACAAGCAGCCACATTGCACTTGCGACTAGCTTCATCCAGTTCATGGGAGTGCACACACCATGCGATTGTATGGATTGCGGGTGCATGTCATTTCCCATGATTAGCCTTTAAACTGAGAAAGGACACATCTATTTGTCCTTTTGACACGGTCTCTTTACAATGTTTCATAGTTTGAAATGTAAAAATAGTGAGAGGGTGACAGGGAAAGGGTGAGAGTAAGAGGGTGACAGAGAGAGGATAGCAGGAGAGAAAGGGTGATAAGTAGAGGATGAGAGTAAGAGGGTAAAAGGAATGTCAATGGGTGACAGGGAGAGGGAAATTACAGTCAGAGATAGTGGGAGACAGGCACAGAGTGAAGCTAGGGGGAGGCAGTGGGCAACAGTGAGAGGTGGAAGGTGACAATGAGAGGTAGAGGGTGACAAGCAGAGGGTGAAAAAAGAGAATGACGGGGGGAAGGTGGGCATCAGTGGGTGACAGGAGAGACAGGTGATTAGGGTCTGCTCCAGGCACGTTCGACTGGAGTGGCCGAACAGGGCACCGGCTATTTAAGGGCGGCTGTCCATTTCAAATATGGTGCCGGCCGTCAGCCAATCAGAGCTCGCGGACCGGCAGCAGCGGCTCCTGATTGGCTGCCGGGCCGAGAGCTCTGATTGGCTCAAGGAGCGGCGCCATATTTGAGATGACCGGCGTCGGAGAGAGAGCAGCCGCAGCGCCGCAGACATCGCGGTGGGTCACGGGTGAGTCGTCCGGTCTGGGGGTTGAGGGCGGGATGGGTGTCCCTTGTCCCTGCTGCCGTAGCTCGATCTTGTCCCTGCTGCCTGCATGTAGCTGAGGTCCCGGCAGTGAAGTTCCCAGACCTCAGCATTCAGCACACTGCGCACCGCCCATCCCCGACACACTTGGATATATTTATCTGGCACTGGGGGCATTTGTGTATCTGGCAGCACTGTGGGGGCATTTATGTATCTGGCAGCACTGTGGGGGCATTTATGTATCTGGCATCCACTGTGGGGGCATTTATCTATCTGGCATCCACTGTGGGGGCATTTATGTATCTGGCAGCACTGTGGGGGCATTTATGTATCTGGCAGCACTGTGGGGGCATTTATGTATCTGGCAGCACTGTGGGGGCATTTATGTATCTGGCATCCACTGTGGGGGCATTTATGTATCTGGCAGCACTGTGGGGGCATTTATGTATCTGGCACTGGGGGCATTTATGTATCTGGCATCCACTGTGGGGGCATTTATGTATCTGGCAGCACTGTGGGGGCATTTATGTATCTGGCAGCACTGCTGGGGGCATATAATGTGTATCTGGCAGCACTGTGGGGGCATTTATGTATCTGGCAGCACTGTTGGGGCATTTATGTATCTGGCAGCACTGCTGGGGACATATAATGTGTATCTGGCATCCACTGTGGGGGCATTTATGTATCTGGCAGCACTGTGGGGGCATTTATGTATCTGGCACTGGGGGCATTTATGTATCTGGCATCCACTGTGGGGGCATTTATGTATCTGGCAGCACTGTGGGGGCATTTATGTATCTGGCAGCACTGCTGGGGGCATATAATGTGTATCTGGCAGCACTGTGGGGGCATTTATGTATCTGGCATCCACTGTGGGGGCATTTATGTATCTGGCAGCACTGCTGGGGACAAATAATGTGTATCTGGCAGCACTGCTGGGGGCATATAATGTGTGTCTGGCAGCACTGTGGTGCATTTATGTATCTGGCAGCACTGTGGGGGCATTTATGTATCTGGCAGCACTGCTGGGGACATATAATGTGTATCTGGCATCCACTGTGGGGGCATTTATGTATCTGGCAGCACTGTGGGGGCATTTATGTATCTGGCACTGGGGGCATTTATGTATCTGGCATCCACTGTGGGGGCATTTATGTATCTGGCAGCACTGTGGGGGCATTTATGTATCTGGCAGCACTGCTGGGGGCATATAATGTGTATCTGGCAGCACTGTGGGGGCATTTATGTATCTGGCATCCACTGTGGGGGCATTTATGTATCTGGCAGCACTGTGGGGGCATTTATGTATCTGGCAGCACTGCTGGGGGCATATAATGTGTATCTGGCAGCACTGTGGGGGCATTTATGTATCTGGCATCCACTGTGGGGGCATTTATGTATCTGGCAGCACTGCTGGGGACAAATAATGTGTATCTGGCAGCACTGTGGGGGCATATAATGTGTATCTGGCAGCACTGTGGTGCATTTATGTATCTGGCAGCACTGTGGGGGCATTTATGTATCTGGCAGCACTGCTGGGGACATATAATGTGTATCTGGCATCCACTGTGGGGGCATTTATGTATCTGGCAGCACTGTGGGGGCATTTATGTATCTGGCACTGGGGGCATTTATGTATCTGGCATCCACTGTGGGGGCATTTATGTATCTGGCAGCACTGTGGGGGCATTTATGTATCTGGCAGCACTGCTGGGGGCATATAATGTGTATCTGGCAGCACTGTGGGGGCATTTATGTATCTGGCATCCACTGTGGGGGCATTTATGTATCTGGCAGCACTGCTGGGGACAAATAATGTGTATCTGGCAGCACTGTGGGGGCATATAATATGTATCTGGCAGCACTGTGGTGCATTTATGTATCTGGCAGCACTGTGGGGGCATTTATGTATCTGGCATCCACTGTGGGGGGATTTATGCATCTGGCAGCACTGCTGGGGGCATATAATGTGTATCTGGCAGCACTGTGGTGCATTTATGTATCTGGCTGCACTGTGGGGGCATTTGTGTATCTGGCAGCACTGTGGGGGCATTTATGTATCTGGCATCCACTGTGGGGGCATTTATGTATCTGGCAGCACTGCTGGGGACATATAATGTGTATCTGGCAGCACTGTGGGGGCATATAATGTGTATCTGGCAGCACTGTGGTGCATTTATGTATCTGGCAGCACTGTGGGGGCATTTATGTATCTGGCATCCACTGTGGGGGCATTTATGTATCTGGCAGCACTGTTGGGGCATTTATGTATCTGGCAGCACTGTGGGGACATATAATGTGTATCTGGCATCCACTGTGGGGGCATTTATGTATCTGGCAGCACTGTGGGGGCATTTATGTATCTGGCACTGGGGGCATTTATGTATCTGGCATCCACTGTGGGGGCATTTATGTATCTGGCAGCACTGTGGGGGCATTTATGTATCTGGCAGCACTGCTGGGGGCATATAATGTGTATCTGGCAGCACTGTGGGGGCATTTATGTATCTGGCATCCACTGTGGGGGCATTTATGTATCTGGCAGCACTGCTGGGGACAAATAATGTGTATCTGGCAGCACTGCTGGGGGCATATAATGTGTGTCTGGCAGCACTGTGGTGCATTTATGTATCTGGCAGCACTGTGGGGGCATTTATGTATCTGGCAGCACTGCTGGGGACATATAATGTGTATCTGGCATCCACTGTGGGGGCATTTATGTATCTGGCAGCACTGTGGGGGCATTTATGTATCTGGCACTGGGGGCATTTATGTATCTGGCATCCACTGTGGGGGCATTTATGTATCTGGCAGCACTGTGGGGGCATTTATGTATCTGGCAGCACTGCTGGGGGCATATAATGTGTATCTGGCAGCACTGTGGGGGCATTTATGTATCTGGCATCCACTGTGGGGGCATTTATGTATCTGGCAGCACTGCTGGGGACAAATAATGTGTATCTGGCAGCACTGTGGGGGCATATAATGTGTATCTGGCAGCACTGTGGTGCATTTATGTATCTGGCAGCACTGTGGGGGCATTTATGTATCTGGCAGCACTGCTGGGGACATATAATGTGTATCTGGCATCCACTGTGGGGGCATTTATGTATCTGGCAGCACTGTGGGGGCATTTATGTATCTGGCACTGGGGGCATTTATGTATCTGGCATCCACTGTGGGGGCATTTATGTATCTGGCAGCACTGTGGGGGCATTTATGTATCTGGCAGCACTGCTGGGGGCATATAATGTGTATCTGGCAGCACTGTGGGGGCATTTATGTATCTGGCATCCACTGTGGGGGCATTTATGTATCTGGCAGCACTGCTGGGGACAAATAATGTGTATCTGGCAGCACTGTGGGGGCATATAATATGTATCTGGCAGCACTGTGGTGCATTTATGTATCTGGCAGCACTGTGGGGGCATTTATGTATCTGGCATCCACTGTGGGGGGATTTATGCATCTGGCAGCACTGCTGGGGGCATATAATGTGTATCTGGCAGCACTGTGGTGCATTTATGTATCTGGCAGCACTGTGGGGGCATTTGTGTATCTGGCAGCACTGTGGGGGCATTTATGTATCTGGCATCCACTGTGGGGGCATTTATGTATCTGGCAGCACTGCTGGGGACATATAATGTGTATCTGGCAGCACTGTGGGGGCATATAATGTGTATCTGGCAGCACTGTGGTGCATTTATGTATCTGGCAGCACTGTGGGGGCATTTATGTATCTGGCATCCACTGTGTGGGGATTTATGTATCTGGCAGCACTGCTGGGGGCATATAATGTGTATCTGGCAGCACTGTGGTGCATTTATGTATCTGGCAGCACTGTGGGGGCATTTGTGTATCTGGCAGCACTGTGGGGGCATTTATGTATCTGGCATCCACTGTGGGGGGATTTATGTATCTGGCAGCACTGCTGGGGGCATATAATGTGTATCTGGCAGCACTATGGGGGCATATAATGTGTATCTGGCAGCACTGTGGGGTCATTTATGTATCTGGCAGCACTGTGGGGGCATTTTTGTATCTGGCAGCACCATGGGGGCATTTTTGTATCTGGCAGCACCGTGGGGGCATTTGTGTATCAGGCAGCACTGTAGGGGCATTTATGTATCTGGCACTATGGGGGCATTTATGTATCTGGAACTGTGGGAGCATATCTGCACTGTGTGGGCATTTATGTATCTGTAACTGTGGGGACATATCTGCACTGTGTGGGCATTTATGTATCTGGTACTGTGGGGGCATATCTGCACTGTGTGGGCATTTATGTATCTGGCACTGGGGGGGCATTTATGTATCTGGAACTGTGGGGTCATTTATTTATCTGGCACTGCTGGGGGGCATGTCATGTGTATCTGGCACTGCTAGGGGGCATGTCACGTGTTGCTGGCACTGCTGGGGGGCATGTCACGTGTAGCTGGCACTGCTCGGGGGCATGTCATGTGTAGCTGGCACGGCTGGGGAGCATATCATGTAGTGTTCCCGCTAGGCATCTGTGACTAGGCAATGTGTCTCTGTGCTCTGCCTGGCGCAATGTGTCTCTGTGCTCTACCTGGCACAAAGTGGCTCAGTGCTCTGCCTGGCGCAAAGTGTCTAACGTGCTCTGCCTGGCGCAATGTTTCTCTGTGCTCTGCCTGGCGCAAAGTGTCTCAGTGCTCTGCCTGGCGCAAAGTGTCTAACGTGCTCTGCCTGGCGCAAAGTGTCTAACGTGCTCTGCCTGGCGCAAAGTGTCTAACGTGCTCTGCCTGGTGCAAAGTGTCTAACATGCTCTGCCTGGCGCAAAGTGTCTAACGTGCTCTGCCTGGCGCAAAGTGTCTAACGTGCTCTGCCTGGCGCAAAGTGTTTAGGAGGTTCTACCTGGTGCAATGTGTATTAGCTGCACTACTGTGTGGTGTAATGTGAATGTGGCCACGCACCTTCCCCACGAAGCAACGCCCCTAAATTTTTGCGCGCACTGTCCATGATTTGGCATGTAGGTAGGAGAGCACCAAGCAATACAGTATGTACATCATTTTGCCCTCCTAACTTAAAAATGTGTCCTCCATGTGATCAGCACTCTGCCCTAAAAAGTGAACACTATCATATGTAGCTGGCACTTCTGGGGGGCATGTCATGTGTAGCTGGCACTGCTGCGGGGCATGCCATGTGTAGCTGGCACTGCTGCGGGGCATGCCATGTGTAGCTGGCACTGCTGCGGGGCATGCCATGTGTAGCTGGCACTGTTGCGGGGCATGTAATGTGTAGCTGGCACTGCTGGGGGACATATCATGTCTATCTGGCACTACACATTATGTGTATCTGGCACTATACTTGAGACATTATGTGTATCTGACACTATACTGGAGACATTATGTGTATCTGACACTATACTGGAGACATTGTGTGTAAGGAACACTACTGTAGCTGTTATGTGTAAGGCTGCTAATTGTGTGCGTAGAGGGGGTGTGAAAATATATTTATTTATAGTTTGATAATATGAAGTTACGAGGTCACGCCCACTTTTCCAGGAGGCCATGCCCACTT
Organism: Pseudophryne corroboree; assembly: GCF_028390025.1. Classification (NCBI taxonomy): domain Eukaryota; kingdom Metazoa; phylum Chordata; class Amphibia; order Anura; family Myobatrachidae; genus Pseudophryne; species Pseudophryne corroboree. The sequence goes on from NC_086448.1 coordinate 53,095,970, forward strand.
TTCCAGAAGCGCGCGCATAGGGGTTAGGGGGGGGGGGGGGGGGGGCACTTTTATATTTTCTCGCTCAGGGTGCTAGTAGGCCTGGAGACGGCCCTGCAGGTTATGGGGAAAAGGTGAGAATCAGTGGGTGAAAGGGATAGTTCGACAGGAGAGAGAGGTGAGTGACAGGGAGAGGGTGACAAGAGAGAGAGGTGATGGGGAGAGGGTTGGATGACAGGGAGAGAGGTGACGGGGAGAGGTTTGGATGACAGGGAGAGAGGTAATGGGGAGAGGGTTGGATAACAGGAGAGAGAGGTGACGGGGAGAGGAAGAGAGTGAGTGGGTGACAGGAGAGAGAGGTGATGGGGAGGGGGGGTGACAGGGAGAGAGTGACAGGAGAGAGAAGTGATGGGGAGAGGATGAGAGTGAGTGGATGACAGGAGAGAGAGGTGATGGGGAGGTGGGGTGACAGGGAGAGAGTGACACTTCCTAGGCTACAGTAAGTCACTGCCACTGCTAGGCAGTCCCTGCGGGTGGCAGATTTTACTGTGGGATGCAGCCCTGTAGTCCATAAGTAAAATCATTGATCGCTGGGTATTTGTGTCTCCGGGGGGCTATTCAATTAGCCCTGATAAGCCTGTGAGAAACATGGCTTACAAAGGATTTTCTTTCATCTACCTCCCCCAATGACTAATTAAGCAATTAATCCCCCCTCCCCTACACGCTACACTACAGCTACCCTGCAGCCCACTCCCCGCACACATTACTCTACCACCACTACCCAGCACACATTATATGCCACTTTATCCACCCCCCACCCCAGCACACAGTAACATACCAGTATATCCCCCCCACCCCAGCACACAGTAACATACCAGTATATCCCCCCCACCCCAGCACACAGTAACATACCAGTTTATCTCTCCTCCCCCCACCCCCGTACACAGTAAAATGTCACTTTATACACACACTAATATGCCCTTTCTGCCTACCTGGTCCTGAATCCACCATTGATGAGAGGGGACTCAGGGGAGGGGCGGTGCTGCTGAAGACTGCTGTGAGAGGGGAGGGAAGAGAGGAGGTGGGGACGACGCTCCTGCCTCCCAGCATGACATATACAGCGGGGAGGAACAAGACGGACAGGGAAGGGGGAGGGCTCTGACGCAGGAGGAGACCGAGGATCTTGTGTTCATACTGCCGGCACCGTTTCTGCTTGTCACTCGGTGTGACAGGCGCAGGCTGCGGTAGCCAGCACCAACACTGCGCATCAGCAAGGTACAGTAGCAGAGAGCAGGGAGAGCGCCTTTCGTGCCAGGCGCCTCCCTGCTTTGCAGACCTTGCTGAGTGGCTAGCGCCGGCACTGTGTGCGTCAGCATTTAAGTGCCAGATTCAGAGTTGCTCACGAATCATCCACTTCTGCGTTCTTTCCCACTGAGCAAGCGTCTGAGGTAAATATACACATCTGCAAACAACAGGAAAGAGACGACTCTTTTACTGGGGCACTCTTAATTGTAAATGTCTGTGTATATATTAAAACATAACTTTTAATAAAGGCTTTAAAATATTGGGGCAGATTTATTAAGCCTGGTGAAGTGATAAAGTGGAAGGTGATAACGCACCAGCGAGACAGCTCCCAACTGTCATTTTTCCAACACAGCTTGTAACATGGAAGTTAGGAGCTGATTGGCTGGTGCGTTATCACCTTCCACTTTATCACTTCACCAGGCTTAATACATCTGCCCCATTGTGTCTTAATCTATCATTGTGTCCCCTCCTGAGAACACTCATAATAATAACACAATTACAAATTTAATATTACAATAACACACACACAATATATATATATATATATATATATATATATATTATAAGGGCACGGTCGTGCCCTTATATTAAGGCTGAATCGAACAAATGGAATTCTCCCATAGGGAACTTCTGAGATGGGGGCATGGTGTTTGAGGGGCTACACCTCAAAAGTGATTGGACGTACTGAGCTGACATTTGGCATGGGCGCGTAAAATCGTCACCCGGTGCTGCATGCCAAATTTCAGGGCAAAATAATTAAAAATGAGGAATTGGGAGTAACCTAAAGTGTCAACTGTCAGTTTTTTTCTGTGACTTCCTGGTTGGCTTTTTGACACCGTTTTCCCATGTAGTGAATGAGATTTTTTTGGGGAAGGCATAACTCAGGATAGAGGACGAATTAAGACTTGGGGTTTGTTTTATTAGATAGATCTTGTCCCAGTGTAGTGCCTTTTGGGGTTGTGGTTTTTCAGAAAGTTATAGTTTTTTTTTATTTAAGTAAAATATGCCCCATTATAAAGATAGGGCTTTTCAATTTGTTGCGGCTGCGCAGTGGCCGCCAGCAGGGGGTGTACAAAGAGTAGCTTCAGCAAATTGAGTGTAGGTAGATGGATGACGCTGTACATTTGGCTCTGTCATTGGTGGCATAATGGTAGAAGGCTCTAGTAGCCTCACGCGCTGTGTACTGGCAGTTGGGCACGAGGAGAGAGCGGGAAGCAGTCTCGTGCATGACGAGGAGAGCTGCAGGCGGCGGGAGGACGAGAAGGAGGGAGCGTCTACGAGCCGCGACAGGAAGAAGTTTACTGGCGTGTCAGCGGTAGGAGATCGCCGGTACCTGAGCGACGGAGGAAGCCGGGTCCCCTTACTGGAGCGCAGTGAGAGGAGATCGATGGAGCCGTCCCACGGAGGAAGCCGGGTCCCCTTACGAAGCATCAGCGGGAGGAGATAGCCGCAGCACGGAGGAAGCCGGGTCCCCTTACGGAGCATCAGCTGGAGGAGATAGCCGCAGCTCGGAGGAAGCCGGGTCCCCTTACGGAGCATTAGCGGGAGGAGATAGCCACAGCTCGGAGGAAGCCAGGTCCCCTTACCTCAGCGGGAGCAGATTGCCGGAGTCGCGTGAGGTAATGACTGCCACCATTTCTTCTCTCCCCCCCCCATCCCATCAAGTGCCCCACCGGAGCATGAAACACCTCACTTCATCCACCCCAACACCCCCACCCAATCCACAAATGTCGCTCAGATCCCCTGCATTACTCCAAAGGGGGACTGAACGGACACCTGGGAAAGCCAGAGTGGGGCCACGGGGGTGAGGGAGGTGGAGGGAGTTTGAGACCCACCGGAGCATGAAACACCTCATCTCATCCACCCCAACACCCCCACCCAATCCACAAATGTCGCTCAGATCCCCTGTATTACTCCAAAGGGGGACTGAATGGACACCGGGGAGAGCCAGAGGGGGGCCACGGGGGGGATGAGAAAAAAGCCATGTTCATGTACATTTATCATGTACTGGATACATTAACTAAGCCTTCTCCTCACTTCGTCTTAGCCATGGTTGCAGCTGTGTGTCCGGCCACCCCACCCCCCTCCCGCTGTGTGTCCGGCCAGCCCCCCTCCTCCCGCTGTGTGTCTGGCCAGCCCCCCTCCGCCCGCTGTGTGTCCGACCACCTCCCGCTGTGTGTCCGGTCACCCTCCTCCCTCTCCCCTCCTCTCCCGCTGTGTGTGTGTGTGTGTCCGGCCACCGCACCCACCCTTCTCCAGCTGTGTGTCCAACCAGCCCCCCTCCTCCAGCTGTGTGTCCGGCCATCCCCCCTCCTCCTGCTGTGTGTCCGGCCACCTCCCGCTGTGTGTCCGGTCACCCTCTCCCCTCCTCTCCCGTTGTGTGTCTGGCCAGCCCCTTCTTCTCCCGCTGTGTGTCCGGCCAGCCCCTTCTCCTCCCGCTGTGTGTCCGGCCAGCCCCTTCTCCTCCCGCTGTGTGTCCGGTCACCCTCCTCCCTATCCCCTCCTCTCCCGCTGTGTGTCCAGCTACCCCCCCTCCCGCTGGTTGTCCGGCCACCACCCCCCCTCCTCCAGCTGTGTGTCCGGCCAGCCCCCCTCCTCCAGCTGTGTGTCCGGCCATCCCCCATCCTCCTGCTGTGTGTCCGGCCACCTCCCGCTTTGTGTCCGGTCACCCTCTCCCCTCCTCTCCCGTTGTGTGTCCGGCCAGCCCCTTCTCCTCCCGCTGTGTGTCCGGCAAGCCCCTTCTCCTCCCGCTGTGTGTCCGGCCAGCCCCTTCTCCTCCCGCTGTGTGTCCGGCCAGCCCCCTCCTCCCGCTGTGTGTCCGGTCACCCTCCCCACCTCTCCCGTTGTGTGTCCGGCCACACACCCCTGCCGCTGTGTGTCCGGCCACCCTCCCCCCTCCTCTCCCGTTGTGTGTCCGGCCACTCCCACTGCCGCTGTGTGTCCGGCCACCCCCCCCTTCCTCATCTCCTCTCCCGTTGTGTGTCCGGCCACCACCCCCTGCCACTGTGTGTCCGGCCACCCTCCCCTCCTCTCCCGTTGTGTGTCCGGCCACCCCCCCTGCCGCTGTGTGTCCGGCTACTCCTCCCTCCTCCCGCTGTGTGTCCGGCCACCTCCCTCCTCCCGCTGTGTTCAGCCACCACCCCTCCCGCTGTGTCCGACCACCCCTCTCCTCCTCTTCCGCTGTGTCCGGCCAGCCCCCCTCCTCCCCCTGTGTCCGGCCAGCCCCCTCCTCCCGCTGTGTCCGGCCAGCCCCTTCTCCTCCCGCTGTGTGTCCGGCCAGCCCCTTCTCCTCCCACTGTGTGTCCGGCCAGCCCCTTCTCCTCCCGCAGTGTGTCAGGCCAGCCCCTTCTCCTCCCGCTGTGTGTCCGGCCAGCCCCATCTCCTCCCGCTGTGTGTCCGGCCAGCCCCTTCTCCTCCCGCTGTGTGTCCGGCCAGCCCCTTCTCCTCCCGCTGTGTGTCCGGCCAGCCCCTACTCCTCCCGCTGTGTGTCCGGCCAGCCCCTTCTCCTCCCGCTGTGTGTCCGGCCAGCCCCTTCTCCTCCCGCTGTGTGTCCGGCCAGCCCCCCTCCTCCCGCTGTGTGTCCGGTCACCCTCCCCTCCTCTCGTGTGTCCGGCCACACATCCCTGCCACTGTGTGTCTGGCCACCCTCCTCTCCCATTGTGTGTCCGGCCACCCCCCCCTGCCGCTGTGTGTCCGCCCCCCCTCCTCCCGCTGTATTCGGCCACCCCCCCACCCGCTGTGTGTCCAACTTCCCCTCCCCTCCTCTCCCACTGTGTCCGGCCATCCCTCCTCCCTCCTGTGTGTCCAGCCACCCTCCCCACCCATTGTGTGTCCGGCCACACACCCCTGCCGCTGTGTGTCTGGCCACTCCTCCCTCCTCCCGCTGTGTGTCCGGCCACCCCCCCTCCTCCTGCTGTGTTCAGCCACCCCCCTCCCACTGTGTCCGGCCACCCCTCTCCTCCTCTCCCGCTGTGTCCGGCCAGCCCCCCTCCTCCCACTGTGTCCGGCCAGCCCCCCTCCTCCCGCTGTGTCCGGCCAGCCCCCCTCCTCCCGCTGTGTGTCTGGCCAGCCCCCCTCCTTCCGCTGTGTGTCCGGCCAGCCCCTTCTCCTCCCGCTGTGTGTCCGGCCAGCCCCATCTCCTCCCGCTGTGTGTCCGGCCAGCCCTTTCTCCTCCCGCTGTGTGTCCGGCCAGCCCCTTCTCCTCCAGCTGTGAGTCTGGCCAGCCCCTTCTCCTCCTGCTGTGTGTCCGGCCAGCCCCTTCTCCTCCCGCTGTATGTCCGGCCAGCCCCTTCTCCCGCTGTGTGTCCGGCCAGCCCCTTCTCCTCCCGCTGTGTGTCTGGCCAGCCCCTTCTCCTCAGGCCATCCCCCTCCTCCTGCTGTGTGTCCGGTCACCCTCCCCTCCTCTCGTGTGTCTGGCCACACCCCCTGCCGCTGTGTGTCCGGCCACCCTCCCCCCCTCCTCTCCCATTGTGTGTCCGGCCAACCCCCTGCCGCTGTGTGTCCGCCCCCCCTCCTCCCGCTGTGTTCGGCCACCCCCCTCCCGCTGTGTGTCTGGCTTCCCCTCCCCTCATCTCCCGCTGTGTCCGGCCACCCCCCCTCCCTGCTGTTTGTCCGGCCACCCTCCCCACCCATTGTGTGTCCGGCCACACCCCCATGCCGCTGTGTCCGGCCACACCCCCATGCCGCTGTGTCCAGCCACACCCCCATGCCGCCCCCCCCCCCTGCTGTGTGTCCGGCCACCCTCCCCTGCCGCTGTGTGTCCGGCCACCCCCCCTTCTCCCCCTGCCTCTGTGTGTCCGACCCCCCCTCTCCCGCTGTGTGTCCGGCCACCACCACCCCTTCCCGCTGTGTGTCCGGCCACCCCCCTCCCCACCTCCTCCCACTGTGTACTTCCCACGCTGTGTGTGCAGGGCGCTCTGTCAGACACAGAGTTCCCACCGCCCGGCACTGCAGTGTGACAGGACTCTACGCCCTGCATGTTGCCCCACTTACAGTACCCTACGTCCTGCATGTTGCCCTCACTGTGCAGTCCCCTGCACCCAGCGTGTCCCTTACACCCGGTCCTGTCCCCTGCACCTGCGTGTCACCACCCTGTACAGTCCCCAGCGTCCTGCACCATGCGCATCACCCCTCCCTAACAGTCCCCTGCACCCTGTGTGTCGCCCCCTATACAGTCTACTGCGCCCTGTGTGTTGCCCCCCTGTATAGTCCCATGCGCCCTGTGCATTTCCCCACTGCATAGTCCCCTGCGCCCTATGTGTCGTCCCCCTGTATAGTCCCCTGTGCCCTGCGTGTCGATCCCCCGAACAGTCCTGTGCCTGCGTGCCGCCCCCGTCCAGTCCCCTGCGCTTTGCTTGTTGCCCCCCATCGGTACAGTCCCCTGTGCCCTGAGTGTTGCTTTCCACTATATATATATATATATATATATATATATATAATATTTTTTTATATAGGGGTGTGAGGAGAACCATTGATCTGCAGTCATACTAGCAGTGCATGCTGACAGGAGTCATCGAAGAGCGCTTACAGCAGAGCCGGTGACAGGCAGGGGAAAGACAACCTGCCAGCATCTGTGGAAGACAGCGCTCCTCAGGAGTGAGAGCAGATCTAGAGTGTGTTGGGGGGGGGAGCGGCATTTAACACACACGCAGCACTTGACACTCATATACACGTGCAACACCTGACACACACAAAGGCAGCACCTGACTCACATATACACACAAGCACAACATCAGACACACTAATATGCACATGCAGCAGCTGACACACACATAGACAGGCAGCAACTGACACACACATAGACAGGCAGCACCTGACACATACATAAACAGGCTGCACCTGATACACATATATACACATGGCATTTAACACACACACACACACAGCACCTGACACACACACACACACACACACACACACACAGCACCTGACACACACACTCATATACACTCGCAGCCCCTAACACACATACACTCGCAGCACCTCACACACACACATATACACGCGCAGCACCTGCCACTCATATACACGCAAAGCACCTGCCACTCACACACACATACACACAGAACCTGACGCACACGTATACACGCGCAGCACCTGACACACATGTATACACGTGCAGCACCTGACACACACACACACATATATACACGCACAGCACCTGACACACACATATATACACGCACAACACCTGACACACACACATGCAGCAACTGATGCATACACACGCAGCACCAGACACAGTCATATACAAGCACAGCATCAGACACACTAATATACACATGCAGTACTTGGCACACACATATACACGCACACGTGTACGTACAAGCGCAATACCTGAAGCGCGCACACACATGTCAACGTGCGGCACCTGACGCACACTCACGTGTATGTACACGCGTGACACCTGACTCACGTGTACGTACACGCGCGACACCTGTCGTGCGTGCACACACGTGTACGTGCAACACCTGACGTGCGTGCACACACGTGTACGTACGCGTGCGACACCTGACGTGCACGCACACACGTGTACGTACACGAGCGACACCTGATGTGCGCGCACACGTGTCTACACGCGACACCTGACGCGCACACACACGTGCGACACCTGACACACACGCATTCTAACGCTATTTGCACGCCCCCCTCCTTCCCCGCAACCACCTCTGCCTATCAATCAGGCAGGGTGACCACAGCCAGTGAGATGGCATCTCACTGGGCTCGCGGGGTACGCATGCGCAGTGCGACCATTGCGCGTGCGCACCCCACAAACTAATTCAGACGGCGATCGCTGCCGCTGCAGTCTGAATTATCCCCTGTGTTTCTTTGTCGTCCCCCCAACAGTGCTGCTTAGTGTTCCCTCTATCCACACACTTCTGTTCCCCCATCCACACCGCTCTCCTCCCTCCAATCAACAACACTCTTACCTCATCCGAGCAGCTTTGTCTTCCGCTCAGACGTTCAGTTGCATACACTGCATGTGTGTATTCCAATGAGTACACAAATCTGTGAATTAGCAGCTCCACCATTGTGTGAGTGACAGCAATCTCACTCTGTGAGAGTGCTGAATCTGCACTTACCCACAGGCTGTGATGGCATACCATATCTGTATTGCGCAAGGAACACGTCCATTAAGGCGTCAGCCTTAATGATCGGAATTCCATTGCTTTTTGGAGTTTGAGCAGAAGAGTTACAACAGGTTTCTGAAATGCCAGATCATGTGTAAGAAGCCTTAATGGGACATGTGAAACCGTAAGGTTTTTTTGTCTATGGAATATATATATATATCTTTCTGCTTGGCCTCTTCATTGAGATGGAGCAAGAAGCAGTACCAACGAGATGTGTTAACATCTCGTCTGCCGAAGTGGAAGGGTGAAAACGCTCCCCTCCAGCATCATAGTGCATCAGCCTACTGTTAATGCGCTGCGTTTTACATCTCAGCCAGCTCCACTGGGCATGCGAGAGATCTCCCGTGCACAGCCAGAACCACCAGCAGGTGCTGCAGGTCAGCACACATACCGCAGCGTAACACCTGCCAATATTTTTAAAAAATTATCAGAAGCAAATGTGCGCTAAGCATTTTATAAGACAGCTAGATCATTTTCCACCGACATACAATAATTTGGTGATGGCAAAATCGTTAGATGTTTGCAGATAACGTAGAGAAAGGTGATTTATCTCTATATTATCTTTTTTCATACATACCGAGGAATGTTGTAAGTGTCAAATAGCGTTGGTTATAGCGCAGTTCATCAATTCTCTGTGTTGTTTGCTTTCATACAATATGAGGCTCATTGTAATAGCATTTGACACCATCTCTTCATACATATCCCCCCTCTGGGGGACATTTACTAAGCAGTGATAAGAGTAGAGAAGTGAGCCAGTGGAGAAATTGCCCCATCAACCAATCAGCAGCTCTGTATCATTTTATAGTATGCAAATTATAGATGTTACTTCAGTGCTGATTGGTTGATGGGGCAACTTCTCCACTGGCTCACTTCTCTGCTCTTATCACTGCTTAGTAAATGTCCCCCTCTGTCTTTTAAAGTTATTCAACACCTAAGCCCATTACTGCCCTATGTTATACAATATATAGCGCGTCAAGTCAACATTGTGTCATTTAGTATATTTGCTAATTGTATACGTATTTCCTGTAACAACAGTACGGCAGATTGTGGAATGTGGAAAACTCTATACAGCATTAGAATATATTTACATGTACATGGCTCCTTCTTCGCTGGACTGGAAATTAGATTGTGCTCAGAAAGACAGCAATTGTAGTAATTTGCACAAATTACCAATATGGAGAAATGGAGCATAAACAAACCCAAATCGCACAAAAACATGTGAAAGTTACAGAGCTATTTTTAAACGCTGAAAAAGCTTTGGAGGAAGTACGTAAATGAGAAGTGCATTTGCCAGGGAACAATTAACACTATTTATTCACACTTCTACAGTAGATGAAGCATTGTGTCACTTTGCAATGCAGTCTGTAGATCTTATACAACTTACACAACATACTTTATATTATTGTTATTTCAGTTTGTTCATAAATAATAGTAACACAGCAAAAGTGCTCTATTAGGGCTAAATATTATTTTTCTTGCATTCTTAGGCGTATATATTTACCATAGCTTCTAAAAATGAAAAGTTGTGCTGTTGCGCATATCAAACAGTCAGATTCTGTAATTTTCTAGGATGTAAAAGAGGTAGACAAAATCTCATTGGTTGCTATGGGCAACATCACTTTTCATTGTTAGAAGTTTTAGTAAATTAATTTACCCCTCAGTCTGTGAAGTGGGAGGTAAAAAGACTGTTGTAACAATGCATACATGGGGGGTCATTCTGACCCGATCGCACGCTGCAGTTTATCACAACGGTGCGATCGGGTCAGAACTGCACATGCGCCGGCGCCGAAGGCCGTTGGACCGCCATGATTGCCTCTGCCTGATTGACAGACAGAGGTGGTCGCTGGGCGGGGGGGGGGGGGCGGTGGCGTTTGGCCGCCGTTTCTTGGGCGCGGTACGGCCAACACAGGCGTGGCCGGACCGAATGGGGGGCGGGCCGCAGCAGCTGCGTGACGTCATACGCAGCCGCTGCGGGCCGGGGAGCGATGAGTAGCTCCCGGCCAGCACGCTAAAGCTGCGCTGGTTGGGAGCTACACTTGAAGTGCAAAGGCATCGCCGCTGTGCGATGCCTTTGCACTTCTGTGGGGGGGGGGGCGGCGGCACTGACAGGTGGGGTGGGATAGCCGTGTGCTGGGCATCCCCCCGCATGTCAGTGTGAATGATCGTAGCTGTGCTAAATTTAGCACAGCTACAATCATCTTGGAATGACCCCCATTGTTGCTACAATATACAGTACAAAGTAAAATTTGCCTTGACTGAGGTCAGGGCCGGCAACAGAATTCCTTGGTCCCGCTACAGTTATGTATCTGAGCCCCCCCACACCCATGCTCCCCCAATCCCCACCCTCTCCTGAACTTTACACACACACTTAAAGGGGTATATTCAATTAGCGTCGGATCCATTCCGATATGCATTTGTCGGAATGGATCCGACAACCCCTATTCAATCTCATCTCAATTGGACTTTTAAAAAGTCGAATTGAGATGAGGGACCCAGAGGAGGAGGGTGGGGGGGGGGGAGTCGCGTGGAGACCAGTGGGGACAGCTGCGGGCAGACGGAGGAGAGCAGCGCTACAGTAGCGCTGCAGGAGGTTGTCTCACAGCTGCCCAAACTCACGGCAGTGTCCACCCGGCTCCAGCAAGCGTGACCTCACTTGCTGGAGCCGGGTGGACACTGCCGTGAGCGGTGCGGCTGTGAGACATCCTGCTGCAGCGCTGTGCTGTAGCGCTGCTCTCCCCTGTATGCCTGCGGCTGTCCCCCGTCTCCCTGCGGCTGTCCCCCTCTCCTCCTCTGGGTCCCACATCTCAGTCCAACATTTTTTTATGTCGAACTGAGATGTTCGGATACGGGGCCAAATCCTGTCGAATTTGGCCCCGTTTCACTCAAAAGTATGTGAATCGGCAGCTATACCACCGATTCACGTACTATTCGACAAGTCAAATTCCACAACTTGTCGAATAAAAACTGATGGGACTGAATAGGTCGAATCACTATTCAACCTTAAAAAGTCGAAAACTGCCGTCTTTTCGACAGACGGCAGTTTTCAACCCAAATTGAATATACCCCAAAGTAGGAGCAAGTACATGTACCACAGTAAATAATAATTTGGCCAGGGTACATGTCAGGTAATTCCATAGTGGGTCCCTGCCTTCCCCCAACCACCCCTAAACACACACACTTGACTGCTTTGGCGGTAGGGAAAGTGTTGCGCCGTTAGTGAGGTTACGCCATAAGCATGATCTTGCCTCTGGCTCCTACTGCTCTTCGGCAGCTGCGGCAGCATGGACGGAGGTAGGGAGAAGGACAGAAGAAGAGCCGGCAGCGTCCCATATAATGGCGGCGTCATTCATTACTATGGACGGTACCAAGTTACAGGGGGTTCCTGCAGAGGGGGACACGAGGGAAGGGGGATATATGGCTTCATTGTTTTGTTGGGGCTAGCTACATGATGCCGGCATGTAGATCAAATTTAGGCGCAACTGTCCCGTTTTGTGCCCATCTGTACCACGGGGCCCCTCTGGACGTCGGGGCCCTGGAAGGATGTACCCTTTGTCCCCCCCTGTCGCCGGGCCTGACTGAGGTAATTCCCCCGTAATGCATGTAATCCAGCTTTTCCACCTTGTATTAGCTCTACATCATGATGTCACACTGAGGTGGAGGAGCTGCAGGTCCAGGATGTAGAGCAGTGCCTGGTGCGTAATAAGCGCAGTTCTGCAGGCTGTTTAGTGCCGTACTAGGTAACCCGCAAGCCAAATGCGGGTGCCGTGGGGCAGTGATTGTTCTTCCCCCTAGACCCGTGCCATGGTTACGGCCGGTTCCGGTATGAATGGTCGACCATGTTATGGTCGACAGTCATTAGGTCGACCACTATTGGTCGACATTGACATGGTCGACACGGACACATGGTCGACACATGAAAATGGTCGACACATGAAAAGGTCGACATGAGTTTTTTAACTTTTTTTGGTGTCGTTTTTTGCGTAAAGTGACTGGGAACCCCAATTAGTGCACCACGTCCCCTCGCATGGTGCCTTCGCTCCGCTCCCGCTTCGCTCGGCACACTTTACCGTTCCAATCGTAGTCCATGTGGATCGTAAAGTATGGAAAAGTTCCCCAAAAGAAAAAAAAGTTAAAAAACTCATGTCGACCTTTTCATGTGTCGACCTTTCATGTGTCGTCCATTTTCATGTGTTGACCATGTGTCCATGTCGACCATGTCAATGTTGACCAATAGTGGTCGACCTAATGACTATCGACCATAACATGGTCGACCATGTGAACGGATACCGTAACGGCCCTGGCAATACATACTGTATATTGACAAAAGGAAAAAATAGGAAAGGAACACAGATGGTAGAATTATAAATTTAATATTTTTTTAAAAAAATAGATCAAATATATGTTGAATATATCAAATTAGATTAAACATACAAATAGTAATCATAAAAAAAGACATATGCGCATAAGAATAAATTATTTCAACTGACACCACATAAAAATGTAAAGGATGTTAATAATGCCTCAGTGAAACAGAGTAACTAATTGTTGCTTAGTTAGAGATACATTGTATCAGACCATGCCTAGAAAGGAAAACGAGTCTTCTTAAGGTGGGTACACACTGGCCGATATATCAGCCGTTCTATTGAACAGCCAATATATCACGGGTCCGTTGGCCAGTGTGTACGGGCGATATGTCTGTGAACTCCGTTGTTCACAGACATATTGCGTTGGCCCCGCAGCACAGCCGACGGCCAATATATCTACCGATACACATGCTGCGGCGGCCGGCGGTGATTGACAGCTGAACTGGGCGGGCGTGTACACGCCCGCCCAGTTCACGACGTCAGTCCCCGACGGATCGGGCAGTGTGTATGCACAGCACACTGCCTGATCCGTCCATAGATATATCTGCCAATCAATTGATCGGCAGATATATCTATCAGTGTGTACCCACCTTTAGGGGATGTAATTTGTAACCCAACAATCAGGATGCCAGCATAATACGATTGGGAATAATAACCCGTGCCAAGTGCAGCGAGCCATGCAAGGGGACACGGTGCAGAAATTGGGGTTCCTAATTCTTTTACTCAGAAAACAACACCAAAAAATAATAATAAAAAACACTCATGTCGAACATTTCCTTTGTCGACCTTTACTGTGTTGACCTTTTTCCCATGTCAACATTTTTTCCATGTCGACATTGTGCATGTCCCCCCTTTTGGAGTTGACCTAGACACTGTCAACCTTTTTCAGGCTGACTCATTGATCCCTAAGTGTTGTTAATGGTGGCATGCATCAGTGTGCACCAATAAAGGATTAATGCTGCACTGTGGGCAGTGAAAAAAAACACACCAGTGCGCACCAAGAGTTAATGCTGCCCCTGCATTAGGAGCTCTGGGCTGCACTGTGGGCAGTTACAGCACCAGTGTAGGGTTAATGCTGCCCTGTATTAGAAGCTCTGGACAACACTGCTGGCACTGGCAAAAAATAAAAATAAAAAAGGGTTAATGCTGCACCTATATCATTTATATATTAGGAGCTCTGGACTGCACTGCGGGCAGTGACAAAAAAAACCCCACTAAGTACAGCACCAGTGTGACACACTTAGATAATACAAAATAAATGTAAGCGTTGGATATCAGTGTTAAATAAATGTGCAATGGACCTCATGTTGCTCGTAATAGAGGAATCCACTAAAGAGGTCAATTTGACCAGAGAAAAATTACAGAAATTTGAGGAACAACATCTGCAGACCCTGACTGACGATAAGACGACCAATTGGCTTGATAAATTAAAATCACAGGTGGATGCATACAGATTAGATCTGGTAAAATATAAAAAAGAAAAACTGTGCAAAGTGCAGTCTGATTATGAACAGCACCGGGTGTACACCTGGCTTACCAACAATTCCACCAATCCAGCGAAGGGTCGCCCAGTGGGATTTCGCCGGTGCAGACCATTCAGGCAACAATACAGTACATCAGCCAGCGAAACGGATGATACACTGCACTCTGACACAGCTGCATTTACACAAGGTGCCCCTTTAGGGGTTACTACCCGGGCCATCGCATCTGGCAAGAGAAAAAACCCACCAGAAGGGGCGGGCAGTCGAGGAGGCAGACGAGGAGGGAGGCCACCAAGGTCGAAACGGACCTGATTTTCAATCTGTCCTCCACTCCCCTCTCTTCAGCTGAGACAGCAGTTTTGAATAAGGGTCTTTCATACATACCAACCAATTTGCCCAATAAGTTTGGCTGGAAAATAGAGACATATAAATTTAATAGAACACTCAAATTACGTGAGCATTTTGGGAAACATCCTGAGAATACTAACGCCTGCCAGCTGAAGCCTCAGATCAGAAAATTGGGACCGAGTTCCAAATTTGATCCTATATCAAACAATGCCTCTATAAGGACTTTTACAAGAATGATGGACTCTCTACAGGATATCCCCCCTCCACAAGTTTACAAAAATTTGACTAATTATTATTATTATTATTATTATCCTTTATTTATATGGCGCCACAAGGGTTCCGCAGCGCCCAATTACAGAGTACATATGCACATAATCAAAACAGGAAAACAGTGACTTACAGTTGAAGACAATATAGGACAAGTACAGGGCAACTAAGCATAACTACACCAGTAAACATAGAGATAAGTTCCAGGTGGCCAAAAACTGCGGGATCTGGGCAGTTGAGGATTATTAAAGTAAGAAAAGTATAAGCACATGAGGGAAGAGGGCCCTACTCGTGAGAGCTTACATTCTAAGGGGAGGGGTAGACAGACAGGGGTGACACAGATGGGGTACATAGAGAGCATGGAACAGAGGGTTAGGTTGAGATTTGACTAGGTTTGGTAAAGAAATGGGTCTTAAGAGCCCGTTTGAAGTTTTGTAGAGAGGTGGAGAGTCTGAGGGGGAGAGGTAAAGAATTCCAGAGAAAGGGAGCAGCACGTGAAAAATCTTGGAGATAGGAGTGGGAGGAAGTAATCAGAAGACAGGAGAATCGGCGTGCATTTGCAGAGCGAAGAGGACGGGTGGGAGAGTAAAGGGAGATAAGGTCAGAGATGTAAATGGGAGAGGAGTGGGTGTGGGGTTTGTGAGAAGTTTGAATTGGATTCTGAAAGGGAAGGGAAGGCAGTGAAGGGCTTGTAGGAGAGGGGAGGTGGATGTAGTGCGTTTGGTGAGGAAGATGAGCCGGGCAGCAGCATTGAGGATAGATTGGAGTGGAGAGAGGTAATTGTCAGGGAGGCCAGTTAGGAGGAGATTACAGTAGTCCAGTCTGGAAATAATCAGTGAGTGAATAATGATCTTAGTGGCATCCTGGGTGAGAAAAGGTCTGATTCTAGAGACTAAAGAACAGAACCAGGCCCTGAAGTCCCTCCGGGATAGAAAGGACATTATAATTCGGGGAGCGGACAAAGGGGGGGGGGGCCATTGTGGTCCAGGATACCACGAATTACATCATGGAGTGTGACCGCCTGTTATCAGACAGACATACCTACAGTCCCTTAGAGGGTGATCCCACTAGTAGTTTTAAAGCTGAATTGGATTCCATCCTGATGGATGCTAAAAAAGATGGACTAATTACCCTTGACGTGTACACTAAATTAATTAATCCATATCCGGTAGTTCCGGTATTCTATGCAATACCTAAAATTCATAAAGATGCAAGGAGCCCCCCTGGCTGGCCGATTATATCAGCCAGGGGTTCTCTCTGCGAATCTATTTCCATTTTTCTGGATGCTTTTCTTCAACCTTGCATCCAGGCAATATTTACACATTTGAAAGATTCTACCACGTTATTGAAAAAGTTAATGACCATTGAGCGGGTGTCTAGTAATTTGATTTTGGCAACTTTAGATGTCACCAGCTTATATACGTGCATTCTGCACAAGGCGGGTGTCGCAGCGGTAAAGCGACTGATTACGCACAATGATCTATATGAGGGCCCCGATATAGATTTTTTTCTTCAACTACTGATGTTCACTCTCACACATAATTATTTCCTTTTCAACTGTAAATATTACATACAGGAAACTGGGTGTGCGATGGGGTCCGCTGTTGCCCCGTCTCTAGCCAATGCATACATGTGGGAGAGGCAGCTATTTTTTGAGGACCCAGTTATTACAGGTCAGATCAGCTTGTATTACAGATACATAGATGACCTACTGTTGTTTTGGGAGGGAGCACTGGACCCTCTCACCACATTAATTAAGGAACATAATACCTCACCTAGTCCGGTTAAATTAACCTTCACCACCAGTACATGTGAGATTTGTTTCCTAGATATCAAGATCATGATCAAAGAGGGTAGGATCCAGACTTCGCTTTATAGCAAACCCACAGACCGTAACACATTGTTAAGGCATGACAGTTTCCATCCACCAGCTACCGTTAAAGGATTACCATATTCACAGTATTTGAGGGTGTGTAGAACTACCATTGAAATGGAAGAACGGGAGATACAGTTGGACATTATGACAAACAAATTTTTAGAGAGGGGGTATCCCCGTGATCTCCTGAAATCAGCCAGGTCTAAAGCAGCTGTGAAAACCAGAGAGGAACTATTGCAGGGCAACCCTCCTAAATCTAAGACTGCAAGATTACCATGGGTTAACGAATTTAACACAGCAAGCATGAGTACAAGTAAAAAGGTTCGACAGATGTGGCCTATGGTCACTTCTGATTCAAATTTACCATCTTTACGCAATAGTAAAATTATGCCCTGTTACACTAGAAGTGCAAACTTAAGGGATTTATTAGTTAGGAGTGATGTGACAACTTTTAATAACCCATCAACAGGTACACATTTTCTTACCCGTAGACCGGGGTGTTACAGATGCCTGGGGTGTACCACCTGCAGCTAAATGCAGACAGGTGACTACATATTACACCCACACACTGGTAAGAAGATTCCAATAAGATGGCCTCTCACTTGCAGCTCGACCTTTGTAGTATATGTACTGGTATGTCCTTGCAGTCTGTACTACATTGGCAAGACCCAATGCCAATTTAAAGAAAGAATGGCCCAGCATAGGTCGGCCATCAGGGCAGCTCTCCATTCTGGCACTAGTGAGCAACCGGTCGCACGGCATTTCGTGCAGAATAGACACAGCCTTACCTCGCTGCGTTATAAAATCGTGGACCAGGTCCCATTATCGCAGCGTGGAGGCAATAGACCTAAAAAATTGCTACAACTTGAATCGCGGTGGATCCACAGGCTTGATACCATTCATCCTAGGGGTCTAAACGAAAATTTAGGCTTAAGCTGCTTTTTATGAAATAACCTCTTTTTCAAATGATATTGCAGAAAATTATTTCATGCCCACATACTGGTTTCTTAGGTATGCTATTTCTAGTTTTGGATTTTTACACTATTTTTTACTCTATTTAATGTAGAAATTGAGATATATATTATTGAACCGCAGTTCATTAGAGATATTAGTATAGTACCTAGCTGCTGAAAAGATGTGTCACTGACAGTACAGAGAGCGGTGTCTTACAGTAAATTTTATACACTTTGAATATTTATGACATTACATTTTAACACTATGATGCATTTTAATGAGTGTGAGGGTGCATTTGTTATGTTCACACATCACATAAGGGTTAATACCCGAATGTGTCTTACGGATCAATTTTTAATGGTCACCTGTTTTTTAATGATTATCACTATCAGTGATTTGCACTGTTACACATAGCAATGTTGTGAAGTATTTATGTATGTTTATTTTATGTTTTTTTAGTGGATTATCAACTAAGTCTGTTTCTATGGTTTCCATGGTTACAGAACGTGTGCACGTCCACAGCCGTCGCGGGATGACGTCCGGGGGCGGGACGACGACACTTCCTGGTTAGACAGTGTGACGCGTCCGGAAGTGCGGGGCCCGGAGCTCCGGCCGGCGTCGCCGCGACGGGGGTTGGCGCCTCTTGGTATGGTAAGGTATTTAATGTTATTCTCACACTGTTTGCACTTGTGTTTGGTTTGTCCTGAGGAAGGGGGTACGTCCCCCGAAACGTAGATGTGATTAAACACTTGACGGTTTGTTTCACCAAATTTGCCAGTCTCCGAGTGCCGCCTTTCTTCTCCGTATATATTGAGGTAGCAACAACCTCTAAGGAGGGCACCGGAGCCAGTAATCTGTCGGGAGCGGTGAGTGCCGGACCACACAGAGGATTATATATATATATATATATATATATATATATATATAAAACCTCTTCACTGTCAGCATAAGCACATTCACTGTAAACATTAGACAGTTGGGTTATTTTTATAATGGCAATCAGGATATTGAACCAAGGGATATATGGGCAAGATAATTCTGACTAGAGTATATTGTCAGCTGGGGAAGTTAGTATTTATTTATTTATTATACAGATGGGTCCTCCGTTATCTTGGCTGGCTGAGGCGTTAGTCACGATCGGGCATACGCAGCGTGCCTGGTCGTAGGGAGGCGCACAGAGCGTTTGGCATTGCCTTTAAGTGTAATACCTGCGATCATCCACCAGATGTAGCAGTTATTTATATAGCGCATATTACGCAGCGCTTTACATAGACTAATTAGTCATTCAAATCAGTCCCTACCCCGTGCGCAGTATGCTTAATTACCAACTCAGTTATCAGATTGTGAGAGAAATCTGGAGTACCTGGGGGAAATCCACGCGAACATGGGGAGAACATACAAACTGCACACTATCAAGACGCTGATAGGTATCAAACCCATGACCCCAGTGCTAGTAGAACCTGAGCCTGGGACAAACTGTGAGCCTGGGAGGGACAGGGGGTACACCCAAATTCTGGCCACGTCCACAAGACAAAAAATGACATTTCTCCTCCACTGCACCACACTGGGCCCCTGGCGGGCCTCTCAATGATGGGCCCAAGTATTTAGTTAATACCAGCCCCCCTCCCCCTCTGGTCTGTGATTCAGCAAAGCTATCCATTGTGTCACTATGCTGCCCCAACTTGGTTACTGAAATACTTGCCAGGTTTCTATGTTCATTCATAATAGAAATAAATCTACTTGTGTGCCTCCCTTTCCTTATTGCAATAGCTGCACATCAGCAATCACATCTGAAACACAATATACTTTGCTATTGGGTTTTTGTTTTTTATGAATGAAATAATTCAGGGCGTTATGCCACTATACATCTTAGCATACATTGCCCCGATGTTGTAACAAAATCAGTTGTATGTGACCCACATTGGCTTCTCTGCTATCAGACGCCCTGCAAGACACCATCAAGTTATAAAAAAAGAACATTGCATATACTGATACAACACGAGCAGTGTTTTAATCATTGCTCTATACTCCAGACTCATGTAATTTAAACATCGTTGGTCCTGAAGACATTGATTCATATTTATGTGCTGAATTATGCAAAGCTATTCTGCAAATGTATTGTACCCAACCTCCCACTCTTCCTGTGAAACTCTCTAATAAGAGGTAGACATTACTGATGTTTGAGAATGTAATGAAATACGCCAATCTACTGTATGCAGAAAAGGAATGTAGTGTGTGAGTCACAAGGCAATTTTCAGGAAGTATAGAGTAAGGTAAGATTAAAGGCATTGGGGGGAGGTGTCTCAAGTCTAATGGTGGGTGCACACTGATAGATATATCTGCAGATCAATTGATCTGCAGATATATCTATGGATGGATCGGGCAGTGTGCTGTGCATAAACACACGGACTGACGTTATGAACTGGGCGGGCATGTGTATATACGCCTGCCCAGTTCAGCTGTCAATCACCGCCGGCCGTCGCAGCATGTGTACGGACGGCCGGCTGGTCGTCCGTACACACACACAGCGAAGCGCCAATATATCGGTAGTTATATTAGCAGTCGGCTGTGCTGCGGGGCCGATGCGATATGTCTGTGAACGACGGAGTTCACAGACGTATCGGCCGTACACACTGACCGACGGACCCGCGATATATCGGCCTTTATAGAGAGATAAAGTGGAGAGGTTTCCCAAAGCAGCCAATCAGCTTGTAACTGTCACATATTTAAAATTGTTGGAGAGGAGTGTACTCCTGTGTGTTTCCTTCTCCTCTGGGCTGTGACCCTGGTGGGTTGACATCACAGTGCGTGAACGAACCGGCACACGTCCATAAACAAATGGGCAAAACAGCATGTACAGCTCAAGACAATATAGGACAAGTACGGAAAGCCAGGGGTTAGGTGCCATCAAAGGGAGTATGAAGTATAAGATAGTGTAAGTAAGAGAAGGAAAGGCACATGAGGAAAGAAGGCCCTGCTCTTGCAAGCTTACCATCTAAAAGGTGAAGGGCTAACAAACGAGGGTGACACAGAAGGGGTAGACAGTGAGCATAGACAAGAGGGTTAGGAGGAGAATTGGCTGGGTTTGGTGAAGAAGTGGGTCTTGAGAGCCCCTTTGAAGTTTTTAGAGAGGTGGAGATGGAGAGTAGGATGGGGAGAGGTAGAGAATTCCAGAGATAGGGAGCAGCACATGTAAAATCTTGGAGGTATGAGTGAGAGAAGGTAATCACTTGGCAGGAGAGGAAGCGTGCATTAGCAAAGCAAACAGCGAAGAGGACGGGTCAGAGTGTAAAGAGAGATAAGGTCAGAGATGTAAGAGGGAGAAGAGTGGGTGAGGGCTTTGTGAGTATGAGATACTTGAATTGGATTCTGAATGTGAAGGGCAGCCAGTAAAGGTCCTGCAAGAGAGAGAAGTGAGGAAGATAAGACATGAAGCAGCATTGAGGATAGATTGGAGTAGGGAGAGGCATTTGTCAGGGAGGCCAGATAGGAGATTACAATAGTCCACTCTGGAGATGACCAGTGAGTGGATAAGAGTCTTAGCAGCATCCTGAGTGAGAAAGGGTCTGACCCTGGAGTTGTTTTTGAGATGGAAACGGCAGGTTTGTGAGAAGTATTGAATGTGTTGTTTGAAGGACAGTCAAGGATTACTCCAAGACAGCTCACTTGAGGGCTAGAGGAGACAGTAGTGCCATTAATAAATAGTGACATTGTGGGAGGTGAGGTGGGAGGGAAGATGATCAGCTCAGTCTTATACATGTTAAGTTTATGAAAGCGCTGGGACATCCAAAAAGAGATAGCAGAGAGACAGTTAGAGATACGGGTGAGGAGAAACCCACTGAAACCATCCAAGTTCTACACCAATAGGTAATATCAATAGAAATGGAGAAGCTGATTGCTTTAGCAAATTTCTCTCCAAGTTTTGATACATCTCCCCCATATTATTTTATCTTCCTACGTCAGTTTTCTATTATTAGTGAATTTTCTTGGACATTCTGAGACCCGTGTCCAAAATTCCTATACATTCTTATTCTACAGTTCTTTTTACTTAAGTTCAAATTCAGGGAGGTTTAGCCAATAAAGAGCTAATTACTGTAGGTGGACAATTTATATTGGCTGTCAGGATTTTGGGTAATTTAATTTCTCATCCAGGGGCCTATGCAGTATTGGGGGCTAATTTGGTCGCCTGATAATTAAGTATCCATGTTGCCGAGAGATGCGAAGGAGGCAGCTGAGTGCCAGGGAGACGGTAAAAGTGATTAAATGCTTATATTCCAAACTGTAGGCTATGCAATTTATTAAAGGGACATTTATTTACCCATGGCTGATGTGAAATTAGCTCCTGCCTCTGACAGCAAAGAGTTAAATAAGTGTTTACCTTAATTAACATATAATAAACATCACATTCATTTTGCATTGTTTGCCCATGAATGGAGCCTCTAAAAGCGGCTTTGTTAAATAAGTTTTAGGAACGTGCTACACACTGGCATAACTACTGCCCCCACAGACCCCACCGTGGCGTGGGGGCGCCGCCACTCCGGAGAGTTTGCCGCCGTTTTGGTAAGTGCTCGTCGCTCCGCGGGATGTCAGCTCAAGACAGGCCTAAGTGTGAGGAGAGCTGCAGCCTGTGGCGCAGTCCGGCGGTCCCGTCCCGCGACTCTCAAGTCCTGCTGCCTGTGAAGACATCGTCGCCGCTGCGGTCTGCCGCGCTTGGTGAGTGAAAGGCTTTCACTCACCAAGCGCGGCAGGCGGCAGCGGCGGCAATGTCTTTCCAGGCGGCAGGACTTGAGAGTCGCAGGACGGGACCGCCGGACTGCACCCCAGGCCGTAGCTCACCTCACCCTGAGTACCTATATTTGCATACTTGTATGTGAGCCTAAATGATGATAGTCTTATGTGTAACTGGCCCTGGGAGGGCATATTTGGCACTGGGGGTATATGTGTACCTGGCACTGGGGGCATATTTGGCACTGGGGGTATATGTGTATCTGGCACTGTGGGGGGGGGGGCATATGGGGCACTGGAGGCATATGTGTATCTGGCACTGGGGGGGGGCATATTTGGCACTGGGGGGCATATGTGTTTCTGACACTATGGGGGTATATTTTTATCTGGCACTGTGGGGGAATATCTGACACTGGGAGCACAGCCCTAGCAACAAGCATTACCCCCTGGTAACAAGCATAACACCCAGCTCATGAAATCCCTGGAAACAAGCGTTACCCCCTAGCAACGAGCATGACACCCAGTGCATGAAACCCCTGGCAACGAATATTACCCCCTGGCAACAAGCTTGAAACCCAGCACATGATACCTCTGGCAACAAGCATAACACCTAGCGCATGAAACCCCTGGCAACGAGCATGGAACCAAGAGCATGAAACCCCTGGCAATGAACAGGTAATTTAAAAATAATTAGAAGCCTTACTGTAGGGCTTAATGTGTAATGGGCATTGCCGTGTGTGGCATAATGTATCACGGACATTGCGGTGTGTGTCATAATGTGTCACAGGCATTACGGCGTGTGGTATACTATATCATGGGCATTGTGGTATGTGGTATAATGTCTCAGGGCATTACAGTGTGTGACATAATGTATAACGGGCATTGCAGTGTGTGACATAATGTATAACAGGCATTGCAGTGTGTGACATAATGTATAACAGGCATTGCAGTGTGTGGCATAATGTATCACAGACATTGCGGTGTGTGTCATAATGTGTCACAGGCATTGTATGTGCTATAATGTATCAGGGGCATTGCAGTGTGTAACATAATGTATAATGGGCATTGTGATGCGTGGCATAATGTGTAACAGGCATTACGGTGTGTGGCATAATGTGTTGGGGGCGGTATGTGGCATATTGTGTCATGGGCATTATTGTGTGTGGTATAATGTCTAAGGGCCATTGCAGTACATGGCATTATGTATACTGGGTATTACTATAAGGAGGAAAAATGACAAATAATGTAAGGGGCATGAATCAGGATTCTTTTTTTTCCTGTGGTGGCCAACGTCTGCAAAACTGGGGTATAAGGTAGTCTTTTCCTGCAATGCCACGCCCCTTTATGCAAAGCCACGCCCGTTTCAGCAAGGCCACACCCCTTTTTTGCGGCGCACAGATTTGCAAATGCCAATTATGGGTGGGGGGAGGGGGGGCAGAGAATGTTTTGGCTTGGGGGACAGAAGTTTCTAGTTACGCCACTGGTGCTACATCCAGTAGTTATACCTAGCACAAGCTCTTGGCCAGAGTATTTGCATCACCTTAGATGGCAGACAGTGTGCTCTTAAAGTAGATGCATTAAGACATTAAACTACAGTCATTCAGAATCTGAAACTCAGGCTCCTGCTATTTATACACTCCCAACCCTGAACTCAGCAAAAGGTGGTATGGGAAACGCTATTAATGGATCCTCATGCATAAATCGGTGTTGTAGAACACTGCATTGTACTGTGGGGGTCATTCCGAGTTGATCGCTCGCTAGCAACTTTTTGCAGCGCTGTGATCAGGTTAAATCTCAGCAAAACTGCGCATGCACCGCATTGCGCAGGCGCGACGTACGGGTACAAAGAGGATCAGTGCTGGGTGATGGATTTAACGAAGAATCCATTCGCACAGCCGATCGCAAGGTGATTGACAGAAAGAGGGCGTTTGTGGGTGTCAACTGACCGTTTTCTGGGAGTGTTTGGAAAAACACAGGCGCGTTCAAGCGGTTGCAGGCTGGGTGTCTGACGTCAATTCCAGGACCAAAAAGACTGAAGTGATCGCAGCGGCTGAGTAAGGTCAGAGCTACTCAGAAACTGCAAAACACTTTTTTGTGCCATATAGTATAGAGATGATAATTAATGATATAAAAATATATATATATAACTACTGTACAAACAGAGAACCCAGCACTCACCAAAGTAAACTCACTTATCCTCAACAATTCAATAAATAAATGATGGGGGTTTAGTTGGTGGATTGGCCAATGCACGGAAGCCTGTATACCGATTCAAGGTACCCCACCTTCATACAGGTCCTACACTATCACAGAGTCTTAAAACCTGACTACCACACTGCTGCATCATCTGCCTGCTAGATGTAATGTGTACCTGCCACAGACTTTATGGCTTTTAAAGGCACACTAGTCACCTATTGCACTGGCTCAAAGATGATTGCTAAAAAACAGCTGAGACAGGTTCAGGATAATAAAGTCCACACAGGGGTGCATGAGAAAGCTAGTGGCCACGGTTAATAAGAGCTAACCTTAGATTAACCCCTTCATATACACACAGAGTAAAAACCACAGCACTCACCGCACCAGAAGCGGGGCACAGCTATGCACTTACCACTCACAGGGTGGGGTGCATGTAACACTGCACTCTCCACCACAGAAGCGGGGTACACAGCTGTACTTACCACTCACAGGGCGGGGTGCATGAAGCCCATGACCACATCGCTCTAATAAATACAAACAGAGAACCCAGCACTCACCAAAGTAAACTCACTTATCCTCAACAATTCAATAAATAAATGATGGGGGTTTAGTTGGTGGATTGGCCAATGCACGGAAGCCTGTATACCGATTCAAGGTACCCCACCTTCATACAGGTCCTACACTATCACAGAGTCTTAAAACCTGACTACCACACTGCTGCATCATCTGCCTGCTAGATGTAATGTGTACCTGCCACAGACTTTATGGCTTTTAAAGGCACACTAGTCACCTATTGCACTGGCTCAAAGATGATTGCTAAAAAACAGCTGAGACAGGTTCAGGATAATAAAGTCCACACAGGGGTGCATGAGAAAGCTAGTGGCCACGGTTAATAAGAGCTAACCTTAGATTAACCCCTTCATATACACACAGAGTAAAAACCACAGCACTCACCGCACCAGAAGCGGGGCACAGCTATGCACTTACCACTCACAGGGTGGGGTGCATGTAACACTGCACTCTCCACCACAGAAGCGGGGTACACAGCTGTACTTACCACTCACAGGGCGGGGTGCATGAAGCCCATGACCACATCGCTCTAATAAATACAAACAGAGAACCCAGCACTCACCAAAGTAAACTCACTTATCCTCAACAATTCAATAAATAAATGATGGGGGTTTAGTTGGTGGATTGGCCAATGCACGGAAGCCTGTATACCGATTCAAGGTACCCCCACCTTCATACAGGTCCTACACTATCACAGAGTCTTAAAACCTGACTACCACACTGCTGCATCATCTGCCTGCTAGATGTAATGTGTACCTGCCACAGACTTTATGGCTTTTAAAGGCACACTAGTCACCTATTGCACTGGCTCAAAGATGATTGCTAAAAAACAGCTGAGACAGGTTCAGGATAATAAAGTCCACACAGGGGTGCATGAGAAAGCTAGTGGCCACGGTTAATAAGAGCTAACCTTAGATTAACCCCTTCATATACACACAGAGTAAAAACCACAGCACTCACCGCACCAGAAGTGGGGCACAGCTATGCACTTACCACTCACAGGGTGGGGTGCATGTAACACTGCACTCTCCACCACAGAAGCGGGGTACACAGCTGTACTTACCACTCACAGGGCGGGGTGCATGAAGCCCATGACCACATCGCTCTAATAAATACAAACAGAGAACCCAGCACTCACCAAAGTAAACTCACTTATCCTCAACAATTCAATAAATAAATGATGGGGGTTTAGTTGGTGGATTGGCCAATGCACGGAAGCCTGTATACCGATTCAAGGTACCCCACCTTCATACAGGTCCTACACTATCACAGAGTCTTAAAACCTGACTACCACACTGCTGCATCATCTGCCTGCTAGATGTAATGTGTACCTGCCACAGACTTTATGGCTTTTAAAGGCACACTAGTCACCTATTGCACTGGCTCAAAGATGATTGCTAAAAAACAGCTGAGACAGGTTCAGGATAATAAAGTCCACACAGGGGTGCATGAGAAAGCTAGTGGCCATGGTTAATAAGAGCTAACCTTAGATTAACCCCTTCATATACACACAGAGTAAAAACCACAGCACTCACCGCACCAGAAGCGGGGCACAGCTATGCACTTACCACTCACAGGGTGGGGTGCATGTAACACTGCACTCTCCACCACAGAAGCGGGGTACACAGCTGTACTTACCACTCACAGGGCGGGGTGCATGAAGCCCATGACCACATCGCTCTAATAAATACAAACAGAGAACCCAGCACTCACCAAAGTAAACTCACTTATCCTCAACAATTCAATAAATAAATGATGGGGGTTTAGTTGGTGGATTGGCCAATGCACGGAAGCCTGTATACCGATTCAAGGTACCCCACCTTCATACAGGTCCTACACTATCACAGAGTCTTAAAACCTGACTACCACACTGCTGCATCATCTGCCTGCTAGATGTAATGTGTACCTGCCACAGACTTTATGGCTTTTAAAGGCACACTAGTCACCTATTGCACTGGCTCAAAGATGATTGCTAAAAAACAGCTGAGACAGGTTCAGGATAATAAAGTCCACACAGGGGTGCATGAGAAAGCTAGTGGCCACGGTTAATAAGAGCTAACCTTAGATTAACCCCTTCATATACACACAGAGTAAAAACCACAGCACTCACCGCACCAGAAGCGGGGCACAGCTATGCACTTACCACTCACAGGGTGGTGAGTGGTAAGTACAGCTGTGTACCCCGCTTCTGTGGTGGAGAGTGCAGTGTTACATGCACCCCACCCTGTGAGTGGTAAGTGCATAGCTGTGCCCCGCTTCTGGTGCGGTGAGTGCTGTGGTTTTTACTCTGTGTGTATATGAAGGGGTTAATCTAAGGTTAGCTCTTATTAACCGTGGCCACTAGCTTTCTCATGCACCCCTGTGTGGACTTTATTATCCTGAACCTGTCTCAGCTGTTTTTTAGCAATCATCTTTGAGCCAGTGCAATAGGTGACTAGTGTGCCTTTAAAAGCCATAAAGTCTGTGGCAGGTACACATTACATCTAGCAGGCAGATGATGCAGCAGTGTGGTAGTCAGGTTTTAAGACTCTGTGATAGTGTAGGACCTGTATGAAGGTGGGGTACCTTGAATCGGTATACAGGCTTCCGTGCATTGGCCAATCCACCAACTAAACCCCCATCATTTATTTATTGAATTGTTGAGGATAAGTGAGTTTACTTTGGTGAGTGCTGGGTTCTCTGTTTGTATTTATTAGAGCGATGTGGTCATGGGCTTCATGCACCCCGCCCTGTGAGTGGTAAGTACAGCTGTGTACCCCGCTTCTGTGGTGGAGAGTGCAGTGTTACATGCACCCCACCCTGTGAGTGGTAAGTGCATAGCTGTGCCCCGCTTCTGGTGCGGTGAGTGCTGTGGTTTTTACTCTGTGTGTATATGAAGGGGTTAATCTAAGGTTAGCTCTTATTAACCGTGGCCACTAGCTTTCTCATGCACCCCTGTGTGGACTTTATTATCCTGAACCTGTCTCAGCTGTTTTTTAGCAATCATCTTTGAGCCAGTGCAATAGGTGACTAGTGTGCCTTTAAAAGCCATAAAGTCTGTGGCAGGTACACATTACATCTAGCAGGCAGATGATGCAGCAGTGTGGTAGTCAGGTTTTAAGACTCTGTGATAGTGTAGGACCTGTATGAAGGTGGGGTACCTTGAATCGGTATACAGGCTTCCGTGCATTGGCCAATCCACCAACTAAACCCCCATCATTTATTTATTGAATTGTTGAGGATAAGTGAGTTTACTTTGGTGAGTGCTGGGTTCTCTGTTTGTATTTATTAGAGCGATGTGGTCATGGGCTTCATGCACCCCGCCCTGTGAGTGGTAAGTACAGCTGTGTACCCCGCTTCTGTGGTGGAGAGTGCAGTGTTACATGCACCCCACCCTGTGAGTGGTAAGTGCATAGCTGTGCCCCGCTTCTGGTGCGGTGAGTGCTGTGGTTTTTACTCTGTGTGTATATGAAGGGGTTAATCTAAGGTTAGCTCTTATTAACCGTGGCCACTAGCTTTCTCATGCACCCCTGTGTGGACTTTATTATCCTGAACCTGTCTCAGCTGTTTTTTAGCAATCATCTTTGAGCCAGTGCAATAGGTGACTAGTGTGCCTTTAAAAGCCATAAAGTCTGTGGCAGGTACACATTACATCTAGCAGGCAGATGATGCAGCAGTGTGGTAGTCAGGTTTTAAGACTCTGTGATAGTGTAGGACCTGTATGAAGGTGGGGTACCTTGAATCGGTATACAGGCTTCCGTGCATTGGCCAATCCACCAACTAAACCCCCATCATTTATTTATTGAATTGTTGAGGATAAGTGAGTTTACTTTGGTGAGTGCTGGGTTCTCTGTTTGTATTTATTAGAGCGATGTGGTCATGGGCTTCATGCACCCCGCCCTGTGAGTGGTAAGTACAGCTGTGTACCCCGCTTCTGTGGTGGAGAGTGCAGTGTTACATGCACCCCACCCTGTGAGTGGTAAGTGCATAGCTGTGCCCCGCTTCTGGTGCGGTGAGTGCTGTGGTTTTTACTCTGTGTGTATATGAAGGGGTTAATCTAAGGTTAGCTCTTATTAACCGTGGCCACTAGCTTTCTCATGCACCCCTGTGTGGACTTTATTATCCTGAACCTGTCTCAGCTGTTTTTTAGCAATCATCTTTGAGCCAGTGCAATAGGTGACTAGTGTGCCTTTAAAAGCCATAAAGTCTGTGGCAGGTACACATTACATCTAGCAGGCAGATGATGCAGCAGTGTGGTAGTCAGGTTTTAAGACTCTGTGATAGTGTAGGACCTGTATGAAGGTGGGGTACCTTGAATCGGTATACAGGCTTCCGTGCATTGGCCAATCCACCAACTAAACCCCCATCATTTATTTATTGAATTGTTGAGGATAAGTGAGTTTACTTTGGTGAGTGCTGGGTTCTCTGTTTGTATTTATTAGAGCGATGTGGTCATGGGCTTCATGCACCCCGCCCTGTGAGTGGTAAGTACAGCTGTGTACCCCGCTTCTGTGGTGGAGAGTGCAGTGTTACATGCACCCCACCCTGTGAGTGGTAAGTGCATAGCTGTGCCCCGCTTCTGGTGCGGTGAGTGCTGTGGTTTTTACTCTGTGTGTATATGAAGGGGTTAATCTAAGGTTAGCTCTTATTAACCGTGGCCACTAGCTTTCTCATGCACCCCTGTGTGGACTTTATTATCCTGAACCTGTCTCAGCTGTTTTTTAGCAATCATCTTTGAGCCAGTGCAATAGGTGACTAGTGTGCCTTTAAAAGCCATAAAGTCTGTGGCAGGTACACATTACATCTAGCAGGCAGATGATGCAGCAGTGTGGTAGTCAGGTTTTAAGACTCTGTGATAGTGTAGGACCTGTATGAAGGTGGGGTACCTTGAATCGGTATACAGGCTTCCGTGCATTGGCCAATCCACCAACTAAACCCCCATCATTTATTTATTGAATTGTTGAGGATAAGTGAGTTTACTTTGGTGAGTGCTGGGTTCTCTGTTTGTATTTATTAGAGCGATGTGGTCATGGGCTTCATGCACCCCGCCCTGTGAGTGGTAAGTACAGCTGTGTACCCCGCTTCTGTGGTGGAGAGTGCAGTGTTACATGCACCCCACCCTGTGAGTGGTAAGTGCATAGCTGTGCCCCGCTTCTGGTGCGGTGAGTGCTGTGGTTTTTACTCTGTGTATATAACTACTGTAGGTATATATAATATAATGAGGGACCTGGTGGACACTGTCAGCAGACTCCTAAACTACTAGTATGAAGAAGATAGAAAAAAAAACCCACCACAGGTAGGTAGGTATACAATTATGGACGAGCACTGATGACACAGAGATAGCCACAGCCGTGGACTACCGTACTGCGTCTGCTAGTATAGATAATATACTAAATATATTACTACTGTAGGTATATAATATAATGACGGACCTGGTGGACACTGTCAGCAGACTCCTAAACTACTAGTATGAAGAAGATAGAAAAAAAAACCCCACCACAGGTAGGTAGGTATACAATTATGGACGAGCACTGACGACACAGAGATAGCCACAGCCGTGGACTACCGTACTGCGTCTGCTAGTATAGATAATATAATAAATATATTACTACTGTAGGATTATAATGACGGACCCGGTGGACACTGTCAGCAGACTCCTAAACTACTAGTATGAAGAAGATAGAAAAAAAAAACCCACCACAGGTAGGTAGGTATACAATTATGGACGAGCACTGACGACACAGAGATAGCCACAGCCGTGGACTACCGTACTGCGTCTGCTAGTATAGATAATATACTAAATATATTACTACTGTAGGATTATAATGACGGACCTGGTGGACACTGTCAGCAGACTCCTAAACTACTAGTATGAAGAAGATAGAAAAAAAAAACCCCACCACAGGTAGGTAGGTATACAATTATGGACGAGCACTGACGACACAGAGATAGCCACAGCCGTGGACTACCGTACTGCGTCTGCTAATATAGAGATGATAAAGATGATAGAGATGAAAAAAAAATATATAACACTACTGTAGGTAAATATTTATATAATATAATGAATGACGGACCTGCTGGACACTGTCAGGAGAATGCGTTTATACTATAGAATAAAAAAAAAAAAACACCACAGGAGTGTTTAACTTTTTCAGGCAGACAATATACTGGTGGTCACTGGCAGCAAAAGTGTGCACTGTACTCCTGCTTTAACTGCACCCCAGTCTCCCCCACAATTCAGCTGTGTGAGCAGTGAGCACTCAGCACAGTCAGATATACATAGATGATATATCATGCAGCACACTGAGGCTGAGCACAGATATGGTATGTGACTGTGTATTGGCCCTCATTCCGAGTTGATCGGTCGCAAGGCGAATTTAGCAGAGTTACACACGCTAAGCCGCCGCCTACTGGGAGTGTATCTTAGCATCTTAAAATTGCGACCGATGTATTCGCAATATTGCGAGCACAAACTACTTAGCAGTTTTAGAGTAGCTCCAGACTTACTCTGCCTGTGCGATCAGTTCAGTGCTTGTCGTTCCTGGTTTGACGTCACAAACACACCCAGCGTTCGCCCAACCACTCCCCCGTTTCTCCGGCCACTCCTGCGTTTTTTCCGGAAACGGTAGCGTTTTCAGCCACACGCCCATAAAACGCCGTGTTTCCGCCCAGTAACACCCATTTCCTGTCAATCACATTACGTTCGCCGGAGCGATGAGAAAGCCGTGAGTAAAAATACTTTCTTCATAGCAAAGATACTTGGCGCAGTCGCAGTGCGAATATTGCGCATGCGCACTAAGCGGAATTTCACTGCGATGCGATGAAAAATACCGAGCGAACGACTCGGAATGAGGGCCATAGTTTTTTTTCAGGCAGAGAACGGATTATAAATAAAACTGGTGGTCACTATCAGCAAAACTCTGCACTGTACTGAGTACTCCTAATGCTCCCCAAAATTAGTAAATCAAGTGTCTCTCTAATCTATTCTAAACGGAGAGGACGCCAGCCACGTCCTCTCCCTATCAATCTCAATGCACGTGTGAAAATGGCGGCGACGCGCGGCTCCTTATATAGAATCCGAGTCTCGCGAGAATCCGACAGCGGGATGATGACGTTCGGGCGCGCTCGGGTTAACCGAGCAAGGCGGGAGGATCCGAGTCTGCTCGGACCCGTGCAAAAAAGGCTGAAGTTCGGGC
Source organism: Pseudophryne corroboree (assembly GCF_028390025.1). Lineage (NCBI taxonomy): Eukaryota > Metazoa > Chordata > Amphibia > Anura > Myobatrachidae > Pseudophryne > Pseudophryne corroboree. The sequence goes on from NC_086448.1 coordinate 53,128,340, forward strand.
GGGTTCGGATTCCGAGGAACCGAACCCGCTCATCTCTAATTGAAATTGCCATTTCATAGGTGGTCTGGTCATTCCGAGTTGATCGCTAGCTGCATTCGTTCGCTGTGCAGCGATGAGGCAAAAAAACGACACTTCTGCGCATGTGTATGCGGCGCAATGCGCACGCGTGACGTACTAATACAACGATCGATGTAGTTTCACACAGGGTCTAGCGAAGCTTTTCAGTCGCACTGCTGGCCGCAGAGTGATTGACAGGAAGTGGGTGTTTCTGGTGTCAACTGACCGTTTTCAGGGAGTGTTCGAAAAAAATGCAGGCGTGCCAGGAAAAACACAGGCGTAGCTGGGAGAACGCTGAGCGTGTTTGTGACGTCAAAACAGGAACTGAACAGTCTGAAGTCATCGCAAGCGCTGAGTAGGTATTGAGCTACTCTAAAACTGCACAAAAAAACTTTGCCGCCGCTCTGTGATCCTTTCGTTCGCACTTCTGCTAAGTTAAAATACACTCCCAGTGGGCGGCGGCATAGCGTTTGCACGGCTGCTAAAAATAGCTAGCGAGCGAACAACTCGGAATGACCCCCATTGTTAATATTTACTAATACTAGTTTACTTATTTTGTTTCTTTGTTTTGGTTCTCAGTTTCCTGTATTCTTTACGTTAGGTCAGCATTTAAAACAAAATTATTTTTTTATTTTAAGTCAAATCTATATACAGTGTGAAAAAAATGATAAACACAATGTTTTATGATATGTTTCATCATTTTTTTAATTGGACTTTTTTTTTGCCAAATTGTAAAGGAAACTGTGGCCCTCATTCCGAGTCGTTCGCTCGGTAATTTTCTTCGCATCGCAGTGAAATTCCGCTTAGTACGCATGCGCAATATTCGCACTGCGACTGCGCCAAGTAATTTTACAATGAAGATAGTATTTTTACTCACGGCTTTTTCTTCGCTCTGGCGAACGTAGTGTGATTGACAGGAAATGGGTGTTACTGGGCGGAAACACGGCGTTTTCGGGGCGTGTGGATAAAAACGCTACCGTTTCCGGAAAAAACGCAGGAGTGGCCGGAGAAACGGGGGAGTGTCTGGGCGAACGCTGGGTGTGTTTATGACGTCAAACCAGGAACGACAAGCACTGAACTGATCGCAGATGCCGAGTAAGTCTGAAGCTACTCTGAAACTGCTAAGTAGTTTGTAATCGCAATATTGCGAATACATCGGTCGCAATTTTAAGAAGCTAAGATACACTCCCAGTAGGCGTAGGCTTAGCGTGAGCAACTCTGCTAAATTCGCCTTGCGAGCGATCAACTCGGAATGAGGGCCTGTATTTTTTCCAAATCAACACAGCATTTTTGAGATAATGACATATAAGTAATTTGGTTGGCCCATCTTGGCCCATAATAATCATGCCCATTCAATAGGGTTCCTTATTCATTTCCACATAGGCCCTTATTCCGTGTTGTTCGCTCGCAAGCTGCTTTTAGCAGCATTGCACACGCTAAGCCGCCACCTACTGGGAGTGAATCTTAGCTTAGCAAAATTGCGAACGAAAGATTCTCAAAATTGCGAATAGAAATTTCTAAGCAGTTTCTGAGTAGCTTGGGACTTACTCTGCCACTGCGATCAGTTCAGTCAGTTTCGTTCCTGGTTTGACGTCACAAACACACCCAGCGTTCGCCCAGGCACTCCCCCGTTTCTCCAGCCACTCCCGCGTTTTTCCCAGAAACGGCAGCGTTTTTTCACACACTCCCATAAATCGGCCAGTTTCCGCCCAGAAACACCCACTTCCTGTCAATCACATTACGATCACCAGAACGAAGAAAAAACCTCATAATGCCGTGAGTAAAATACCAAACTTCTTAGCAAATTTACTTGGCGCAGTCGCAGTGCAAACATTGCGCATGCGCAATTAGCGGAAATTAGCGGAAAATCGCTGCGATGCGAAGAAAATTACCGAGCGAACAACTCGGAATGACCACCATAGTTCCATAAAGTGTCCAGTCTAAAAGTTCATTCAGTTTTCTGTTCAGTCCTATTGGAAAATTGGTGAATTCTTCATTTTTGCTCTATTTTATCTCACAGATACGAGGACTAGTACATTGGATTATTCTTGAATTACGTCAGGATGGAAGACAAGAAGGAACCAATGAATTTACTACAAAAAAGATGGGAACATAGGAGGTCATTCCGAGTTGTTCGCTCGTTGCCGATTTTCGCAACGGAGCGTTTAATGCGAAAATGCGCATGCGCATGGTACGCAGTGCGCATGCACTAAGTATTTTAGCTCAAAACTTAGTAGATTTACTCACGTCCGAACGAAGAATTTTCATCGTTGAAGTGATCGGAGTGTGATTGACAGGAAGTGGGTGTTTCTGGGCGGAAACTGACCGTTTTCTGGGAGTGTGCGGAAAAACGCAGGCGTGCCAGGATAAAACGCGGGAGTGTCTGGAGAAACGGGGGAGTGGCTGGCCAAACGCAGGGCGTGTTTGTGACGTCAAACCAGGAACGAAACGGGCTGAACTGATCGCAGTGTAGGAGTAAGTCTGGAGCTACTCAGAAACTGCTAAGAATTATTTATTCACAATTCTGCTAATCTTTTGTTCGCAATTCTGCTAAGCTAAGATACACTCCCAGAGGGCGGCGGCCTAGCGTGTGCAATGCTGCTAAAAGCAGCTAGCGAGCGAACAACTCGGAATGACCCCCATAGATTTATACGAGTATTTATTCTAATCAGAAGCACCGAGAGAGACAGGGCAGGTAATAAAAAAAATACCTAGGCCGCCGTTCTCAGTACAGAGTATTTGGGCTAGGAGTGCAGGGAGGATAAACCATGCACCCCACGATGGTGAAGTGGGTTTTGCCGTTCTCCCCAGTACCCGTGCTTGCCCTATGCCCAGGGGCGTAGCGCGGGTGGAGCGAGTGGAGCTTGAGCTTCAAGCGCCGCCAGGGTCAGAAGGCGCCGGCTCTTTGTAACAGAGCTGCGAGCCAGGTAGGAGGAGATGACTGGAAGAGGGGAAAAGGGGTGGCCACCACACTGCCTGCATGTTCCATGTCACTGATTGCAGTGCAGATAGTCAAGTGCAGTGCAGTGCAGTGTAGAGATGAGCGGGTTCGGTTTCTCTGAATCCGAACCCGCACGAACTTCATGTTTTTTTTCACGGGTCCGAGCGACTCGGATCTTCCCGCCTTGCTCGGTTAACCCGAGCGCGCCCGAACGTCATCATGACGCTGTCGGATTCTCGCGAGGCTCGGATTCTATCCCGAGACTCGGATTCTATATAAGGAGCCGCGCGTCGCCGCCATTTTCACACGTGCATTGAGATTGATAGGGAGAGGACGTGGCTGGCGTCCTCTCCATTTAGATTAGAAGAGAGAGAGAGAGAGATTGACCTGATTTACTGGAGATTAGGAGTACTGTAGAACTGTGTAGAGAGTGCAGAGTTTACTAGTGACTGACCACAGTGACCACCAGACAGTGCAGTTTTATTTAATATATCCGTTCTCTGCCTGAAAAAAACGATACACAGTGACTCAGTCACATACCATATCTGTGTGCACTGCTCAGCCCAGTGTGCTGCATCATCTATGTATATATCTGACTGTGCTCAGCTCACACATCTTATAATTGTGGGGGAGACTGGGGAGCACTGCAGTGCCAGTTATAGGTTATAGCAGGAGCCAGGAGTACATATTATTATTAAAATTAAACAGTGCACACTTTTGCTGCAGGAGTGCCACTGCCAGTGTGACTGACCAGTGACCTGACCACACTGACCACCAGTATAGTTAGTAGTATAGTATACTATATTGTGATTGCCTGAAAAAGTTAAACACTCGTATCTGACTGTGCTCAGCTCACACATCTTATAATTGTGGGGGAGACTGGGGAGCACTGCAGTGCCAGTTATAGGTTATAGCAGGAGCCAGGAGTGCATATTATTATTAAAATTAAACAGTGCACACTTTTGCTGCAGGAGTGCCACTGCAAGTGTGACTGACCAGTGACCTGACCACACTGACCACCAGTATAGTTAGTAGTATAGTATACTATATTGTGATTGCCTGAAAAAGTTAAACACTCGTCGTGTGACTTCACTTGTGTGGTGTTTTTTTTTTATTCTATAAAAAACTCATTCGGCTGACAGACAGTGTCCAGCAGGTCCGTCATTATATAATATATACCTGTCCGGCTGCAGTAGTGATATATATATATTTTTTATATCATTATTTATCATCCAGTCGCAGCAGACACAGTACGGTAGTTCACGGCTGTAGCTACCTCTGTGTCGGCACTGGGCAGTCCGTCCATAATTGTATACCACCTACCCGTGGTTTTTTTTTCTTTCTTCTTTATACATACATACTACTACTACTACATCTCTTTATCAACCAGTCTATATTAGCAGCAGACACAGTACAGTACGGTAGTCCACGGCTGTAGCTACCTCTGTGTCGGCACTGGGCAGTCCGTCCATAATTGTATACCACCTACCCGTGGTTTTTTTTTCTTTCTTCTTTATACATACATACTACTACTACATCTCTTTATCAACCAGTCTATATTAGCAGCAGACACAGTACAGTACGGTAGTCCACGGCTGTAGCTACCTCTGTGTCGGCACTGGGCAGTCCGTCCATAATTGTATACCACCTACCCGTGGTTTTTTTTTCTTTCTTCTTTATACATACATACTACTACTACTACATCTCTTTATCAACCAGTCTATATTAGCAGCAGACACAGTACAGTACGGTAGTCCACGGCTGTAGCTACCTCTGTGTCGGCACTGGGCAGTCCATCCATAATTGTATACCACCTACCCGTGGTTTTTTTTTCTTTCTTCTTTATACATACATACTACTACTACTACATCTCTTTATCAACCAGTCTATATTAGCAGCAGACACAGTACAGTACGGTAGTCCACGGCTGTAGCTACCTCTGTGTCGGCACTGGGCAGTCCGTCCATAATTGTATACCACCTACCCGTGGTTTTTTTTTTCTTTCTTCTTTATACATACATACTACTACTACTACATCTCTTTATCAACCAGTCTATATTAGCAGCAGACACAGTACAGTACGGTAGTCCACGGCTGTAGCTACCTCTGTGTCGGCACTCAGCAGTCCATCCATAATTGTATACTAGTATCCATCCATCTCCATTGTTTACCTGAGGTGCCTTTTAGTTGTGCCTATTAAAATATGGAGAACAAAAATGTTGAGGTTCCAAAATTAGGGAAAGATCAAGATCCACTTCCACCTCGTGCTGAAGCTGCTGCCACTAGTCATGGCCGAGACGATGAAATGCCAGCAACGTCGTCTGCCAAGGCCGATGCCCAATGGCATAGTACAGAGCATGTCAAAACCAAAACACCAAATATCAGTAAAAAAAGGACTCCAAAACCTAAAATAAAATTGTCGGAGGAGAAGCGTAAACTTGCCAATATGCCATTTACCACACGGAGTGGCAAGGAACGGCTGAGGCCCTGGCCTATGTTCATGGCTAGTGGTTCAGCTTCACATGAGGATGGAGGCACTCAGCCTCTCGCTAGAAAAATGAAAAGACTCAAGCTGGCAAAAGCAGTAGCACCGCAAAGAACTGTGCGTTCTTCGAAATCCCAAATCCACAAGGAGAGTCCAATTGTGTCGGTTGCGATGCCTGACCTTCCCAACACTGGACGTGAAGAGCATGCGCCTTCCACCATTTGCACGCCCCCTGCAAGTGCTGGAAGGAGCACCCGCAGTCCAGTTCCTGATAGTCAGATTGAAGATGTCAGTGTTGAAGTACACCAGGATGAGGAGGATATGGGTGTTGCTGGCGCTGGGGAGGAAATTGACCAGGAGGATTCTGATGGTGAGGTGGTTTGTTTAAGTCAGGCACCCGGGGAGACACCTGTTGTCCGTGGGAGGAATAGGGCCGTTGACATGCCTGGTGAAAATACCAAAAAAATCAGCTCTTCGGTGTGGAAGTATTTCACCAGAAATGCGGACAACAGGTGTCAAGCCGTGTGTTCCCTTTGTCAAGCTGTAATAAGTAGGGGTAAGGACGTTAACCACCTCGGAACATCCTCCCTTATACGTCACCTGCAGCGCATTCATAATAAGTCAGTGACAAGTTCAAAAACTTGGGCCGACAGCGGAAGCAGTCCACTGACCAGTAAATCCCTTCCTCTTGTAACCAAGCTCACGCAAACCACCCCACCAACTCGCTCAGTGTCAATTTCCTCCTTCCCCAGGAATGCCAATAGTCCTGCAGGCCATGTCACTGGCAATTCTGACGAGTCCTCTCCTGCCTGGGATTCCTCCGATGCATCCTTGCGTGTAACGCCTACTGCTGCTGGCGCTGCTGTTGTTGCTGCTGGGAGTCGATGGTCATCCCAGAGGGGAAGTCGTAAGCCCACTTGTACTACTTCCAGTAAGCAATTGACTGTCCAACAGTCCTTTGCGAGGAAGATGAAATATCACAGCAGTCATCCTACTGCAAAGCGGATAACTGAGTCCTTGACAACTATGTTGGTGTTAGACGTGCGTCCGGTATCCGCCGTTAGTTCACAGGGAACTAGACAATTTATTGAGGCAGTGTGCCCCCGTTACCAAATACCATCTAGGTTCCACTTCTATAGGCAGGCGATACCGAGAATGTACACGGACGTCAGAAAAAGACTCACCAGTGTCCTAAAAAATGCAGTTGTACCCAATGTCCACTTAACCACGGATATGTGGACAAGTGGAGCAGGGCAGGGTCAGGACTATATGACTGTGACAGCCCACTGGGTAGATGTATGGACTCCCGCCGCAAGAACAGCAGCGGCGGCACCAGTAGCAGCATCTCGCAAACGCCAACTCTTTCCTAGGCAGGCTACGCTTTGTATCACCGCTTTCCAGAATACGCACACAGCTGAAAACCTCTTACGGCAACTGAGGAAGATCATCGCAGAATGGCTTACCCCAATTGGACTCTCCTGTGGATTTGTGGCATCGGACAACGCCAGCAATATTGTGTGTGCATTAAATATGGGCAAATTCCAGCACGTCCCATGTTTTGCACTTACCTTGAATTTGGTGGTGCAGAATTTTTTTAAAAACGACAGGGGCGTGCAAGAGATGCTGTCGGTGGCCAGAAGAATTGCGGGACACTTTCGGCGTACAGGCACCACGTACAGAAGACTGGAGCACCACCAAAAACTACTGAACCTGCCCTGCCATCATCTGAAGCAAGAAGTGGTAACGAGGTGGAATTCAACCCTCTATATGCTTCAGAGGTTGGAGGAGCAGCAAAAGGCCATTCAAGCCTATACAATTGAGCACGATATAGGAGGTGGAATGCACCTGTCTCAAGTGCAGTGGAGAATGATTTCAACGTTGTGCAAGGTTCTGATGCCCTTTGAACTTGCCACACGTGAAGTCAGTTCAGACACTGCCAGCCTGAGTCAGGTCATTCCCCTCATCAGGCTTTTGCAGAAGAAGCTGGAGACATTGAAGGAGGAGCTAACACGGAGCGATTCCGCTACGCATGTGGGACTTGTGGATGGAGCCCTTAATTCGCTTAACAAGGATTCACGGGTGGTCAATCTGTTGAAATCAGAGCACTACATTTTGGCCACCGTGCTCGATCCTAGATTTAAAACCTACCTTGGATCTCTCTTTCCGGCAGACACAAGTCTGCTGGGGTTGAAAGACCTGCTGGTGAGAAAATTGTCAAGTCAAGCGGAACGCGACCTGTCAACATCTCCTCCTTCACATTCTCCCGCAACTGGGGGTGCGAGGAAAAGGCTCAGAATTCCGAGCCCACCCGCTGGCAGTGATGCAGGGCAGTCTGGAGCGACTGCTGATGCTGACATCTGGTCCGGACTGAAGGACCTGACAACGATTACGGACATGTCGTCTACTGTCACTGCATATGATTCTCTCACCATTGAAAGAATGGTGGAGGATTATATGAGTGACCGCATCCAAGTAGGCACGTCACACAGTCCGTACTTATACTGGCAGGAAAAAGAGGCAATTTGGAGGCCCTTGCACAAACTGGCTTTATTCTACCTAAGTTGCCCTCCCACAAGTGTGTACTCCGAAAGAGTGTTTAGTGCCGCCGCTCACCTTGTCAGCAATCGGCGTACGAGGTTACATCCAGAAAATGTGGAGAAGATGATGTTCATTAAAATGAATTATAATCAATTCCTCCGCGGAGACATTGACCAGCAGCAATTGCCTCCACAAAGTACACAGGGAGCTGAGATGGTGGATTCCAGTGGGGACGAATTGATAATCTGTGAGGAGGGGGATGTACACGGTGATATATCGGAGGATGATGATGAGGTGGACATCTTGCCTCTGTAGAGCCAGTTTGTGCAAGGAGAGATTAATTGCTTCTTTTTTGGGGGGGGTCCAAACCAACCCGTCATATCAGTCACAGTCGTGTGGCAGACCCTGTCACTGAAATGATGGGTTGGTTAAAGTGTGCATGTCCTGTTTTGTTTATACAACATAAGGGTGGGTGGGAGGGCCCAAGGACAATTCCATCTTGCACCTCTTTTTTCTTTTATTTTTCTTTGCGTCATGTGCTGTTTGGGGAGGGTTTTTTGGAAGGGACATCCTGCGTGACACTGCAGTGCCACTCCTAAATGGGCCCGGTGTTTGTGTCGGCCACTAGGGTCGCTTATCTTACTCACACAGTCAGCTACCTCATTGCGCCTCTTTTTTTCTTTGCGTCATGTGCTGTTTGGGGAGGGTTTTTTGGAAGGGACATCCTGCGTGACACTGCAGTGCCACTCCTAAATGGGCCCGGTGTTTGTGTCGGCCACTACGGTCGCTAATCTTACTCACACAGCTACCTCATTGCGCCTCTTTTTTTCTTTGCGTCATGTGCTGTTTGGGGAGGGGTTTTTGGAAGGGACATCCTGCGTGACACTGCAGTGCCACTCCTAAATGGGCCCGGTGTTTGTGTCGGCCACTAGGGTCGCTTATCTTACTCACACAGTCAGCTACCTCATTGCGCCTCTTTTTTTCTTTGCGTCATGTGCTGTTTGGGGAGTGTTTTTTGGAAGGGCCATCCTGCGTGACACTGCAGTGACACTCCTAGATGGGCCCGGTGTTTGTGTCGGCCACTAGGGTCGCTAATCTTACTCACACAGCTACCTCATTGCGCCTCTTTTTTTCTTTGCGTCATGTGCTGTTTGGGGAGGGTTTTTTGGAAGGGACATCCCGCGTGACACTGCAGTGCCACTCCTAAATGGGCCCGGTGTTTGTGTCGGCCACTAGGGTCGCTAATCTTACTCACACAGCTACCTCATTGCGCCTTTTTTTCTTTGCGTCATGTGCTGTTTGGGGAGGGTTTTTTGGAAGGGACATCCTGCGTGACACTGCAGTGCCACTCCTAAATGGGCCCGGTGTTTGTGTCGGCCACTAGGGTCGCTTATCTTACTCACACAGTCAGCTACCTCATTGCGCCTCTTTTTTTCTTTGCGTCATGTGCTGTTTGGGGAGTGTTTTTTGGAAGGGCCATCCTGCGTGACACTGCAGTGCCACTCCTAGATGGGCCCGGTGTTTGTGTCGGCCACTAGGGTCGCTAATCTTACTCACACAGCTACCTTATTGCGCCTCTTTTTTTGTTTGCGTCATGTGCTGTTTGGGGAGGGTTTTTTGGAAGGGACATCCTGCGTGACACTGCAGTGCCACTCCTAAATGGGCCCGGTGTTTGTGTCGGCCACTAGGGTCGCTAATCTTACTCACACAGCTACCTCATTGCGCCTCTTTTTTTCTTTGCGTCATGTGCTGTTTGGGGAGGGTTTTTTGGAAGGGACATCCTGCGTGACACTGCAGTGCCACTCCTAGATGGGCCAGGTGTTTGTGTCGGCCACTAGGGTCGCTTAGCTTAGTCATCCAGCGACCTCGGTGCAAATTTTAGGACTAAAAATAATATTGTGAGGTGTGAGGTATTCAGAATAGACTGAAAATGAGTGGAAATTATGGTTTTTGAGGTTAATAATAATATGGGATCAAAATGACCCCCAAATTCTATGATTTAAGCTGTTTTTTAGGGTTTTTTGAAAAAAACACCCGAATCCAAAACACACCCGAATCCGACAAAAAAAATTCGGTGAGGTTTTGCCAAAACGCGGTCGAACCCAAAACACGGCCGCGGAACCGAACCCAAAACCAAAACACAAAACCCGAAAAATTTCAGGCGCTCATCTCAGTGTGGGGTGTTCTTAGGGAAGAGGGTAGGTTTTGAGGCTTGTCAGAAAAACCTTCCTGGCTGTCATGTATCTGCATTCAGTGATATGGAACACGCAGGCAGTGTGGTGGCCACCCTTTCCCTTTCCTCAGTCCTTTCCTCCTACCCACGGAGGCCCAGCCTGTCAATCACATAGAAGCTCCGCCCCTCCAGGCTAGAACGAGGAGCTGTTGCCCTCTTCTTGGAGAGAATTGATATGTGTGTACTGTGTGTATATGTGTGTGTTTATGTGTATGTATTTATGTCGGTGTATACTGTGTGTTTATGTGTATATGTATGTGTATGTGTATGTGTTTTTGTGTATATATGTATGTATGTATGTGCATATGTATGTTTGTGTGTGTGTAAATGTGAGTGTTTGTGTGTAAATGTGTTTTTATGTGTGTATATGTCTGTGTGCATATGTGCGTGTTTATGTGTATACGTGTATATGTCTGTGTATATATGTGTGTATATTTGTATGCTTATGTACAGTATGTCTCTGTGTGTATATGTGTGTGTTTATGTATGTCTGTGTGTACATGTGTACGTCAGTGTATATCTGTGTGTGTTTATGTGTATATGTCTGTGCAGGGCCGGAATGCCCATCTGGCACTTCTGGCAAATGGCAGAAGGGCCGATGGGCTGGTGGGCCAGTCCTGCCATTTAGAGAGCCGGAAGGCCGCGCGCAGCGCATCTGCCGTCTCTCTGCCGTAGAAGCTCCACCGCCCCCCTGCCCGTCTCCATGGGAATGGAGGCGTGCGAGTCCATGCCCCCTGACTCGTGGCACGCCCCCATCTGTGCCTATAATATGTGTGTGAATCTATACATTTATATGTGTGTGGTGTTGGGGGGCGCCGTGACATGACCCTGCTCCGGGTGCCATGTCTCCATGCTACGGCCTTGCCTTTGCCTCTCCATTCCTGACTCTAATATTTTTTTGTAAACTGTGTTTTTTTTTACGATTACTTAGGTATATAGAACTAAATAATCCAATTGTCTCAGAATACAAGGGTTTGCTGGTGCTTGTAGTTGTATAATTGCCCGTAAGCCCAAACAGTTGTTGACCACCAGGATTTGCTGCAACTTGTATTTCCACACACTTACAGTAGGTAATGCTGACCTGTCATTTATGCACTAACTCCACCTCCCAGCTCAGCATTCAACTGGTTTTACCCTGGAGGGTTTGAAGTTTCTTTTCTAAAGCCCCAAGGGGTCTATGTACTAAACCTTGGAGAGAGTTAAGGTGGAGAGAGATAAAGTACCAGCCAATCAGCTCCTAACATCCATGTCACAGGCTGTGTTTGAGAAAGATTGGTACTTTACCCATACCTCCCATAATGACCCTCTCCCACTTTATCTCTCTCCAAGACTTAGTGCATACTGTAGACCCTTAAGACACCTGGGGAATTTTATCACATACATGTCAGGCTCAGACTGGAGACCACACTACAGGTCTCCCAGTAACAGCTTGCCCAGCCCAGCCTGGTGTAGTCTTGATTTGTTTGAAGCTGTATTAGTGCCTTGGGGGAACCAGTGCTCGAAGTGGTCCGGTGTACACCGGTATGGCATACCGGCACTTCGAGCACTGAAGATCCCCGCCGACGACTTTCAAATCGCACTGTTGGAGCTGTGGAACCTGCGGATAATCAGGAGCGGCTGCCGGTCCGCAGCAGATTTCAAATGGCAGAGGTCATACGGACCTCACCAACTCACCAGAGCTGCACTGAAGGCCTCCTTCTCACAACCACTGCCACCGCCCATGGTCTCCTCACCACCGCTGCCCAAATTCTCCTTCTCACCGTCGCTGCCGCCCTGGCCTCCTTCTCACCACCACTGCCACCGCCCATGGTCTCCTTCTCACCGCCGCTGCGGACCAGGTTCTCCTTCTTCCCGCCGCTGCTGCCCTGGTCTCCTCATTGCCGCTGCCGCCCTGGGCTCCTTGTCACCACCGCTGCCACCCTGGTCTCCTTCTAACTGCAGCCACCCATGGGCTCCTCCTCTGCGCCACAGCCGGCTACAGCCTCCTTCTCACCGCCGCTGACTACAACCTCTGCACAGCCGCCGACCACAGCCCCTCCGCACCTCCACTGCTCATTAGGTAATGTTACCCTGCTTCCATATGTCCCTCTGTCACGCTTTCTGTCACTCTGTCACTTTCCCTGTCACTGCTGTCAATCTCTCTTTCTCTCTGTCCCTGCTGTCACTCTCCCTGTCCCTGAATTTTGGCTCATAGTGTGTGGCATAATGTGAATCTTGGCTCATAGTGTGTGGCGTAATGTGAATTTTGGATCATACTGTGTGGCGTAATGTGAATTTTGGATCATACTGTGTGGTGTATTGTGAATTTTGGATCATACTGTGTGGTGTATTGTGAATTTTGGATCATACTGTGTGGTGTATTGTGAATTTTGGATCATACTGTGTGGTGTATTGTGAATTTTGGATCATACTGTGTGGTGTATTGTGAATTTTGGATCATACTGTGTGGGATAATGTGAATTTTGGCTCATAGTGTGTGGGATAATGTGAATTTTGGATCATACTGTGTGGTGTATTGTGAATTTTGGATCATACCGTGTGGGATAATGTGAATTTTGGATCATACTGTGTGGTGTATTGTGAATTTTGGATCATACTGTGTGGGATAATGTGAATTTTGGATCATACTGTGTGGGATAATGTGAATTTTGGATCATACTGTGTGGTGTATTGTGAATTTTGGATCATACCGTGTGGGATAATGTGAATTTTGGATCATACTGTGTGGGATAATGTGAATTTTGGATCATACTGTGTGGGATAATGTGAATTTTGGATCATACTGTGTGGGATAATGTGAATTTTGGATCATACTGTGTGGTGTATTGTGAATTTTGGATCATACTGTGTGGCGTATTGTAAATTTTGGCTCATACTGTGTTGCATAATGTGAATTTTGGCTCATACTGTGTGGTGTAATGTGAATTTTGGCTCATAATGTGTGGCGTAATGTGAATTTTGGTTAATTCAGTGTGGGATAATGTGTAAGGGGTACCAGTACTAGGTAGTATAAGGGGTCCTGCTATTGTGGTGCATAATGTGTATAAGGGGTATATGGGGTGGTACACCACGCTTAGAGACACGCCCCCGTTTTAGTGGCCACACCCCCTTTTCCAGAATGTGTCAAAAATTATAACTTTTACTTTTCCGTACCCACACTTCAAAATTTCCACTTCGACCACTGGGGGGAACATCACAATCTTTGTTCTCTCAACAAAAATGACTGGTGTTGTTTACCCTTTATGGGGAGGCACACTGGTATTTTGATTTAAATATTAACTTAATTTCAATTGCATTGCAGCCATGATCATTGAGTTAATAAACTTACCTTGATGCTGCCACATACACACTTGTCACAGCATGAAATCATGAGTCATAAATAAATTATCAATGAATCTGATAAGCTTACCTATATAGTTATCAGGCAATGCTTGTTTGGAAGGTAGAGGGAACTCATTGTGAGAGGCCATTCCACAGGTCTGGTGCAACCCCCATCGCCCCCACCCCACCTCCCCCCAGAAAAAATAAATAAAGGGGGACATTTACTAAGCAGTGATAAGAGCGGAGAAGTGAGCCAGTGGAGAAATTGACCCATCAACCAATCAGCAGCTCTGTATCATTTTACAGCATGCAAATTATAGCTGTTACTTCAGTGCTGATTGGTTGCCATGGGCAACTTCTCCACTGGCTCACTTCTCCGCTCTTATCACTGCTTAGTAAATGTCTCCCAAAATCCTGTAACGTTTCAATCTTAATGAATACTAACATGTTTCCACCTTGCAGAATTGCTGCAGCGACTTTCGCAGTAAGTGAAAGGAAAACACAAGAAAACAATCATTGAAATAAAACTATCCCGAGATTTTATTGTCACCTACTATCTTGTGGAGGGTTGGGCATGATATGCCAGCAGTCTGGATGCCGGTGGTCAGAAAACCAACCGCAACACCCCATACTTGCCGATATTCTGGCTGCTCTCTGCGGGAGAGAGCAGCCAGGTCGGCTCAGCAGGGGGGCAGGGGCAGGCTGTGACGTGGGGAGGAGGTGGACCGGAGGCGGGACGGGGGCGGAGCAGGGGCGGGCCGGGGGCGGATTTACTATGTCACGTCCTTTAAGCCACACACCCCCCCCCGCTCTGTAATGCCGCGATCCCCGGCATTACACTGCAGGGGGCGTGGCTATGATGACGCGATTCAGCAAGAATCGCGTCATCAACTGCCCGGACCGCCAACTTTACACAGTAAGTGGGCGGACGGGCAGGGTGACTGCTGGTTCCGGGAGACTTGCCTGCTCTTCCGTGGGGCCGGGAGGGTCACCCGATTTTCAGGAGCCTCCCGGCCATTCCGGGAGAGTAGGCAAGTATGCAACACCCCGATGGTGAGAATCTTGACAGGCGCCAGGTAAGTATACTTATCTTACTCCAATGCCCCCCTAATAATACCCTTCGTTTCCGCAACATAAACCTGCCTAAATCTGCCCACTACAGCTGGCCTTGCCAGTATAGAAGGACAGCCCAGCAGCGCATAGGACAATGAGAGGAGAGTGCCGCTCGACTGTGCTGCTATACAGGCATGGCCAGCTGTAGTGGGCAGAGTAGTGGGAGAGAATGGAGATCAGAGACCCAGGTTCCTACATCCAGCACAGGCCCAGGTAAGTAGTACCCACTTACTGTGCGTAGTCACAATGCACTAATAATGGGCAATAATGATATAGGGGTCTATTTACTAAGCCTTGGACAGAGATAAAGTGGACGGAGATAAAGTACCAGTCAATCAGCTCCTAACTGTCATGTCACAGACTGTGGGGTAAATTTACTAAGGTGGGAGTTTTTTAGAACTAGTGATGTTGCCAATAGCAACCAATCAGATTCTACTTAACATTTATCAAGCTGCTTCTAGAAGATAATAGATAGAATCTGATTGGTTGCTATAGGCAACATCACCAGTTCTAAAAAAACTCCCACCTTAGTAAATTTACCCCTGTGTTTGAAAAATGACAGTTAGGAGCAGATTGGCTGGTACTTTATCTCCAGCAACTTTATCTCCATCCAAGGCTTAGTAAATAGACCCCTTAAATCAGAATCAGAAATCTTGCCTACCTTACATTTGAGTAGAACTAAGTGCATAGCTACCAAACTTCACATAGAACAAGATGCGCAGGGTTGGTGTTGGTTGCTGCAGCCAGACAACGGGGGGTGCTGCGACTTCAGAGGGGAAAGTTATCACTTTCTGACAAACTGTCTTCTCAAAAAGCCCAGTTTTTCGGAAGTAATAATTTTCTCATGGTGGCATGATGAATCATGAAACAATTGTGAGAGAATGCAATGAGAATTGAAAACTAAAAATTCTCATTGCACAATTTTTTCATGATGAATATGCCCCTTAATATGAAGTGGAGGCACTATAATGTGGCACAATATGAGGTGGAGGCACTATACGGTTACATAATATGAACTGGAGACACTGTGGGGGAGATTCAAATGTTTGAAAAGTCGGTTGGGTGTCTGTTTTTTACTGTCTATTAGATAGGAAAAAACAGACTCCAACTGACTTTTCAAACATTTAAATCTCCCCCTGTATGTCATAATGTGAATTAGGGGTACTGTGTTTCATAATGTGCACTGGCAGTCCTACAATGTGACATAACATGAACTGGGGCACATTTCTGGGGCATAAAAGTAACAACTGTTGCAGAGAAATGTCTCTCTAGAAGCATTGGGACGGGGGCCTCTTCAAACAGTTGCTATGGGGCCCAAAAAGTTCTAGCTATACCCCTGAGTACAACCATACTCACCTAGTTTCCCACAAGTTGTGGGAGACTCCTGATTTTTCAGGTAGTTCCTCACACCCACAGAAGAGGATCCAGATATCCCACATTCCGCCCACTTCCTAGTGTAGAAGGCAGGATGATGAGATTATACTGGGAATCGGTGGTGCTGTATTGATTGAGTGGGGCTAAATGGTGCGAAATTGCTTCATTTAGCCCCGCCCCTCCCCATGTAACCATGAATCGCTGCATTTTGCTACGATGACGGCGGGTCAAAGTGAAGTGGCCCCCTAAAGAAGCCTGCAGAGTCTCCTCTATGGGCTTCTCCAGGAGAGGAGACCTTATAAGTAGGCAAGTATGAGTAGGGGATGGTATTGGGATCCCAGTGTTTGGGATGCCGGCAGTCAAAATACCAAAAGCAGCATCCCAATGCTCAGGATCCTGGAACCAAGGTGGTAAGTAGACTAGCCTTATTCCCCATCCCCCTAACCCTCCTTAACCGAAGCCTGGCCCTAACCCTCTACAACCCCACAGCCTAATCCTAACCTTCCCTGGTAGTGCTTAACCCAAACTCCCCTCCCCTGCAGCCTAACCATAACCCTACCCCACAGCCTAACCCTAACCTGTGATGTTAGTGTATTAAAATGCTTAATATTTGGAGACACTCCCTTACTAATCTGTGTAAGCCTGAATCTTCAGTGATGGTCCCTGGGACCAGGGGGATGCTGGGAAGTGGGTGGTCCAGTGTGCAGTGTGCCTGGAGTTGGTGAGGGAATAAAGCAGCACAGCAGTGAACTCACATGTCTCTGTGTCCTGATGACTGGATTTACAAACTTATGAACAAAACATGGTGTCAGAAGAAGTTTAACTTGGACTGCTAGTGCTCTCAGAGTGTGAAAGAATCTTGCAGAAGTCTGTGGCTGGGATACTCAGTGTCTGCAAAGCCTGCCGTGTGCTCCTCTCTTCAAACAGTGAGTAACCAGGGATAAACTAGCTCCTCCAAACGGCATGCTGATGTCTGGTAACTTCTCTGAAAACTGGAAAAGATTTAAGCAAAGGTTTAATATATATCTTACTGCATGTGGAGCTGATTCAGAGGCTGACAAAACGAAGGCATCCATTTTCCTCCATGTGATAGGAGAGGATGTGCTGGACATTTATAATAGTTTTCAGTTTGCTGAGGGGCAGAATATGGTGCTATCTTCTATAATACAAAAGTTTGAAGATTACTTTGTGCCAAGGAAAAATGTGACATATGAAAGATATAAGTTGTTCACATGTGATCAGAAGTCTGTAGATGGATTTGATCAATATTTTACAGAGCTGCAATCACTCAGTAAAACCTGTGAGTTTGGTGATTTAAAGGATTCACTGATTAGAGATCGTATTGTCTGTGGAATACCTGATAATGGACTCACAGAGAGATTGCTGAGAGAGCAAGACCTAACACTAGAAAAGGCAGTGACTATGTGTAGATCTGCAGAAATAACTAGATTTCAAGCCAAAAAGTTACACAAGGAAGCTGATGTGCATGTAGTGCAGAAAACAGAGCCATGCGAACCTCCATTCTCAAGAATGAAGCAGTCTAAGCCACAGTCTAATAAGGAAATGTGTAGTAGATGTGGAAATGCTCACAATCCTAAAATGTGCCCTGCTTATGGTAAAACCTGCATGAAATGTGGTAGACTTAATCACTTTGCCAAATGCTGTAAAATTAAAAGTAAAACAACCAAAGTGCATGCTGTTAAACAAACAGATGAATTATTTGTGGATTGCATTGAACTTTGCAGTGCAGATAAGAAAGAATGGATTGTCCCTTTAACTGTGAACGAGATTGTCATTCCCTTTAAGCTTGATACTGGTGCGCAGTTGAATTTAATATAATTTCAAGACTATAAGACTTTTAGAGTAAAACCTAAAATTCACCCAGCCAAAGTTAAAGTTACAGGGTACACTGGGGAGGAAGTTCCTGTGAAAGGTACATTCATAGTGACACTGAAATATAAGGGATAACAGTTTAAAACATCTCTACTGATTGTGGATAAAAATGTGCAACCGATTCTTGGATTAAGTTCCTGTGAGAAACTAAGCTTGCTAAAGAAAGTTTTTATGGTGACATCACAAGTAGAAGATGACTGCAAATCGATGTTTACAGAATACAGAGACTTGTTTGAAGTAGAGATGAGCGCCGGAAATTTTTCGGGTTTTGTGTTTTGGTTTTGGGTTCGGTTCCGCGGCCGTGTTTTGGGTTCGACCGCGTTTTGGCAAAACCTCACCGAATTTTTATTGTCGGATTCGGGTGTGTTTTGGATTCGGGTGTTTTTTTAAAAAAACACTAAAAAACAGCTTAAATCATAGAATTTGGGGGTCATTTTGATCCCAAAGTATTATTAACCTCAAAAACCATAATTTACACTCATTTTCAGTCTATTCTGAATACCTCACACCTCACAATATTATTTTTAGTCCTAAAATTTGCACCTAGGTCGCTGGATGACTAAGCTAAGCGACCCTAGTGGCCGACACAAACACCGGGCCCATCTAGGAGTGTCACTGCAGTGTCACGCAGGATGTCCCTTCCAAAAAACCCTCCCCAAACAGCACATGACGCAAAGAAAAAAAGAGGCGCAATGAGGTAGCTGTGTGAGTAAGATAAGCGACCCCAGTGGCCGACACAAACACCGGGCCCATCTAGGAGTGTCACTGCAGTGTCACGCAGGATGTCCCTTCCAAAAAACCCTCCCCAAACAGCACATGACGCAAAGAAAAAAAGAGGCGCAATGAGGTAGCTGTGTGAGTAAGATAAGCGACCCTAGTGGCCGACACAAACACCGGGCCCATCTAGGAGTGTCACTGCAGTGTCACGCAGGATGTCCCTTCCAAAAAACCCTCCCCAAACAGCACATGACGCAAAGAAAAAAAGAGGCGCAATGAGGTAGCTGTGTGAGTAAGATAAGCGACCCTAGTGGCCGACACAAACACCGGGACCATCTAGGAGTGTCACTGCAGTGTCACGCAGGATGTCCCTTCCAAAAAACCCTCCCCAAACAGCACATGACACAAAGAAAAAAAGAGGCGCAATGAGGTAGCTGTGTGAGTAAGATAAGCGACCCTAGTGGCCGACACAAACACCGGGCCCATCTAGGAGTGTCACTGTAGTGTCACGCAGGATGTCCCTTCCAAAAAACCCTCCCCAAACAGCACATGACGCAAAGAAAAAAAGAGGCGCAATGAGGTAGCTGTGTGAGTAAGATAAGCGACCCTAGTGGCCGACACAAACACCGGGCCCATCTAGGAGTGTCACTGCAGTGTCACGCAGGATGTCCCTTCCAAAAAACCCTCCCCAAACAGCACATGACGCAAAGAAAAAAAGAGGAGCAATGAGGTAGCTGTGTGAGTAAGATAAGCGACCCTAGTGGCCGACACAAACACCGGGCCCATCTAGGAGTGTCACTGCAGTGTCACGCAGGATGTCCCTTCCAAAAAACCCTCCCCAAACAGCACATGACGCAAAGAAAAAAAGAGGCGCAATGAGGTAGCTGTGTGAGTAAGATTAGCGACCCTAGTGGCCGACACAAACACCGGGCCCATCTAGGAGTGTCACTGCAGTGTCACGCAGGATGTCCCTTCCAAAAAACCCTCCCCAAACAGCACATGACGCAATGAAAAAAAGAGGCGCAATGAGGTAGCTGTGTGAGTAAGATAAGCGACCCTAGTGGCCGACACAAACACCGGGCCCATCTAGGAGTGTCACTGCAGTGTCACGCAGGATGTCCCTTCCAAAAAACCCTCCCCAAACAGCACATGACGCAAAGAAAAAAAGAGGCGCAATGAGGTAGCTGTGTGAGTAAGATAAGCAACCCTAGTGGCCGACACAAACACCGGGCCCATCTAGGAGTGTCACTGCAGTGTCACGCAGGATGTCCCTTCCAAAAAACCCTCCCCAAACAGCACATGACGCAAAGAAAAAAAGAGGCGCAATGAGGTAGCTGTGTGAGTAAGATAAGCGACCCTAGTGGCCGACACAAACACCGGGCCCATCTAGGAGTGGCACTGCAGTGTCACGCAGGATGTCCCTTCCAAAAAACCCTCCCCAAACAGCACATGACGCAAAGAAAAAAAGAGGCGCAATGAGGTAGCTGTGTGAGTAAGATAAGCGACCCTAGTGGCCGACACAAACACCGGGCCCATCTAGGAGTGGCACTGCAGTGTCACGCAGGATGTCCCTTCCAAAAAACCCTCCCCAAACAGCACATGACGCAAAGAAAAATTAAAGAAAAAAGAGGTGCAAGATGGAATTGTCCTTGGGCCCTCCCACCCACCCTTATGTTGTATAAACAGGACATGCACACTTTAACCAACCCATCATTTCAGTGACAGGGTCTGCCACACGACTGTGACTGAAATGACGGGTTGGTTTGGACCCCCACCAAAAAAGAAGCAATTAATCTCTCCTTGCACAAACTGGCTCTACAGAGGCAAGATGTCCACCTCATCATCATCCTCCGATATATCACCGTGTACATCCCCCTCCTCACAGATTATCAATTCGTCCCCACTGGAATCCACCATCTCAGCTCCCTGTGTACTTTGTGGAGGCAATTGCTGCTGGTCAATGTCTCCACGGAGGAATTGATTATAATTCATTTTAATGAACATCATCTTCTCCACATTTTCTGGATGTAACCTCGTACGCCGATTGCTGACAAGGTGAGCGGCGGCACTAAACACTCTTTCGGAGTACACACTTGTGGGAGGGCAACTTAGGTAGAATAAAGCCAGTTTGTGCAAGGGCCTCCAAATTGCCTCTTTTTCCTGCCAGTATAAGTACGGACTGTGTGACGTGCCTACTTGTATGCGGTCACTCATATAATCCTCCACCATTCTTTCAATGTTGAGAGAATCATATGCAGTGACAGTAGACGACATGTCCGTAATCGTTGTCAGGTCCTTCAGTCCGGACCAGATGTCAGCATCAGCAGTCGCTCCAGACTGCCCTGCATCACCGCCAGCGGGTGGGCTCGGAATTCTGAGCCTTTTCCTCGCACCCCCAGTTGCGGGAGAATGTGAAGGAGGAGATGTTGACAGGTCGCGTTCCGCTTGACTTGACAATTTTCTCACCAGCAGGTCTTTCAACCCCAGCAGACTTGTGTCTGCCGGAAAGAGAGATCCAAGGTAGGCTTTAAATCTAGGATCGAGCACGGTGGCCAAAATGTAGTGCTCTGATTTCAACAGATTGACCACCCGTGAATCCTTGTTAAGCGAATTAAGGGCTCCATCCACAAGTCCCACATGCCTAGCGGAATCGCTCCGTGTTAGCTCCTCCTTCAATGTCTCCAGCTTCTTCTGCAAAAGCCTGATGAGGGGAATGACCTGACTCAGGCTGGCAGTGTCTGAACTGACTTCACGTGTGGCAAGTTCAAAGGGCATCAGAACCTTGCACAACGTTGAAATCATTCTCCACTGCGCTTGAGACAGGTGCATTCCACCTCCTATATCGTGCTCAATTGTATAGGCTTGAATGGCCTTTTGCTGCTCCTCCAACCTCTGAAGCATATAGAGGGTTGAATTCCACCTCGTTACCACTTCTTGCTTCAGATGATGGCAGGGCAGGTTCAGTAGTTTTTGGTGGTGCTCCAGTCTTCTGTACGTGGTACCTGTACGCCGAAAGTGTCCCGCAATTCTTCTGGCCACCGACAGCATCTCTTGCACGCCCCTGTCGTTTTTTAAATAATTCTGCACCACCAAATTCAAGGTATGTGCAAAACATGGGACGTGCTGGAATTTGCCCATATTTAATGCACACACAATATTGCTGGCGTTGTCCGATGCCACAAATCCACAGGAGAGTCCAATTGGGGTAAGCCATTCCGCGATGATCTTCCTCAGTTGCCGTAAGAGGTTTTCAGCTGTGTGCGTATTCTGGAAACCGGTGATACAAAGCGTAGCCTGCCTAGGAAAGAGTTGGCGTTTGCGAGATGCTGCTACTGGTGCCGCCGCTGCTGTTCTTGCGGCGGGAGTCCATACATCTACCCAGTGGGCTGTCACAGTCATATAGTCCTGACCCTGCCCTGCTCCACTTGTCCACATGTCCGTGGTTAAGTGGACATTGGGTACAGCTGCATTTTTTAGGACACTGGTGACTCTTTTTCTGAGGTCTGTGTACATTTTCGGTATCGCCTGCCTAGAGAAATGGAACCTAGATGGTATTTGGTACCGGGGACACAGTACCTCCAACAAGTCTCTAGTTGGCTCTGCAGTAATGATGGATACCGGAACCACGTTTCTCACCACCCAGGATGCCAAGGCCTCAGTTATCCGCTTTGCAGTAGGATGACTGCTGTGATATTTCATCTTCCTCGCAAAGGACTGTTGGACAGTCAATTGCTTGGTGGAAGTAGTAAAAGTGGTCTTACGACTTCCCCTCTGGGATGACCATCGACTCCCAGCAGCAACAACAGCAGCGCCAGCAGCAGTAGGCGTTACACGCAAGGATGCATCGGAGGAATCCCAGGCAGGAGAGGAATCGTCAGAATTGTCAGTGACATGGCCTGCAGGACTATTGGCATTCCTGGGGAAGGAGGAAATTGACACTGAGGGAGTTGGTGGGGTGGTTTGCGTGAGCTTGGTTACAAGAGGAAGGGATTTACTGGTCAGTGGACTGCTTCCGCTGTCACCCAAAGTTTTTGAACTTGTCACTGACTTATTATGAATGCGCTGCAGGTGACGTATAAGGGAGGATGTTCCGAGGTGGTTAACGTCCTTACCCCTACTTATTACAGCTTGACAAAGGCAACACACGGCTTGACACCTGTTGTCCGCATTTCTGTTGAAATACTTCCACACCGAAGAGCTGATTTTTTTGGTATTTTCACCAGGCATGTCAGTGGCCATATTCCTCCCACGGACAACAGGTGTCTCCCCGGGTGCCTGACTTAAACAAACCACCTCACCATCAGAATCCTCCTGGTCAATTTCCTCCCCAGCGCCAGCAACACCCATATCCTCCTCATCCTGGTGTACTTCAACACTGACATCTTCAATCTGACTATCAGGAACTGGACTGCGGGTGCTCCTTCCAGCACTTGCAGGGGGCGTGCAAATGGTGGAAGGCGCATGCTCTTCACGTCCAGTGTTGGGAAGGTCAGGCATCGCAACCGACACAATTGGACTCTCCTTGTGGATTTGGGATTTCGAAGAACGCACAGTTCTTTGCGGTGCTTTTGCCAGCTTGAGTCTTTTCAGTTTTCTAGCGAGAGGCTGAGTGCTTCCATCCTCATGTGAAGCTGAACCACTAGCCATGAACATAGGCCAGGGCCTCAGCCGTTCCTTGCCACTCCGTGTGGTAAATGGCATATTGGCAAGTTTACGCTTCTCCTCCGACAATTTTATTTTAGGTTTTGGAGTCCTTTTTTTACTGATATTTGGTGTTTTGGATTTGACATGCTCTGTACTATGACATTGGGCATCGGCCTTGGCAGACGACGTTGCTGGCATTTCATCGTCTCGGCCATGACTAGTGGCAGCAGCTTCAGCACGAGGTGGAAGTGGATCTTGATCTTTCCCTAATTTTGGAACCTCAACATTTTTGTTCTCCATATTTTAATAGGCACAACTAAAAGGCACCTCAGGTAAACAATGGAGATGGATGGATACTAGTATACTTATGGATGGACTGCCGAGTGCCGACACAGAGGTAGCTACAGCCGTGGACTAACGTACTGTGTCTGCTGCTAATATAGACTGGATGATTGATAATGAGATGAAATCAATATATATATGTATGTATATATAATATCACTAGTACTGCAGCCGGACAGGTAGATAATATATTTATTAGGTAATGATGACTGATGACGGACCTGCTGGACACTGTCAGCTCAGCAGCAGGTCTTTCAACCCCAGCAGACTTGTGTCTGCCGGAAAGAGAGATCCAAGGTAGGCTTTAAATCTAGGATCGAGCACGGTGGCCAAAATGTAGTGCTCTGATTTCAACAGATTGACCACCCGTGAATCCTTGTTAAGCGAATTAAGGGCTCCATCCACAAGTCCCACATGCCTAGCGGAATCGCTCCGTGTTAGCTCCTCCTTCAATGTCTCCAGCTTCTTCTGCAAAAGCCTGATGAGGGGAATGACCTGACTCAGGCTGGCAGTGTCTGAACTGACTTCACGTGTGGCAAGTTCAAAGGGCATCAGAACCTTGCACAACGTTGAAATCATTCTCCACTGCGCTTGAGACAGGTGCATTCCACCTCCTATATCGTGCTCAATTGTATAGGCTTGAATGGCCTTTTGCTGCTCCTCCAACCTCTGAAGCATATAGAGGGTTGAATTCCACCTCGTTACCACTTCTTGCTTCAGATGATGGCAGGGCAGGTTCAGTAGTTTTTGGTGGTGCTCCAGTCTTCTGTACGTGGTACCTGTACGCCGAAAGTGTCCCGCAATTCTTCTGGCCACCGACAGCATCTCTTGCACGCCCCTGTCGTTTTTTAAATAATTCTGCACCACCAAATTCAAGGTATGTGCAAAACATGGGACGTGCTGGAATTTGCCCATATTTAATGCACACACAATATTGCTGGCGTTGTCCGATGCCACAAATCCACAGGAGAGTCCAATTGGGGTAAGCCATTCCGCGATGATCTTCCTCAGTTGCCGTAAGAGGTTTTCAGCTGTGTGCGTATTCTGGAAACCGGTGATACAAAGCGTAGCCTGCCTAGGAAAGAGTTGGCGTTTGCGAGATGCTGCTACTGGTGCCGCCGCTGCTGTTCTTGCGGCGGGAGTCCATACATCTACCCAGTGGGCTGTCACAGTCATATAGTCCTGACCCTGCCCTGCTCCACTTGTCCACATGTCCGTGGTTAAGTGGACATTGGGTACAGCTGCATTTTTTAGGACACTGGTGACTCTTTTTCTGAGGTCTGTGTACATTTTCGGTATCGCCTGCCTAGAGAAATGGAACCTAGATGGTATTTGGTACCGGGGACACAGTACCTCCAACAAGTCTCTAGTTGGCTCTGCAGTAATGATGGATACCGGAACCACGTTTCTCACCACCCAGGATGCCAAGGCCTCAGTTATCCGCTTTGCAGTAGGATGACTGCTGTGATATTTCATCTTCCTCGCAAAGGACTGTTGGACAGTCAATTGCTTGGTGGAAGTAGTAAAAGTGGTCTTACGACTTCCCCTCTGGGATGACCATCGACTCCCAGCAGCAACAACAGCAGCGCCAGCAGCAGTAGGCGTTACACGCAAGGATGCATCGGAGGAATCCCAGGCAGGAGAGGAATCGTCAGAATTGTCAGTGACATGGCCTGCAGGACTATTGGCATTCCTGGGGAAGGAGGAAATTGACACTGAGGGAGTTGGTGGGGTGGTTTGCGTGAGCTTGGTTACAAGAGGAAGGGATTTACTGGTCAGTGGACTGCTTCCGCTGTCACCCAAAGTTTTTGAACTTGTCACTGACTTATTATGAATGCGCTGCAGGTGACGTATAAGGGAGGATGTTCCGAGGTGGTTAACGTCCTTACCCCTACTTATTACAGCTTGACAAAGGCAACACACGGCTTGACACCTGTTGTCCGCATTTCTGTTGAAATACTTCCACACCGAAGAGCTGATTTTTTTGGTATTTTCACCAGGCATGTCAGTGGCCATATTCCTCCCACGGACAACAGGTGTCTCCCCGGGTGCCTGACTTAAACAAACCACCTCACCATCAGAATCCTCCTGGTCAATTTCCTCCCCAGCGCCAGCAACACCCATATCCTCCTCATCCTGGTGTACTTCAACACTGACATCTTCAATCTGACTATCAGGAACTGGACTGCGGGTGCTCCTTCCAGCACTTGCAGGGGGCGTGCAAATGGTGGAAGGCGCATGCTCTTCACGTCCAGTGTTGGGAAGGTCAGGCATCGCAACCGACACAATTGGACTCTCCTTGTGGATTTGGGATTTCGAAGAACGCACAGTTCTTTGCGGTGCTTTTGCCAGCTTGAGTCTTTTCAGTTTTCTAGCGAGAGGCTGAGTGCTTCCATCCTCATGTGAAGCTGAACCACTAGCCATGAACATAGGCCAGGGCCTCAGCCGTTCCTTGCCACTCCGTGTGGTAAATGGCATATTGGCAAGTTTACGCTTCTCCTCCGACAATTTTATTTTAGGTTTTGGAGTCCTTTTTTTACTGATATTTGGTGTTTTGGATTTGACATGCTCTGTACTATGACATTGGGCATCGGCCTTGGCAGACGACGTTGCTGGCATTTCATCGTCTCGGCCATGACTAGTGGCAGCAGCTTCAGCACGAGGTGGAAGTGGATCTTGATCTTTCCCTAATTTTGGAACCTCAACATTTTTGTTCTCCATATTTTAATAGGCACAACTAAAAGGCACCTCAGGTAAACAATGGAGATGGATGGATACTAGTATACTTATGGATGGACTGCCGAGTGCCGACACAGAGGTAGCTACAGCCGTGGACTAACGTACTGTGTCTGCTGCTAATATAGACTGGATGATTGATAATGAGATGAAATCAATATATATATGTATGTATATATAATATCACTAGTACTGCAGCCGGACAGGTAGATAATATATTTATTAGGTAATGATGACTGATGACGGACCTGCTGGACACTGTCAGCTCAGCAGCACCGCAGACTGCTACAGTAAGCTACTATACTATAGTAGTATGTACAAAGAAGAACGAAAAAAAAAAAACCACGGGTAGGTGGTATACAATTATGGATGGACTGCTGAGTGCCGACACAGAGGTAGCTACAGCCGTGGACTAACGTACTGTGTCTGCTGCTAATATAGAATGGATGATTGATAATGAGATGAAATCAATATATATATGTATGTATATATAATATCACTAGTACTGCAGCCGGACAGGTAGATAATATATTTATTAGGTAATGATGACTGATGACGGACCTGTTGGACACTGTCAGCTCAGCAGCACCGCAGACTGCTACAGTAAGCTACTATACTCTATAGTAGTATGTACAAAGAAGAAAGAAAAAAAAAAAAACACGGGTAGGTGGTATACAATTATGGATGGACTGCCGAGTGCCGACACAGAGGTAGCTACAGCCGTGGACTAACGTACTGTGTCTGCTGCTAATATAGAGTCTAGACTGGATGATAAATTATTGATAATGAGATGAAATCAATATAATATCACTAGTACTGCAGCCGGACAGGTACTATATATATTTATTATGTAATGACTGATGACGGACCTGCTGGACACTGTCAGGTCAGCACAGCACCGCAGACTGCTACAGTAAGCTACTATAGTAGTATGTATAAAGAAGAATGAAAAAAAAAAAACACGGGTAGGTGGTATACAATATTATATATATATATATATTATATACAATTATATATATATATATATATTAAACTGGTGGTGATTGATTATTAAACTGGTGGTCACTTCAGGACAGGTCACGTTGCAACTTGCAACTAGTACTCCGAGGCCTAAGCAGACAATCACAAAATATATTATTATACTGGTGGTCAGTGTGGTCACAACAATGGCAGTGTGGCACTGACTCTGGCAGCAAAAGTGTGCACTGTACGTTATATGTACTCCTGAGTCCTGCTCTCAGACTCTAACTGCTCCCCACTGTCAGTGTCTCCCCCACAAGTCAGATAATACACTTACAGTCACACTATCTAATCTATAAATATCACTTCAGCAAGTAGTATAGTAGTATACAGTAGTACTCCTCCTAATAATGCTCCCCGAAAATACTGTGTCTCTCTCTTCTCTAAACGGAGAGGACGCCAGCCACGTCCTCTCCCTATGACTCTCAATGCACGTGTGAAAATGGCGGCGACGCGCGGCTCCTTATATAGAATCCGAGTCTCGCGATAGAATCCGAGCCTCGCGAGAATCCGACAGCATGATGATGACGTTCGGGCGCGCTCGGGTTAGCCGAGCAAGGCGGGAAGATCCGAGCCTGCTCGGACCCGTGTAAAAAACCTGAAGTTCGGGCGGGTTCGGATTCAGAGGAACCGAACCCGCTCATCTCTAGTTTGAAGGTCTAGGTTGTTTGCCTGGAGAGCATAAAATAAATATAGACACGCAAGTTTCTTCAGTGATACACCCCTGTAGAAAAGTGCCGTTTGCGCTGAGAGAAAAACTGAAACAAGAGTTAAATCGCATGGAAGCCTTGGGTGTGATACAGAAAGTTGATGAGCCTACTGAATGGGTAAGCTCCTTAGTAATTGTTGAAAAGAAAAATGGACAACTCCGAATATGTCTAGACCCAAGAGATTTAAACAGAGCTATTAAACGAGAACATTTCAAACTACCAACCAGAGATGAAATCATGTCGCAATTTGCGGGAGCAAAATGGTTCAGTAAATTGGACGCATCTTCAGGATTCTGGCAAATGAAGCTAGATGAGGCCAGCTCAAAGCTTTGTACATTTAATACACCAGAAGGTCGATACAGATTTCTTCGACTACCATATGGAATATTGTCTGCTCCAGAAGTATATCACAAAAAGATACACATGATTTTTGAACATATTCCAGGTGTTGAAACAATGATGGATGACATTATTGTCTGGGGATCTACAAAGGAAGAACATGATTCTAGATTGAGACAAGTAATGGAACTTGTCAAGAAAGTGAATCTAAAGCTAAACAAGGACAAATGTGAATTTGGCGTGAATACACTTACCTTTATGGGCGACGTGGTCTCGGATCAAGGTGTAAAACCAGACCCAAGGAAAATATCAGCCATAGTGAACATGGAACGTCCTAACAACAAAGACGACGTCAGAAGATTCCTAGGAATGATTACTTACTTAGGAAAGTTTATTTCTCAACTCTCTGAACGAACAGCCTCTCTTAGATGGTTGTTGGACAAAGATAACGAGTGGATGCGAAAAGAATAAGAATTTCAGCAGATGCTTCGCAATTTGACCTAGGCTCAGTACTGTTACAAGAACATGAGGATACATGGCAACCAGTAATCTATGCATCAAGAGCACTGACAAGTGCTGAAACAAGGTATGCTCAGATAGAAAAAGAACTTCTAGCGATCACATATGCATGTGAGCGATTTCATCAGTTTGTGTATGGTCAAACATTTACAGTGGAAACTGACCACAAGCCATTGATAGCTATCATGACTAAATCATTACATGACTGTCCCATGAGAATTCAACGAATGCTTATCAGACTACAGAAATATGATGTACACTTGCTGTACTGTCCCGGCAAATACATGTACATTGCTGATACACTTTCTCGTGCTGTGGACAAAAGTGAAGGTTCCAAAAGTCTGATGGATGAAGAGATAGAAGCCTATGTTAATTTGATCGTAGCTTCTCTACCAGTGTCTCTTGCAAGACAAGAACAGATTAGGAAAGAAACTGAGACAGATGACACAATGAAAGTGTTGAAAGATATCATTCTGAAAGGTTGGCCAGCAGAAAAACATGCGTGCCCGCTGTCTATCCATGATTATTGGATGTACCGCAGTGACCTTACAGTTGTCGATGGTATTATTTACAAAGGCAATAGGTTTGTCATACCTGCACGACTAAGAAAAACTATGCTGTGCAAGATACATGAAGGCCACTTAGGAGAAGAAAAATGTAAGTGGAGAGCGCGTGAAGTTATGTATTGGCCAAGAATGAACCAAGACATAGCACAGACTACAGCTATATGTGAATTATGTCTTACGTATAGACCGAAACAACAAGTCGAGCCACTGAGTCCTCACGCAGTGCCAGAGAGACCGTACTAGAAAGTTGGCGCAGATTTGTTTGATTGTAATGGGAAAACATACATTGTCATGACTGATTATTACTCTAACTACCCTGAGGTGAAGACACTACATACAACTACTAGTAAAGCCGTAATCAATTGCATGAAGTCAATCTTTGCAAGGCATGGTGTTCCTATGGAAGTGTTCACTGACAATGGTCCTCAGTTTTCCAGTGCTGAATTTAGACAATTTGCTGATGAGTGGGAATTTGTCCATACTACGTCAAGTCCCCACTATCCACGCTCAAATGGGTTGGTGGAAAGTTCAGTAAAAACTGTAAAAAGTCTCATGAAAAAAGCTCAAGAAGGTAAAGAAGATTTCTACAAAAGTCTTTTAATCTACCACAGTACACCTTTACAGAATGGACTTTCTCCTGCACAAATGCTGATGGGAAGGAGGATTAGAGCAAATCTCCCGATACATGATTAACTGCTTAATACACATAACTCAGCGTTGGTCAGACTGATCTAAAATTGGGTGACCAAGTCCGTCTCAGAGATCACGAGAAAGGTATTTGGGTGCAGAAAGGTATTGTGCAAGCACAAGTAGCACCAAGATCTTATACTATACGTACAGAGCATGGAACGGAAGTAAGAAGAAATCAGGTGGAATTAAGATCTCAACCTAACCATAATGAAGACAACATGACTGAAGAATACCCTTCATCTGACATGTATGATGATCCTCATAATGGTGAGCAAACCACGATTCTAGAAAGGTCCAACATGGTAGATGAAACACAGACTGTGTATGAAAGACCCAAAAGGGAAATACGCAGACCTGAGAGACTCATTGAAACGTGTTAGATGATGTTCTTAATATGATGTTGTTAATTGTTGCATTGAAGCGTACAGGGCTTATCTTTAAAGAAAAGAGGATGTGATGTTAGTGTATTAGAATGCTTAATATTTGTAGACACTTCCGTACTAATCTGTGTAAGCCTGAATCTTCAGTGATGGTCCCTGGGACCAGGGGGATGCTGGGAAGTGGGTGGTCCAGTGTGAGTTGGTGAGGGAATAAAGCAGCACAGCAGTGAACTCACATGTCTCTGTGCCCTGATGACTGGATTTACAAACTTATGAACAAAACATAACCCTCCCTTTCCAGAGCCTAACCCTAACCCCCCCCCCCCCCCCAACCTAAACCTAACTATCCGCCGGCAGCCTAAATCTAACTCCTCCCCCCACCCTACCCCTTCCCCGCAACTTACCAGTGCAGAATGGTGGCAGAACTTGATTGGCATTCTGGCATTCTAGATTCCGGCGACGGCATTTCCATCCATGTCAGGATGCCGGTGTCTGCATTCTAAACAGTATCAGGATTCCGATGTCGTATTCTGACTGCCGGAATCCAGAATTCCGAAATCCTGACCAGATCCCATGAGTAATTGGTACCCAGATGTGTGTAATATAACACAACATACTATTAGTAATTACAAAATAGTCCAGGCAATAATCTTTCTTCACTTAGTTAATCTCACCTACCATATAGTATCGTATCATATATCATATCATAATTCATAATTCAACTAAACTGATCCACTGGACAAGTACTGGGAAATATCACAGGGCACACTGCGGTGTTTAGTTACTTTTTTTCTTTTAGTAAATTCTGCCAGATCACATTTCCCATTATAAGTATGGGAAATGCGATCTGGTTACTAACAAAAAGCTAATTAAAGGGTTTGGAGCAGTTTTTCATGAAAACTGCTCCAACAGCCCTTTAATACATTACAGTGAAACTAAAATAATGTGAAAAGGGTGTGAAAATACTCTTTTTCACATTATTTTAATAAAAAAAAATCTGCCCCTAAATCTCTCCACTCGCTCTCCAAACTTTGATAAATGTCCACCTAAATAAGGGATCCGGTCTCTAGGTCGACAGTAACTAGGTCGACCACTATTGGTTGACAGGGTTTCTAGGTCGACGGGGTCTCTAGGTCAACATGTTCTGGGTCGACAGGTCAAAAGGTCGACATGAGTTTTTAAAAAAAATATTTATTTGAACTTTTTTATACTTAACGATCCACGTTGTCTACGATTGGGAACAGTAACCTGTGCCAAGCTCTGAGATATGCGAGGGGACACGGTGCACTGATTGGGGTAACCCGGTTACTCTATGGAGAAAGCAACACCAAAAAAACATCAAAAATGTATGTCGACCTTTTCACCTGTCAACCCAGACCATGTCGACCTAGAGACCCTGTCGACCTCGTTACTGCCGACCAATAATTGCTTAATGCAGAAACTGATTTCTTTATGAAAGACTATGTGTAATTATGAAGTATGGGAAATAGCAATATACGGTGCCACAGGCATGGTTTTAATGATAAACCTCTAACACAGTGCTACTGAAGTGGAATGTTGTGTACATTCTCCCTGGTCCTAATTCACCCATTAACCCTCCATTTAATGTACGTGCTTATTAAATTTTGCAGGGGTCGCTTGTAATTGAAGAACATTGCGTTAGTTATATTCAGGTGAAGCTTAATAGGTCATAGGTCAAATGAGTCCAACATACTTTATACTGTGTTTCTTTGTTAGTTATACAGTATATGGCCATTTTTATTCCTCCTCACTATGAATATTCGGGATTGGATTTTAAATTCAACCCTGGTTTTAGTACAGAAATATCTACTGAGCGTAAAGTCTGAATTTTTATTTTGCAGCAGAACCTAATTGAAAGTATAAATAATCTCAGCTGATAGATCTAGCTGCCTGAAGCAAAGGAATTTATTTGTCAGGCTCGGCAGCCATACATTTAAGTTTTCAAGGTGAGGCGCCATGCAAAAACTGTAATCGTATTCACTTTCCAAATGCGAGAGGTTAGCTGGACTGTTAATCTCCACGTAGGCCAGATACGGACATGATGAATGGTGCATACAGGCCCTCCGTGTTTCTGGTGGTTACGGTAGTTTGCCTATCTATTTTTTTCACTAGTTTTGGCAGCACCAGTCTGTGGTGCTCATTTTTAATATCGTGGCACTTATGTCAGGTAACATAAGTGTATTTCATTCAAGATGCCAGGAGTGCTGCTTATTTGGACACCTGGCGCAGCGCGCGCTATTGAAGAGTGAGCTGGACACCTTGTCTTATATATATATATATATATATATATATATAGGTGCGGATTGGCGGCAATCAAAGACTGTTGTTGATGCTGCAAAAAGTGCTTTATTCAACGTTTCGGGAATCAACCCGAAACGTTGAATAAAGCTCTTTTTGCAGCATCAACGACAGTCTTTGAGTGCCGCCAATCCGCACCTATACATGGGGACGCAAATTCCCTTGGAGGGCACCGAAGCATTACACTCTATTTTACCTTTACTAGTGCCGGATATCTGCTACTATAAATATATATATATATATATATATATATACTGTATATATACACATATACAGTATATATACACACACATATATATATATATATATATATAAAACTTATAATATAGCAAATAGTAGCAGGCAGGCAGGCATAGACGCGCTGCCAGTACGCACCTCTTTTCAATATATATATATATATTTAATCCTCGGTCACGGTGCCCCTGCACGCAGCTCCTCTCCAGCATCTCCTCCCATTGCACGTGCGCTGTGACGTCATGACGTCATACACACCATTCGGGACTCAGGAGCGCGGAGGGAGGAAGCTGCTCACGCTGCTACTAAACAGCTGTGAGCTGTGAACTGCAGGCTGCGGGTGGTCGGGAGGCAGGCGGTGTCGGGCTGCGGCGCACCTTCCAATATTTTAGGTGCCCGGAGCTTGAGCTCCACCACAGCCACCCTACCTACGCCCCTGGAGTCTGTACATCAGGGTCTAGTTTATAAATAAAAATTTCCCATTTCTTTGTAAATTTTGTAACCCCCTTTTTTATACCTGGCAGGGAGGCCCGACGTTCATAATATAGTACCCTCATTATCATGTCCTTAACCGCCTCCAAGAAGGGGGAAGACTTTTTGATCCAGTGCGAGAGAATTTGTTTTTTGGCGATGGTCAAAAAAATGACCGACACCACCGGGGCTATCATCAATCCATGAGGCCCAAAGGACCAGTCAGTGTATACTAAAAATATATATGCCTAGGGATTCTTAGTAACTTGAGTATTAAACATTTGGTTTATATAATTGATTACCTTAAAACCACTTAACTGACGATTTTTCCATTCAAAAGTGTTAACAACATTGTTTTTTTAAATTAATTTTATTTAATAAAGTTGAAAAAGTTTTTTTTTAAATATTTAAACATTATATTATGCACATCTGCAGAACCGATCTCCTCGACAAAAACGTTGGAACAGGTTGGGACGGCGCAGTTGCATGAAATCTGACCATGCCAGTTAAGTGGTTTTTTTAACCCGTTTTTGTCGAGGAGATCCGTTCTGCATTAAACCAGAAATGTGAGATCTTCCTGGGACCATGTGTGCTCGCTGATTAGGAGCAATATATACCCTCTGAAGGGTCTTCAGGTGAACCTCTTGTAAGGAGGCCGAGGGGAGAAAACAGAAAGGCTGCAGTAATATTATCCAAAACACAGTCGTATGACTCCAATGAAGGGATATCCAGTTTCCATCTCTCCACTGCCCCCCTCCAGAGTTTGTCTCTCATTGAAACTCTCAGAGTAGATCTATAATATCTGAGCTTGTAGGTACAGTCGCTGGTTAAGAACATTAGTGTATGAAATGGGTCCATTGTAGCGTCTGGTGCCATAGGAGGAGGCTTGGACTGAATGTAGTGGTGTATTTGTAAATATATACAAAAGTCCCTATTGGGTACCTCGAATTTCAATTGCAATTCCGATAAGGAAAGGAAAGTCCTGTCCCCCAGGTCAAATACATCTCGAATAGCTAAGGTCCCCTTATCTCTCCAGGTCAGGAACCGAGGGTTATCTAAACCAGGTGAGAAACAAGGGTTTCCCCAAAACGTATCATAGAAAGAAACGCAAGGTTGTCTGCCTATTTTAGCATGAGAAGCTCGCCATGCCACATAGGGCTGACGAAATAAAATATTATCCTTTATCACAGAGGGAAGCTGTTTGGGAGGCACATGTAAGAGAGCTGCAGGAGAAAATGGGAAAAAGACAGCCAATTCCAACTGGTAGTTTATATAAATCGATCTGCCCCAAAGCCAGGGGCATAGGGAGGGCGGTTCCGGTGGAGCGCAAGCTCCAGGTGCCGGAAACTTCAGAGGGCGCCTGGCAGCACTGCGGGCAGGCCCGGCGCTACCCACTAAGCAGAGTCTGCAATGTAGGGAGGCGTTCTCCCTGCTCTGCTACTCTGCTGCTTTTGCTGCCGCTACGCCTGTCACACTGAATGACAAGCAGCAGCGCCGGCAGCACAGGGATGGGAGGGGGAATTAGATTGCATATCATCTCACTCCGAGCCTCAGTCTCCTCCTCCCTGATCTCAGCAATGGGGGTCAGAAGATCATGTGCCGAGCTGTGATTGGAGGGGAGCTCAGCACATACTGAGTAGAAGAGCCCCTGATTGGAGGAGCTGTCACATGCTCCTCTGACCCCTGGAACATGAAGGATCTCACAGCATGGCCCCTGCCTGTGAATATTAAGCCTGCCTCCTCTGTCTCCACAGTAGCTGCTCCTGTCTCCATAGCTCCTGCCCAACTCTGCCACCTCTGTCTCACTTTTACTGTACATGCTTTATTCTTTCTATGTAAAGTCTGTGCACAGTATCTGCACCCCCACTCACTGTCCATCATCTGCCCCCTATCTCCCCAACATCTGCCCCCCTTGCTCTCATTCCCCAGAATCTGATCCCCCTCCTCTCTCTGGCCAGTATCTACCCCCCTCCCCTCCTTTCTCTCTCTGGCCAGCATCTGTCCCCCCTTTCTCTGCCCAGCATCTGTGTCCCCCTACTCAGGCCCAGCGCTTTCCGCTCAGCAAAGGGTTGCAAAGCAGGTAGGTGCCGGACCGGAGAGGCGCTCTCCCTGCTTTGCATCCCCGTGCTGCACCTGGGCTGCCTCCCTGCTGCCGGCTGCTGTGCCCGTCACACTGACAGCCAGCAGTGCCGGCAGCTTGTAGCCTCCTCCTCCTCCCTTCCCTGTGACAGCGGCAGTGCACGGCTGAAAAGGGGGTGGAGCATCATGGAGCAGAGGGGGCGGAGCCACACAACATAAGGGGTGGAGCTACACAGGCCATATGGGGGCGGAGCTACACTGGACAAGGCTACAGTACAGGATCCTGATTCCTGCCTACAAGCCAGCCAGCCATCTGTGAGTAAGAGAAAGTGTATGTGTATGTATGTATGTATTTATATATGTATCTATCTATGTATGTATGTATGTATGTATGTATGTGTAGTGTGTGTGTGTGTGTGTGTGTGTGTGTGTGTGTGTGTGTGGTGCCAGCAGCTTGAAGAGCGGGTCGGTCCCCCTCTCTGTCTATGTACTGATGTACCGCCCACCCTTCCCCCCACTCGTCACGGTTCCGGTATGAATGGTCGACCATGTTATGGTCGACAGTCATTAGGTCGACCACTATTGGTTGACATTGACATGGTCGACATGGACACATGGTCGACACATGAAAATGGTCGACACATGAAAGGTCGACATATGAAAAGGTCGACATGTTTTTTTTTTTACTTTTTTTTGTGTCGTTTTTTGCGTAAAGTGACTGGGAACCCCAATTAGTGCACCGCGTCCCCTCGCATGGCTCGCTTCGCTCTCCATGCTTCGGGCATGGTGCCTTCGCTCCGCTACCGCTTCGCTCGGCACACTTTACCGATCCAATCGTAGTCCATGTGGATCGTAAAGTATGGAAAAGTTCCCGAAAAGAAGAAAAAGTTAAAAAACTCATGTCGACCTTTTCATATGTCGACCTTTCATGTGTCGACCATTTTCATGTGTCGACCATGTGTCCATGTCGACCATGTCAATGTCGACCAATAGTAGTCGACCTAATGACTGTCGACCATAACATGGTCGACCATGTGAACGGATATCACTCGTCACTGTGCGCAATACGTTTGCTGCCGACACAGCCAGCACTTGTCAAATGTTTGGCGGGCAGCTTAAAGAGCGGCGCCACTGTTACAGGTGTGTGATGGCCCGGGAGCCCTCTCTCTCTATCCATATATTCCTCATTCTCTCTCTTTCTCCCAATGTTTATCTTTCTCTCTCAAACCATGCCTCTCTCTCTTTCTCCCCACACCTCTCTCCCTGTGCCTCTGTCTCCCTCTCTCTCTCTCTCTATTACCCCTTACACACCGCCAATGCCGATCCCACCCGGGAATTGGAAACAGGTCCTTCCCGGGTGGGATCCTGCATTGGACGCTTCTGCTGGCTTCCCCGACCCGGCAATTTGCCAGGCGGGTTGCCATAGCGGCGCGGGGGGAGGCGGAGCCGGCAGCAGAGGTGGAGCCGGAGCTGGGAGATGAGATCATCTCCGCGCCGCCTCTTCCTGTTGTAGTGAATGGGTCCCGGGTCACATCGACCCGGGAGCCCATTTACGCTGCCACTGACCCGGTATTCAACCCGGGATTTCAACTATGGCGCTTTCACACTGCACGCCGACCCGCGTCGACCTGGCAATACAGGGTTATTTGTGCGGTATGAAAGGGGTATAAATATCCCTCTCCCCATGCCTCTTTCACATTCTCGTCTCAGCTCAGGTTTTGATATAATATATATAATATATATGTATTATATGAAATTCTATATATATATATATATACATATCTAACGGTGGATTCACCGTTTACAAACTTTATCTCCCAAGGGTTTGAATGAGTTTTCAGGCATCTCTGCGTGTATTTAAAATGCTCATTGGATTTTGTTATATGCCATGATGTATATTTCATTTATGTTCTGTTACTTATTATACTCCCATAGAATGCTTCTGTCTGTAACCATCAGCCGATTTTATCTTGTTTTTAATGTTATTGTTTGGCCGGGATCCATAGTAACGGACGGGTGGTGATGACATCACTTTTGTGCGTCGTCCCCCTGTTTCCGGACGCGATCCCTGCCATGTGGGTGAGACGGGATATAAGGTCAGTTGTATGTTTGTATTGTTATTGTGCCTGAAGACGATATAATAAATATCGAAACGTTGCAGTTATTCTGCCATTTCTCGTTTGCATTTATTACCGAGTGCCGCGGAGTACCCTCACGCTTATATTGGATTTCGGCAAGAAATACCTAGCGCTGGCACCGGGACTGTTTTTCTGTTTACTTGGTGTGCTCTCCTTACATTGTGTGATATTGGTGTGAGTCATGTGGCAGTAAGTGACCCACTCTGGATGTAGCACCCTTTTTTGATTCATTCATTTCTTCCTGTCTACCTGGCTACATTGTATTTTTGGACGGAGCTCCGTCTTTAAGATGGCTGAAGGTACGAGCGGAACGGGAGACTTTATTCATGATTCTATCAATATGTCTAAAGTTACACAAGGCAGTGCATTGTCATTTTCGGAGTCTGAAGCTGAAAGTATCCTATTCAAGGACGCAGTAGGTGATGATGCTGAATTTAAATCCCTTGAACATCTATACCGTGATTGGTTGAAGCTTAAACAACGAGAACAGGACTTTTACTATCATGGTGTTACATTGAGTGACTACTACAAGGAGAAACGCATCCCCCGTGGATTCCGGGTCAGGAATTGCCCCACGATTGGTAGATATAATAGTACCTTCTGCAAACGTTGGATTGCAGTATTGAATAAATGCAGCTATGACCTTATGCTACTGGTCATAGAGGAGTCGGGGAGGGAATTGGCTGCCACCCGTGAGAAATTGGTTACCTTTGAAACTCTGCATAAACCAGCATTTGTAGAGGATAAAACATCTGACTGGCTTGAGAAACTTAATAAACAAATTGCCACCTACAAACGTGATTTAGTGCGTTTCAAAAAACAGAAACTATCTAAAGTCATTGCCGACTATGAACAAAACCGTGTCTATTCATGGATCGGCAGTAACCGTACTGAAAATCCACGAGTACAACATATGTATAGCCGCCGCAATAGACGTCCGTATGAACAAGACCGGTTTACTACTAGTGACTCGGACTATACTGATGAATTTGGCAGCTTTGATCCCTCTCTTGCCCCTTTAGGGGTTCGCACCCGCCGTCAACTGCGGGAACCAAAAGGCGGTCCACGCGCAGAGGTGGTAAGAGGGCGAGGACGCGGAAGAGTCGGCAGACCTCCTCTTCCCAAGAGATCATAATTAATCTTTCTTCACGTTCATTGTCCTGTGCTGAATCTAGAGTTCTGAACCGGGGCTTGTCGTTTGTACCTGTATGTAAATTTGATAGTTTTAATTGGGAGGTTGAGAAGTACAGGCTGAATAGGCAATTACGTTTGCATGAGCACTTTAAGGGTAGCAAAAATAAAGAAATGCTTGCACAAACTGAAACCATGATTCCCCCTCAATTACGGAAATTATTACCCAAATCTAGCTTTGAGCCGTTTACAAATAATGCATCCATCAAAACGTTTTCTCGTATGTTAGATCAGCAGGGCAATAATGAAGTTGTTAACAGTAATCGTAAATTTCAGAATAATTTATCTGCCTCTGAGACCCAGGCACTACGTGACCTGTCCACATATACTGACATCATTATTCGCCCTGCCGATAAAGGTGGGGCGATAGTGATTCAGGATCTGTCGACTTATAAAGCGGAGATTGAAAGACAGTTAGGTGACAGGTCTGTCTATAGATTGTTAGACTCTGATCCAACCGACTTATTTATGAGACAACTTAATCTTTACCTTGCTAACGCAGTCCAGGAGGGGAAAATACCTCAATCTTTGGCTGATGCTTTAGTACCCAAACATCCTACAATACCGCTTCTTTACACCTTACCTAAGGTACAAAAAGATTTGTTTTCACCTCCAGGCAGGCCTATTATTTCGGCCAGGGGCTCTTTGTTTCAAAATTGTGCTGTCTATATAGACTCTTTACTTCAGCCTTGCATAGTTGACCATCCATTTTACCTACTTGACACTACCTCTCTTTTAAACAGATTAAGTAAGCTACACGTTACCCCAGGGTGTCTATTGTGCAGTGTCGACATCTCTAGTCTATACACAGTTATTCCCAATGATGCTGGCATTCGAGCTGTACGCAACTTGATACAATTACATCCTGCTTATAAAGGCCCTGATATTGAATTGGTTTGTGATTTGCTCAGAATTATTCTTACTCAGCATTACTTTATTTTTGATGATAGATTTTTTCTTCAGACATCCGGCGTAGCGATGGGATCGAATGTGGCCCCATCCTACGCTAATGCCTACATGTTTGAGATGGAACGTGATATTTTTTTCTCTAACCCTGATGTCTCAAAAAATATTTTTTACTACAGTCGTTATATAGATGATTTGTTCATCATATGGAGTGGCTCTAGATCTGAGTTTGATAGTTTTATTTCTATACATAATGAATCTAGTAGTCCCATCAAATTTACTTATAACGCTGATGATTCCAGTATTCATTACTTGGATGTGCAGATCACGATCCAGGGTACTGAACTTGTTACTGCACTTTACCAGAAACCCAGTGATAGAAATTCTATTCTTCACGCTGGTAGTTTCCATCCCAAACCTCTTAAGTATGGTCTTCCTTTCTCTCAGTTTATCCGTGCCTGCCGTATTTGCAGCAATAAAGAAACAGCCATAGCCAACATTGATAAGCAAATTGTGAATTTCTTGCAAAGAGGCTATGATTTGTGTCAACTTAAAAAAGCTAAAGAGAAAGCGTTGCGTATTCCTCGCTCAACGCTGTTACAACGTAACAGGAAGGGACCTACTAATTGTGTTATGCCATGGGTCAATCACTTCAATTCTGCTAGTGGGTCCATTAGCCAGATCAGTAAGAAACTGTGGCCCATTGTTCAATCTGATAGAGCATTAAATCTTACACAGACGCGAGTGATGAATTGCTACACTCGTGGCCGCAATATTAGAGATATTGTTATGCGCACTGATGTCACTGACTTACAGCAACAACCTATTACTAGAGGTTTCCTTAAACGCAAGAATGGGTGCTTCCGCTGCCTGGATTGTACTACATGTCGTTCCCTTGTTGTTGGCGACAGTTTCTGTCATCCATACAGCGGTAAGAAATTCTATATCAGACACCGGTTATCTTGCACTACACGTTTTATTGTGTACCTCATCACATGCCCTTGCGGCCTCAGTTATGTGGGGAAAACTGAGCGCACCCTACGTGAACGTATGGCTACCCATAGATATGCGATTAGACAAGCTATTACCACTAACCATAGCGACCAACCTGTGGCACGTCATTTTATGCAGGCGGGGCACAGTTTGGATACATTACGGTACATGATCATTGATCATATACCAATAGATTTAAGATCGTGCCTCTAAATTGTTGAAATGTGAGGCGCGGTGGATTCACCGTTTACAAACTTTATCTCCCAAGGGTTTGAATGAGTTTTCAGGCATCTCTGCGTGTATTTAAAATGCTCATTGGATTTTGTTATATGCCATGATGTATATTTCATTTATGTTCTGTTACTTATTATACTCCCATAGAATGCTTCTGTCTGTAGCCATAAGCCGATTTTATCTTGTTTTTAATGTTATTGTTTGGCCGGGATCCATAGTAACGGACGGGTAATGATGACGTCACTTTTGTGCGTCGTCCCCCTGTTTCCGGACGCGATCCCTGCCATGTGGGTGAGACGGGATATAAGGTCAGTTGTATGTTTGTATTGTTATTGTGCCTGAAGACGATATAATAAATATCGAAACGTTGCAGTTATTCTGCCATTTCTCGTTTGCATTTATTACCGAGTGCCGCGGAGTACCCTCACGCTTATATTGGATTTCGGCAAGAAATACCTAGCGCTGGCACCGGGACTGTTTTTCTGTTTACTTGGTGTGCTCTCCTTACATTGTGTGATATTGGTGTGAGTCATGTGGCAGTAAGTGACCCACTCTGGATGTAGCACCCTTTTTTGATTCATTCATTTCTTCCTGTCTACCTGGCTACATTGTATTTTTGGACGGAGCTCCGTCTTTAAGATGGCTGAAGGTACGAGCGGAACGGGAGACTTTATACATGATTCTATCAATATGTCTAAAGTTACACAAGGCAGTGCATTGTCATTTTCGGAGTCTGAAGCTGAAAGTATCCTATTCAAGGACGCAGTAGGTGATGATGCTGAATTTAAATCCCTTGAACATCTATACCGTGATTGGTTGAAGCTTAAACAACGAGAACAGGACTTTTACTATCATGGTGTTACATTGAGTGACTACTACAAGGAGAAACGCATCCCCCGTGGATTCCGGGTCAGGAATTGCCCGACGATTGGTAGATATAATAGTACCTTCTGCAAACGTTGGATTGCAGTATTGAATAAATGCAGCTATGACCTTATGCTACTGGTCATAGAGGAGTCGGGGAGGGAATTGGCTGCCACCCGTGAGAAATTGGTTACCTTTGAAACTCTGCATAAACCAGCATTTGCAGAGGATAAAACATCTGACTGGCTTGAGAAACTTAATAAACAAATTGCCACCTACAAACGTGATTTAGTGCGTTTCAAAAAACAGAAACTATCTAAAGTCATTGCCGACTATGAACAAAACCGTGTCTATTCATGGATCGGCAGTAACCGTACTGAAAATCCACGAGTACAACATATGTATAGCCGCCGCAATAGACGTCCGTATGAACAAGACCGGTTTACTACTAGTGACTCGGACTATACTGATGAATTTGGCAGCTTTGATCC
Source organism: Pseudophryne corroboree (assembly GCF_028390025.1). Classification (NCBI taxonomy): domain Eukaryota; kingdom Metazoa; phylum Chordata; class Amphibia; order Anura; family Myobatrachidae; genus Pseudophryne; species Pseudophryne corroboree. The sequence goes on from NC_086448.1 coordinate 53,170,878, forward strand.
CTCTCTTGCCCCTTTAGGGGTTCGCACCCGCCGTCAACTGCGGGAACCAAAAGGCGGTCCACGCGCAGAGGTGGTAAGAGGGCGGGGACGCGGAAGAGTCGGCAGACCTCCTCTTCCCAAGAGATCATAATTAATCTTTCTTCACGTTCATTGTCCTGTGCTGAATCTAGAGTTCTGAACCGGGGCTTGTCGTTTGTACCTGTATGTAAATTTGATAGTTTTAATTGGGAGGTTGAGAAGTACAGGCTGAATAGGCAATTACGTTTGCATGAGCACTTTAAAGGTAGCAAAAATAAAGAAATGCTTGCACAAACTGAAACCATGATTCCCCCTCAATTACGGAAATTATTACCCAAATCTAGCTTTGAGCCGTTTACAAATAATGCATCCATCAAAACGTTTTCTCGTATGTTAGATCAGCAGGGCAATAATGAAGTTGTTAACAGTAATCGTAAATTTCAGAATAATTTATCTGCCTCTGAGACCCAGGCACTACGTGACCTGTCCACATATACTGACATCATTATTCGCCCTGCCGATAAAGGTGGGGCGATAGTGATTCAGGATCTGTCGACTTATAAAGCGGAGATTGAAAGACAGTTAGGTGACAGGTCTGTCTATAGATTGTTAGACTCTGATCCAACCGACTTATTTATGAGACAACTTAATCTTTACCTTGCTAACGCAGTCCAGGAGGGGAAAATACCTCAATCTTTGGCTGATGCTTTAGTACCCAAACATCCTACAATACCGCTTCTTTACACCTTACCTAAGGTACATAAAGATTTGTTTTCACCTCCAGGCAGGCCTATTATTTCGGCCAGGGGCTCTTTGTTTCAAAATTGTGCTGTCTATATAGACTCTTTACTTCAGCCTTGCATAGTTGACCATCCATTTTACCTACTTGACACTACCTCTCTTTTAAACAGATTAAGTAAGCTACACGTTCCCCCAGGGTGTCTATTGTGCAGTGTCGACATCTCTAGTCTATACACAGTTATTCCCAATGATGCTGGCATTCGAGCTGTACGCAACTTGATACAATTACATCCTGCTTATAAAGGCCCTGATATTGAATTGGTTTGTGATTTGCTCAGAATTATTCTTACTCAGAATTACTTTATTTTTGATGATAGATTTTTTCTTCAGACATCCGGCGTAGCGATGGGATCGAATGTGGCCCCATCCTACGCTAATGCCTACATGTTTGAGATGGAACGTGATATTTTTTTCTCTAACCCTGATGTCTCAAAAAATATTTTTTACTACAGTCGTTATATAGATGATTTGTTCATCATATGGAGTGGCTCTAGATCTGAGTTTGATAGTTTTATTTCTATACATAATGAATCTAGTAGTCCCATCAAATTTACTTATAACGCTGATGATTCCAGTATTCATTACTTGGATGTGCAGATCACGATCCAGGGTACTGAACTTGTTACTGCACTTTACCAGAAACCCAGTGATAGAAATTCTATTCTTCACGCTGGTAGTTTCCATCCCAAACCTCTTAAGTATGGTCTTCCTTTCTCTCAGTTTATCCGTGCCTGCCGTATTTGCAGCAATAAAGAAACAGCCATAGCCAACATTGATAAGCAAATTGTGAATTTCTTGCAAAGAGGCTATGATTTGTGTCAACTTAAAAAAGCTAAAGAGAAAGCGTTGCGTATTCCTCGCTCAACGCTGTTACAACGTAACAGGAAGGGACCTACTAATTGTGTTATGCCATGGGTCAATCACTTCAATTCTGCTAGTGGGTCCATTAGCCAGATCAGTAAGAAACTGTGGCCCATTGTTCAATCTGATAGAGCATTAAATCTTACACAGACGCGAGTGATGAATTGCTACACTCGTGGCCGCAATATTAGAGATATTGTTATGCGCACTGATGTCACTGACTTACAGCAACAACCTATTACTAGAGGTTTCCTTAAACGCAAGAATGGGTGCTTCCGCTGCCTGGATTGTACTACCTGTCGTTCCCTTGTTGTTGGCGACAGTTTCTGTCATCCATACAGCGGTAAGAAATTCTATATCAGACACCGGTTATCTTGCACTACACGTTTTATTGTGTACCTCATCACATGCCCTTGCGGCCTCAGTTATGTGGGGAAAACTGAGCGCACCCTACGTGAACGTATGGCTACCCATAGATATGCGATTAGACAAGCTATTACCACTAACCATAGCGACCAACCTGTGGCACGTCATTTTATGCAGGCGGGGCACAGTTTGGATACATTACGGTACATGATCATTGATCATATACCAATAGATTTAAGATCGTGCCTCTAAATTGTTGAAATGTGAGGCGCGGTGGATTCACCGTTTACAAACTTTATCTCCCAAGGGTTTGAATGAGTTTTCAGGCATCTCTGCGTGTATTTAAAATGCTCATTGGATTTTGTTATATGCCATGATGTATATTTCATTTATGTTCTGTTACTTATTATACTCCCATAGAATGCTTCTGTCTGTAACCATCAGCCGATTTTATCTTGTTTTTAATGTTATTGTTTGGCCGGGATCCATAGTAACGGACGGGTGGTGATGACGTCACTTTTGTGCGTCGTCCCCCTGTTTCCGGACGCGATCCCTGCCCTGTGGGTGAGACGGGATATAAGGTCAGTTGTATGTTTGTATTGTTATTGTGCCTGAAGACGATATAATAAATATCGAAACGTTGCAGTTATTCTGCCATTTCTCGTTTGCATTTATTACCGAGTGCCGCGGAGTACCCTCACGCTTATACATATCTATAAACAGTAAATAATTGCCACTTTGGGTGTGTCCAGCAACTGCGGTGCTTTGCTCCAATATTGTATGCAAACCAGGGTTCCATGGAGGTAGCTTGCATATCTCCCAAACAGCTGAAATAGGAACCAAGTGGTTTTCTCTTACGTCCTAGAGGATACTGGGGACTCCGTAAGGACCATGGGGAATAGACGGTCTCCGCAGGAGACATGGGCACTAAAAAGAACTTTAGGTATGGGTGTGCACTGGCTCCTCCCTCTATGCCCCTCCTCCAGACCTCAGTTTAATAATGTGCCCATAGGTGACTGGGTGCACTACAGAGAGCTCTCCTGAGCTTCCTGAAAAGAAAGTATTTTGTTAGGTTTTTTATTTTCAGGGAGACCTGCTGGCAACAGGCTCCCTGCATCGTGGGACTGAGGAGAGAGAAGCAGACCTACTTAAATGTTAGGCTCTGCTTCTTAGGCTACTGGACACCATTAGCTCCAGAGGGAGTCAGAACGCAGGTCTCCCCTAGCGGTTCGTCCAGAAGCCGCGCCTCCGTCCTCCTCGCAGAGCCGGAAGATAGAAGCCGGGTGAGTATAGGAAGGCAGAAGACTTCGAAGGCGGCAGAAGACATCAGATCTTCAGTGAGGTAACGCGCAGCGGTAACGCTGCGCGCCATTGCTCCCACGGACACACACACAGAGCACACTGTTGGGTGCAGGGCGCGGGGGGGCGCCCTGGGCAGCAATGTGGACCTCGACACTGGCAATAGGTACATGCACAATTTTTAGTGTTAATTCAGACCCCCGCCAGTTTAAAGAAAGAGCGGGACCGAAGCCCGCCACTGAGGGGGCGGGGCTTCTCCCTCAGCACTCACCAGCGCCATTTTCTCCACAAGCACACGCTGAGAAGCTGGCTCCCCGGACTCTCCCCTGCTGATCACCAGTGACAGAGGGTTTTAAAGAAGGGGGGGGGGGGCACATAATTTGGCGCAGTGAATAGCGCTGTATCTGGGTAATATTTTTTTTTCTTTTCCCAGGGTTATTGGCGCTGGGTGTGTGCTGGCAGACTCTCTCTCTGTCTCTCCAAAGGGCCTTTTGGGGGAACTGTCTCCAGATAGAGTTTTCCCTGAGTGAGTGGTGTGTCAGTACGTGCTTGTCGGCATGTCTGAAGCGGAAGGCTCTCCTAGGGATGAGGTGGAGCGTATGAGTGTGGTGTCTCCGCCGGCAACACCGACACATGACTGGATGGAAATGTGGAATATTTTAAATGCAAATGTTAATTTATTGTACAAACGTTTGGACAAAGCAGAGTCCAGGGACAGTACAGAGGGTCATACCCTGCCTCTCCCTACGTCACAGGGGCCTTCTGGGTCTCAAAAACGCCCACTTTCCCCGGTAGTTGACACAGATACCGACACGGATTCTGAATCCAGTGTCGATTATGATGATGCGAGGTTGCAGCCAAAATTGGCAGAGTATTCATTATATGATTATTGCTATAAAGAATGTTCTGCATATTATAGATGACCCCGCGGTGCCTAATCCGAAAATCCACATGTTTAAAGAAAAGAAGCCTGAGGCTACTTTTCCACCTTCTTTTGAATTAAATAAATTATTTGAAAGTGCTTGGGAAACTCCAGACAAGAAGCTGCAGATTCCCAAAAGGATTCTTATGGCGTATCCTTTCCCGATCAAGGACAGGATACGGTGGGAATCCTCCCCAAGGGTGGATAAAGCGTTGACGTGCCTTTCCAAAAAGGTGGCGCTGCCGTCGCAGGATACTGCTGCCCTCAGGGATCCTGCTGATCGCAAGCAGGAAACTACCTTAAAGTCACTTTACACGCATACAGGTACATTACTCAGACCGGCAATAGCGTCGGCTTGGGTTTGTAGCGCTGTACTAGCGTGGACAGATACCTTATCTACTGATATGGATACGATGGATAGGGATTCTATCTTATTGACCCTGGGTCATATTAAGGATGCGGTCCTTTATATGAGAGAGGCTCAGAGGGATATAGGCATACTGGGGTCCAGAGCGAACGCTATGGCAGTTTCTGCCAGGTGAGCACTGTGGACCCGACAGTGGTCGGGTGATGCCGACTCGAAACGGCATATGGAGGTTTTACCTTGCAAGGGTGAGGAGTTGTTTGGGGAAGGTCTCGCGGACCTAGTTTCCACAACTACTGCAGGTAAATCAACCTTTTTACCTTATGTTTCCTCACAGCCTAAGAAAACGCCACATTATCAGATGCAGTCCTTTCGGCCGCATAAATCCAAGAGGGCTCTGGGATCTTCCTTTCTTGCCAGAGGTAAGGGCAAGGGGAAAAAGCTGCCAACTACAGCCAGTTCCCAGGATCAAAAGTCCTCCCTGGCCTCTACTAAATCCACAGCATGACGCTGGGGCTCCGCTCTAGGTGGGGGCACGTCTTCGTCTTTTCAGCCAGGTCTGGATTCAGTCTCAGGTGGACCCCTGGGCAATAGACATTGTTTCCCGGGGGTACCAGCTGGAATTCGAAGAAGTGCCCCCTCGCCGGTTTTTCAAATCGGCACTGCCGACTTCTTCCCTAGAGAGGGAGGTAGTTTTGGCAGCAGTTCAAAAATTGTGTCTCCAACAAGTGGTAGTCAAGGTTCCCCTGCTGCAGCAGGGGATGGGCTATTACTCAACCCTGTTTGTGGTCCCAAAACCGGACGGTTCGGTCAGACCCATTCTGAATTTAAAATCCTTAAACCTATACTTAAAGAGGTTCAAGTTCAAGATGGAGTCGCTCAGGGCGGTCATTGCAAGTCTGGAAGAGGGAGATTATATGGTGTCTCTAGACATAAAGGATGCATACCTTCATGTCCCCATTTATCAACCTCATCAGGCGTTCCTGAGATTTGTGGTGGAGGATTGTCACTGCCAATTTCAGACGTTGCCGTTTGGGCTGTCAACGGCCCAGAGAATTTTTACCAAATTAATGGCGGAGATGATGGTGCTCCTGCGCAAGCAGGGAGTCACAATTATCCCGTACTTGGACGATCTCCTGATAAAAGCGAGATCGAGAGAACAGTTGCTGGTCAAAGTATCACTCTCCCTGAGGGTGTTACAACAACATGGTTGGATTCTAAACCTGCCAAAGTCACAGTTAGTTCCAACAACCAGATTGCCTTTCTTAGGCATGATTCTGGACACGGAACAAAAGAGGGTCTTTCTCCCGACGGAAAAGGCCCAGGAACTGCAGGACTTGGTCAGGGACCTGTTAAAGCCAGACAGGGTGTCGGTACATCACTGCACGCGAGTGCTGGTAAAAATGGTGGCGTCTTACGAGGCCATTCCATTCGGCAGGTTCCATGCCAGAACATTTCAGTGGGACCTTCTGGACAAGTGCTCCGGGTCACATCTACAGATTCATCAGATGATCCGCCTGTCCCCCAGGGCCAGGGTATCTGTGGTGGCTGCAGAGTGCTCACCTTCTAGAGGGTCGCAGGTTCGGAATCCAGGACTGGGTTCTGGTGACCACGGACGCGAGCCTCCGAGGATGGGGAGCAGTCACACAGGGAAGAAACTTCCAGGGTCTGTGGTCAAGCCAGGAGGCTTGTCTACACATCAACATTCTGGAATTAAGGGTCATATACAACGGCCTTCGTCAGGCGCAGACCTTACTTAAAGGTCTACTGGTTCTGATTCAGTCAGACAACATCACAGCAGTGGCTCATGTAAACCGCCAAGGCGGCACAAGGAGCAGAGTGGCAATGGCAGAAGCCTCAAAGATTCTTCGATGGGCGGAAAGTCATGTAAGCGCTCTGACCGCAGTCTTCATTCCGGGAGTAGACAACTGGGAAGCAGACTTCCTCAGCAGACACGATCTACATCCAGGAGAGTGGGGACTTCATCAGGAAGTCTTCACAGAGATTGCAAGTCAGTGGGGTCTGCCTCAAAAAGACATGATGGCTTCACGCCTCAACAAGAAACTTCCGAGATATAGCGCCAGGTCAAGGGACCCTCAGGCGATTGCAGTGGACGCACTGGTGACACCGTGGGTGTTTCAGTTGGTCTATGTGTTCCCTCCTCTTCCTCTCATCTCAAAGATACTGAGAATCTTAAGACGAAGAGGGGTTCAGACGATTCTCATCGTTCCAGATTGGCCTCGAAGGGCCTGGTATCTGGATCTACAGGAAATGCTCTCAGAAGATTTGTGGCCTCTTCCTCTCAGGGAAGACCTGTTACAGCAGGGGCCCTGTCTGTTCCAGGACTTACCGCGACTACGTTTGACGGCATGGCGGTTGAACGCAGGATCCTAGCGGAAAAGGGCATTCCGGAAGAGGTCATTCCTACTCTAATAAAGGCAAGGAAGGAGGTGACATCGAAACATTATCACCGTATCTGGAGGAAGTATGTGTCTTGGTACGAAGCCAAGACTGCTCCTCCGGAAGAATTCCATCTGGGCCGTTTTCTCCACTTCCTGCAAACTGGAGTGAATTTGGGCCTAAAGAGGCTCCATTAAGGTTCAGATTTCGGCCCTATCCATTTTCTTTTAAAGGGCATTGGCTTCTCTTCCAGAGGTCCAGACTTTCGTGAAAGGGGTGCTGCATATCCAGCCTCCTTTTGTGCCTCCGGTGGCACCATGGGACCTTAACGTGGTGTTACAGTTCCTTAAGTCTCACTGGTTTGAACCGCTTCAAACAGTTGAATTAAAGTATCTCACTTGGAAAGTGGTCATGTTGTTGGCCTTGGCTTCGGCGCGGCGAGTGTCGGAGTTAGCGGCTTTGTCTCACAAAAGCCCTTATCTAATTTTCCATGTGGATAGAGCTGAGTTGCGGACTCGTCCCCAATTTTTGCCTAAGGTGGTTTCTTCTTTTCATATGAACCAACCTATTGTGGTGCCTGTGGCTACAAGGGACGTGGAGGATTCCGAGTCCCTGGATGTGGTCAGGGCATTGAAAATTTATGTGGCCAGGACGGCTCGAGTTAGGAAAACAGAGGCTCTGTTTATCCTGTATGCTGCCAACAAGGTTGGTGCTCCTGCGTCTAAGCAGACTATTGCTCGCTGGATCTGTAACACGATTCAGCAGGCTCATTCTACGGCTGGATTGCCGTTACCGAAGTCGGTTAAGGCCCATTCCACTAGGAAGGTGGGTTATTCTTGGGCGGCTGCCCGGGGCGTCTCGGCCTTACAGCTTTGCCGAGCAGCAACTTGGTCGGGGTTAAACACCTTTGCAAAATTCTACAAGTTTGATACCCTGGCCGATGAGGACCTAATGTTTGCTCATTCGGTGCTGCAGAGTCATCCGCACTCTCCCGCCCGTTTTGGAGCTTTGGTATAATCCCCATGGTCCTTACGGAGTCCCCAGCATCCTCTAGGACGTAAGAGAAAATAAGATTTTAAACCTACCGGTAAATCTTTTTCTCGTAGTCCGTAGAGGATGCTGGGCGCCCGTCCCAGTGCGGACGACATACTGCAAGACTTGTATATAGTTGTTGCTTACATAAGGGTTATGTTTCAGTTGAATCAGTTTTGGACTGATACTGGTTTTGTTTCATACTGTTGACTGGTTCATATATTCCATGTTTTACGGTGTGAATGGTGTGGCTGGTATGAATCTTGCCCTTGGATTTACAAAATCCTTTCTCTAACGTCCTTGAGGATGCTGGGACTCCGTAAGGACCATGGGGAATAGACGGGCTCCGTAGGAGATAGGGCACTTTAAGAAAGCTTTGGATTCTGGGTGTGCACTGGCTCCTCCCTCTATGCCCCTCCTCCAGACCTCAGTTTTACACTGTGCCCAGAGCAAGATGGGTGCACTACAGGGAGCTCCCTGAGTTCTATGCCTAGAAAGCATTTTTGTTTGGATTATTTCTACATTTTTACAGGGAGCACTGCTGGCAACAGGCTCCCTGCATCGAGGGACTGAGGAGAGAGGGGCAGACCTTCTTGTCTAAGATAGGCTCTGCTTCCTCGGCTACTGGACACCATTAGCTCCAGAGGGGGTGAACACAGGTTCTTACTGGGCGTCCACCTCCAGAGCCGCGCCGCCGTTCTCCTCACAGAGCCAGAAGAAACGAAGTCAGAAGACTTCACAGCTTCACTGAGGTAACGCACAGCACCGCAGCTGTGCGTCATTGCTCCCATACACCTCACATACTCCGGTCACTGTAAGGGTGCAGGGCGCAGGGGGGCGCCCTGGGCAGCAATACAACACCTCTCTTATGGCAAAAAAGTATATACATGTACAGGTGGGCACTGTACATGTATATAAAAGAGCCCCCGCCATATTTTAGTAAGTTTGAGCGAGACAGAAGCCCGCCGCCGCCGAGGGGGCGGGGCTTCTCCCTCAGCACTCACCAGCGCCATTTTCTCTCCTCAGCACCGCTGAGAGGAAGCTCCCCGGACTCTCCCCTGCTTGACACACGGTGTAGAGGGTTTTAAAGTAGAGGGGGGGGACATATTTGGCGATTATACATTACAGCAGCGCTACTGGGTAAACATTCTGTGTTTTTTCCTGGGTTATATAGCGCTGGGGTGTGTGCTGACATTCTCTCTCTCTGTCTCTCCAAAGGGCCTAGGGGGGAACCTGTCTTCAGATAAGAGATTCCCTGTGTGTGGAGTGTGTCGGTACGTGTGTGTCGATATGTCTGCGGTAAAAGGCTCTCCTAAGGAAGAGATGGAGCAAATCTGTGTGGGTGCGTGGTCTCTCCGTCAACAACGCCGACACCTGATTGGATATGTGAAATTAAGTGCTAAGATGAACTTATTACAAAAGATTAGAGAACAGACAGGGAATCTACCCATGTCTGTCCCTATGTCACAGAGACCTTCAGAGTCTCACAACGCTCACTATCCAAAATAATAGACACTGTTATCGACACGGAGTCTGACTCCAGTGTCGACTACGATAATGCAAAGTACAGCCAAGACTGGCAGAAAAGTATTCAATATATGATTATTGTAATAAAAGATGTTTTGCATATCACTAATGACTCATCTGTCCCTGACACAAGGGTACACATGTTTAAGGGGAAGAAAGCTGAGGTAAATTTCCCTCCTCTCATGAAGGAAAAGAGCGGGAATCTCCAGACAAGAAGCTGCAGCTTCCCAAAAAGAATTCTCAGGGAATATCCTTTCCCTAATGGGGCCAGGATAAGATGGGAATCTTCCCCTAGGGTGTACAAGGCATCGACACGTTTACCCAAAAAGGTAGCGCTAACTTAACAGCTATCCTCAGGGATCCTGCAGATAGCATGCAGTAAAAGTACTTTGAAGTCCATTTACACACATTCTGGTGCACTACTCAGACTGGCGATTGTGTCGGCATGGGTTTATAGCGCTGTAGCAGCGTAGTCAGATACCTTATCAGCGGTGGTTTAACCCCTAGATAAGGATGCCATGTTATTGTCCCTAATATATATATATATATATATATATATATATATTTATATGTAAAAGATGTTGTCTTATGTATGTATATATATATATATATATATAAGACATGCCCAAAGAGACGTTAGTCTACTGGGTTCTAGAGTCAACGCTATGTCGATTTCTGCTAGACTTGTCCTGTGGAACATGCAATGGACAGGTGATGCCGACTAAAAGAGGCATATGGAGGGTTTACCTCACAAGGCTGAGGAATTGTGTGGAGAAGGGCTCTCGGACCAGATCTCCACAGCTATAGCTGGTAATTCTGATCTTTTGCCTTATATTCCCTCACAGACTAAGAAGGCACGACATTATCAAATGCAGTCCTTTCGGGTGCAGAATAACAAGAAAGTATGAGGAGCGTCCTTTCTTACCAGAGGTAAGGGCACGGGGCACACCTAGTTCCCAGGAACAGAAGTCCTCCCCGGCCTCTACTACATCCACCGCAGGATGCGGGAGCTCCGCTAAGGGAGTCCGTCCCAGGGGGAGCACATCTTCGACTCTTCAGCCACATCTGAGTTCACTCACAGGTGGATCCCGGGGCAATAAAAATTGTTCTCAGGGTTACAAAGGAATTCGAAAGGTGCCTCCTCGCCGGTTTTCCTTATTGGACCTACCGGCTTCTCCCCCAGAAGGGGAGTTATATTAAACACAATTCACACATTGTATCTCCAACAGGTGGTGCTCAAGGTTCTCCTCCTGCAACAAGGAAGGGGCTATTACTCAACCTTGGCTGTAGTCCCGAATACGTACAGTTCGGTCAGACCTATTTAAAATTAAAACCTCTGAACCTATACTGGAAAAGGTTCAAATTTAAAGTGGAATCGCTCAGAGCGATCATGGCCAGCCTGGAAAGGGGGGATTTGATGGTGTATCTAGACATAAAGGCTGCATACCTTCATGTTCCCATTTATCCACCCCATCAGGCGTACCTGAGAATTGCGGTACAGTGTTGTCCTTACCAATTTCAGGGTAATTGGCGGAAATGATGGTGCTCCTACGCAAGCAAGGAGTCACAGTTATCCCATACTTGGACGATCTCCTATAAGGCGAGATCAAAAGAGCAGTTGTTGAACAGCGTGTCACTTTCGCTGAAGGTGTCACAGCGACACGGCTAGTTTCTCAATATCCAGAAGTCACAGTTGGTTCCTATGACTAGTCTGCCCTTCTTGGGTATGATTCTGGATACGGACCAGAAAGAGGTTTACCTTCAGATAGAGAAGGCCCAGGAACTCATGACTCTGGTCAGGAACTTATTGAAACCAAGACAGGTGTCAGCATCACTGCACCCGAGTCCGGGGAAAGTCATTCCCTTTGGCAGGTTCCATGCAAGGTCTTTCAAATGGGACCTACTGGACAAGTGGTCCGGGTCACATCTACAGATTCATCAGTTGATCACCCTCTCCCCCAGGGCCAGGGTATCTCTCCTGTGGTGACTGCAGGGTGCTCACCTTCTATAGGGCCGCAGGTTCGGCATTCAGGACTGGATCCTGGTGACCACGGACGCGAGCCTCCGAGGTTGGGGAGCAGTCACACAGGGAAAAATAAAATGTCCAAGGTCTTTGGTCAAGTCAAGAGACTTGTCTTCACTTCTTGGAACTTAGGGCCATATACAACGCCCTACGTCAGGCGGAGACCCTACTTCGCGACCAACCGGTTCTGATCCAGTCAGACAACGTCACCGCAGTAGCTCATGTAAACCGCCAAGGCGGCACAAGGAGCAGAGTGACGATGGCTGAAGCCACCAGAATTCTTCGCTGGGCGGAGAATCATGTAAGCGCACTGTCAGCAGTGTTCATTCTGGGAGTGGACGACTGGGAAGCAGACTTCCTCAGCGGATACGACCTACGTCCTTTAGAGTGGGGACTTCATCAGGAAGTCTTAGCACAGATTGCAATTCGGTGGAGACTGCCACTGATAGACATGATGGCGTCCTGCCTCAACACAAAGCCGCAGAGTTATTGCGCCAGGTCAGGAGACCCTCAGGCAGTAAGCTGTGGACGCCCTAGTGACACCGTGGGTGTTCGGGTTGGTCTCTGTGTTTACTCCTCTTCCTCTCATACCCATGGTGTTGAGGATAATAAGAAAAAGAGGAGTGAGACCAATTCTCATTGTTCCAGATTGGACACGGAGGACCTGGTATCCAGATCTGCAGGAAATGCTCACAGAGAATCCGTTGCCTCTTCCTCTAAGACAGGACCTGCTGCAGCAGGGGCCCTGTCTGTTCCAAGACTTACCGCGGCTGCATTTGACGGCATGGCGGTTCAACGCAGGATCCTAGCGGTAATGGGTATTCCGGAGGAGGTCATTCCTACCCTAATTAAGGCTAGGAAGGAAGTGACGTTGAAACATTATCACCGAATATGGCGAAAATATGTTGCCAGGAATGCTCCTATGGAGGAATTCCTTTTGGGCCGTCTGCTTCACTTCCTTCAAACTGGAGTGAACTTGGGCCTGAAATAAGGATCGATAAAGGTTCAAATTTTGGCCTTATCCATTTTCTTCCAAAAAGAATTGGCTTCTCTTCTTGAAGCACAAACGTTTGTATAGGGAGTACTGCATTTTTAGCCTCCTTTTGTACCGCCGGTGGCGCCTTGGGACCTTAACGTGGTGTTACGGTTCCTTAAGTCACATTGGTTTGAACCGCTTAAGTCAGTGGTGTTGAAATATTTCACCTGGAAGGTGGTCATGTTGTGAGCCTTGGCTTCGGCTAGGCGAGTTTCGGAATTGGGGGCTTTTCTCACTAAAAGCCCTATCTGATTGTCCATATGGATAGAGCGAAATTGCGGACCCGTCCTCAATTCCTGAAAAAGGTGGTCTCATCCTTTCATATGAACCAAACTATTGTCGTACCTGTGGCTACGCGTGACTTGGAGGATTCCGAGTCCCTTGATGTGGTCAGGACTTTGAAAATTTACGTGGCCAGAACGGCTAGGATCTGCAAAACAGAAGCACTGTTTGTCCTGTATACAGCCAACAAGGTTGACGGCCCTGCTTCAAAGCAGACTATTGCTCGCTGGATCTGTAACATGATTCAGCTGGCGCATTCTACGGCAGGATTGCCGTTACCTAAATCGGTTTAGGTCCATTCCACTACGAAGGTGGGCTCTTCTTGGGCGGCTGCCCGAGGGGTCTCGGCACTACAGCTGTGCCGAGCTGCTACTTGGTCGGGGTCAAATACCTTTGCAAAGTTCTGTAAGTTTGATACCCTGGCTGAGGAGGACCTCCTGTGTGCTCAATTCGGTGCTGCAGAGTCATCCGCACTATCCCGCCCGTTTGGGAGCTTTGGTATAATCCCCATGGTCCTTACGGAGTCCCAGCATCCTCAAGGACGTTAGAGAAAATAAGATTTTACTTACCGGTAAATCTATTTCTCGTAGTCCGTAGTGGATGCTGGGCGCCCGTCCCAAGTGCGGACTTCTTCTGCAAGACTTGTATATAGTTATTGCTTACATAAGGGTTATGTTATAGTTTATTGGCTGAACCGAGGCTATGTTGTTGTTCATACTGTTTACTGGGTAGTTTATCACAAGTTATACGGTGTGATTGGTGTGGCTGGTATGGATCTCGCCCTTAGATTTACAAAAATCCTTCCTCGTACTGTCCATCTTCTCTGGGCACAGTTTCCTTAACTGAGGTCTGGAGGAGGGGCATAGAGGGAGGAGCAAGTGCACACCCAGAATCCAAGGCTTTCTTAAAGTGCCCTATCTCCTGCGGAGCTCGTCTATTCCCCATGGTCCTTACGGAGTCCCAGCATCCTCTACGGACTACGAGAAATAGATTTACCAGTAAGTAAAATCTTATTTTCCTCGTACTGTTCGTCTCCTCTGGGCACAGTTTCTCTAACTGAGGTCTGGAGGAGGGGCATAGAGGGAGGAGCCAGTGCACACCCGTACCTAAAGTTCTTTTTAGTGCCCATGTCTCCTGCGGAGCCCGTCTATTCCCCATGGTCCTTACGGAGTCCCCAGCATCCTCTACGGACTACAAGAAAAAGATTTACCGGTAGGTTTAAAATCTTATTTTTTTTCATTAGAAAATATGCGCCTAAATGTTAACTAATTCAATACACGTTATTTCTATTGAAAAAAAAAACGAGCCTGGCTCCTATGCCTGCTGTTCGGGGGGATGTGCAAGCTACTTCCATGGAACCCTGTTATATATATATATATATATATATATAAATACTGTATGTGTGTATGTATATATATATATATATATATAGATTTTGTCATGAAACCCCCTCCATGCAAATCCTGCATTTCTCCAGTGCCTCAAACCGCACTCATCCCCCCACCCCTCGGACATCACAGCTGACGCCAATAGGGAAGGGGCCCCCGTGCATTGCTTTGCCCAGGAGTCTATCCTGCCTTATGTATAAGGGATACTACTCTGTAGCGTAACTTGTATAAGGGGCACTACTGTGTGGCAAAATGTTTGTAAGGGACACTATTTGAACTGGAAGTACTATTGTATGGCAAGGCTTCTTCCTTGTGAGATAACACCCCTTTTTTGTGGCGGCATTGTCCCTTTTTCAGTTATGGGAGGGCGCAAAATTATAGTTTGCAGGGGGGCGCTGAACACCCTAGCACCGGCCCTGCCCCTACTTTCTCTCTCTGGCCAGCATCTGTCCCCCCTCCTTTCTCTCTCTGCCCATCATCTGTCCCCAGTGCCGTTTCTTGCGGCGGGCGAGCCGTGCAACCGCACGGGGCGCCCGCCGCGGCACTTTGCAGGTCCCGGTTTCCCTGTCCTCCGTCTTTCCGAGTACTCTTGCTCGGGGGGCGGAGTTTCGCGGAATGACGCGGTTGCATAGTGACGTCACTACGCATTTGTGTCATTCTGCGAAACTCCGCCCCCCGAGCAGGAGTACTCGGGAAGACGGAGGAGGGCTGGAAGGAGGAGGCGCGAGGAAGCTGGAAGGAGGAGGCGCGAGGAAGGAGAGACGGCCAACCCGAAGAGCGGGAAGATCCTTCATATGTAAGTTGTCTCTCTCTCTCGCCCCCTCTCTCTCCCTTCCTTCCCCCCCACTTGACACTTGCCTGCCACACTGTGTAAAATTTGGATTCTTGCCTGCGGCACTGTGTAATTGGGGACACTTGCCTGCTGCACTGTGTAATCGGGCACACTTACCTGCCGTAATGTGTAAATTGGGGACACTTGCCTGCTGCACTGTGTAATCGGGGAAACTTACCTGCCGTAATGTGTAAATTGGGGACACTTGCCTGTCGCATTGTGTAAATTAGGGACACTTGCCTGCTGCACTGTGTAATTGGAGACACTTGCCTGCTGCACTGTGTAATTGGGGACACTTGCCTGCCATAATGTGTAAATTGGGGACTCTTGCGTGCCGCAATGTGTAAAATGGGGACTCTTGTCTGCCGCAATATGTAAAATGGGGACTCTTGCCTGCATACTGTGTAAAATGGGGACACATGCCTGCCGCAATGTGTAAAATGGGGACTCTTGCCTGCCGTAATGTGTAAAATGGGGACTCTTGCCTGCCTACTGTGAAAAATGGGGACACGTGCCTGCCGCACTAAGTAAAATGGGGACATGTGCCTGCGTAATGTGTAAAATGGGGACTCTTGCCTGCCGTAGTGTGTAAAATGGGGCCTTTTTTTTCCCCTGTGGTGGCCGTGATATCAGATGACGCCACGCCCATTTTAATGAGACCACACACCCTTGACGGGAGCGCGCATTTTTTGTTTTTAGATCTATGGGGGGGGGGCGCATTTTGAAATCTCGCACTGGGAGCCAAATTGGCTAGAAACAGCCCTGTCTGTCCCCACCCTCCTTTCTCTCTCTGCCCAGCATCTGTCCCCCCCTCCTTTCTCTCTCTGCCTAGCATCTGTCCCCCCTCTCTGCCCAGCATCTGCCCTGCCCCCCTCTCCCCAGCATCTCTCGCCCCTCTCTCCCCAGCATCTGCCCCCTCTCTCTGCCAAGAATCTGCCCCTCTCTCCCCAGCATCTGCCCCCTCTCTCTGCCAAGAATCTGCCCCTCTCTCCCCAGCATCTGCCCCCTCTCTGTGCCAAGAATCTGCCCCCCTCTCATCTCTCCACAGCATCTGCCCCCTTCCTCTGCTTAGCATCACCCCCTCCTCTCTCTGCCCTGCATCTGCCACTTCTCTTTCCCCAGCATCTACCTCCCCGCCTCTATCTCTCCAGTAGGCTGCAGCACAGTACTTCGTATTCAGATATAGCTGAGAGGTCTGTAGTGTCCCACATTCCCCGGACGGGATGCAGTTATAATGCCGGCTGTCAGGATCCCGGCGATCAAGAGACAGACGCCAGAAACTCGACAACCAACATTTTACTGGTGGTCGGAATCCGAAACCCGCCCGTAATTCTCACTCGGGCCCAAATCGTGGCTAGTGAACTCGCTGCCGGTATACCAGCAGGCGGGGTGACGCTGTCGTTATACTGACAGCCGGCATCCCGTCTGCTGGTATTTCATACCACACCTCACCAAACACCCAGCTTACTACTTTCATACGTATTGCACTGCAGCCATAGACCACTATATAGGTAATTTTTTTCCTGTAGGGGACATTGTGAGTGCTTTTATTTTCCCTCCTATGGAGGCTATTGTGTTTTTTTTCTTCCTGTGGGGTTTAATGCTTTTTTCCCTGTTGGGAACTATGATGTGAGCTTGCTCTGGGAGCCATGGCTACACGCTATGCCTTTGCCCAAAGTCAATCCATAATGTAACGGAACATTGCTGCCCTACTAAATAAATTAATGTCCGGGATCCCTAGGCCACCCTCTTCTCTGAGCAATTGTAATCTGGAGTATTTTACACGTGGTTTCTTGCTAGCCCGAAGAAATTTGGAAAAAACCTTATTAACTTGTCAAATATATTTTTTAGAAAGAGAAATTGAAAGCATCAAAAGCAAATAAGACAGTTTAGGAAAGACTACGCCTCTAATAACCTCCGCACATCCCATTAAAGACAAGGGAAGTGTTTCCCAATTGGACAAAAGTTTAGTTATGGAACCCAGGATGGGCCAAAGTTCACATAAGAAAATAGGGATACAGATACCCAAATATTTAAGATGATCACGGACTACAGTGAAACGCAATAATATCGGGTGGGAACTAAAGAAAGACACATCCCCTGATAACGGGAGTAGTTCTGACTTATTAATATTAATTCTGTATCTTGCAAAGGATCCAAACTGTTCAATCAGTGATACTATCGTAGGAATAGAAAGGGTGTAGTACTGCTGACCGGCGGTCAGGAGACCGCCAGTCAGCTTACCGACGCCGGGATCCCGGCAGCATACCGACGCCGGGATCCTGGCGGGGAGGGGCGAGTGCAACAAGCCCCTTGCGGCCTCTCTGCGCTCGCCATGCTGCGCTCGCCACGGGTTCTATTCCCACTCTATGGGTGTCGTGGACACCCACGAGTGGAAATAGTCCCTGTTGGTCGGCATGCCGACCATCGGGATAGTGAGCCGTCGGGCTGGTGGAGGAGGTCATGTGACTGTCGGTCAGCTGACCGGCGGTCACATGAATACCACCCGAATAGAAACAGTGGGGTTGGAAATAAACAAAAGCATGTCATCTGCATGTAGTGCTAATTTGATAGTAACATCCCTTAACCTAATTCTTGAGAAAACTGGTGAGTTCCGTAATGCAATTGCCAGTGGTTCAAGGGCTAGTGCAAAAAGGAGAGACAGGGGACAGCCCTGCCGTGTACCGCTATAAATCAAAAAAGAGGGAGAAAGCATCCCATTGCCCAGTACCTGGGTCAGCGGGGCTGTGTATAATTTAGCAAGAAGAGCAACAAAGTCCTCCGGGGCCCCAAACCTCCGCAATGTTACAGAAAAGATGATCCCAGGTAACCAGATCAAAAGCCTTTTTCAATGTCCAATGACAATAACACGTTGGTGTCCGAGGCCCCAAAGGACTTCAACCCCCCCATCACTGCCAATACTTTTCTAATATTCCCCACTGATTGTCTGCCCCAAATAAAGCCCGTTTGGTCACTATTGACCACACTTGGAACAAAACATTTTAACCTGTCCGCTATAAGTTTAGTATAAAGCTTATAGTCCGTGTTCAATAGGGATATAGGATGGTATTAACTGGGCAACTGAGGGTCCCGGACTGGCTTCGGGAGAACCTTAATAACCGCTGAATTAAAATATTGTGGCAAGCCTGCACCCTTGAGAAAGGAGTTTTACAACATAGCAAGGGGTTTACATATTTTCTAGGCCAATATTTTGTAAAAAATCATTTGATAGGCCATCTGGGCCAGGGGCCTTTCCAGATTTAATTTTTTTTATTCCCTGTAATACCACCTCCTCTGTTATGGGGGCCATTAAAGAGTTACTATGATCCTCTGACATTTGTGGGAGGGCCACATTAGACCAAAATTCTGTATTACTATCAATATTGATCTCTGGGACAGAATATAGTTCAGAATAAAATGCCTGTAAAGTCTCCGTAATTTTAGCGTTGGTTCAGATCCTAGATCCATCTGGGAGTCTCAGAGCTTTAATGATCACTGGAGGATGGCTACCTTTCAGTAGCCTAGACAGCAATTTTCCAGACTTATTCCCATGTCTATATATGCGGCAGTCTTTAGAAAAGGTATATTTAGCTTCCATCAGTGACAAAACAGTGTCAAACAGCCCCTTAAACTTGACATATATAGCCCTATTCCCTGGGGATGGATGCATCTTAAAGTCTTGATATGCCTGAGTAAGGGCAACCTGTGTTTCCATATATGTAACATTCAATTCTTTGTCCCTTGTTTTAATATTAGACATCATATGCCCTCGTAGTACGGGTTTAGATGCTTGCCAATATACAGCAGGGTCAATTGAGTCACTAGTCAAATTATGGTGGTCATAATCTATCCATGCGGCATCAAGCATGTTACGAAATTGAAGGGAATTAGCTAAGTGAGGGAAAATGCCAAGAGCGTATCGGTCCTTTATCACTATTAGTAGCAATTCTCATCCAACAAAAAGCATGGTCAGAAAAACAAATGTCCTCAATTTTGGAATCAATAACCTTAGGGAAAAGGGCCTCTGACAATAACATATAGTCAATCCGAGAGAATGTATTGTGAGCTGCAGAGAGACAAGTATATTCTCTCTCCAGGGGGTAACAGGTCCGCCATACATCAATTAATTCTAGCTGAGCACACAAATATTTAATACCTACTCTCATGGGAGAAGGCATTGAGGGGGGAGGAGAACTTTGTCCATCGCTGGAGACACCACTATATTAAAATCTTGGCTCAGTATAATTGGGACTTCTGTACGACCAATCAGTTTACATGTTATGTGCAAAAAGAATTGTTTAGAATAGACATTAGGGGTGTAACCGTGACGCACCCAAGGTCACATCCGCTAGAACATAACGGTCATTTAATACTGAGTAAATCTCCAAAGGAATAGTCTTATGGACCAAAATGACCACTCCTCGTGCTCTGGAAGAGAATGATGAGGAGGAGGCGGCCACCGCCCATCCTAAAATGTTAAGCTTAACTACCTCTACAGGCAGATTCCTGTATATAGGCGACATCAATCCTCTTCTTTTGCAGGTATAATAAAACCTTCTTTCATTTTGCTGGAGAATTGATGTCCCCCACATTCCAGGTGCCCACAGCTATATTAGCCATAGTCTAATGGAAGGGGTCCGATGCAAATACCACCGCATGCACCGCATATCAGCCCAGGAAGCACATAATAAAAATACAATATTGTAAAACACAAAAAGGGGAGCACAACACGGGATACAAAAGGGAAAAGAATAATACACTGTACGCAAATCAGAACAATAGTCACAAAAACATACATTCACCCAGAGCTACAAAGCTCCTTCATTATAAAATTGACTTCCTGTAGATTAACCCAGAAATCAATCAAACTTTAGCATAACATTAAACCACGGAGTTTCCTATCCTCTGCAGCCTTCCAATATTAAAGAGTAATAAAAATATAAACCCCAATAGTGCCAAACTCCTAAGACATAACTCTCGTTGTTTAACAAATATAAAAAAAACCTAATATATATAAACTTATAACAGAAGCTCTTGAAAACACCAAGCTTCATAACTGAATATTATTTTTAAAAAAATATATAAAAAATTAAAATAAAAGTTAGGCCAGCAAAGTGAATTGTTTATTAACCAGACCACAGAGCAATATATGTATACATATCATTTGAGGATACCATTCTCAGTCCTTGCAACCTGATCAGACATAAATATGGCAAGTACTGTAATCCACAAGAAAGTTCGGGTGAGGGTCCTTTAACAAAAAAAAAAACAAGTGGCATCTTGCAATACATTATGTGTCTTGCTTAAATTTGCAGCTAGTGCAAGCTCACTCATCCGGGACACAGCAAATATATATCAGAAGACATCCTATAGGGCGGACTGCCCTTCCTCATAGATGATCAGTTAAAGATGATTAATTATCGTCATCCTCCCTTTCAATATGCAAACCATTCTTATTAGGACTTTGCCTGCCACGTATATATGCTTCCGCGTCTGCGGCAGTGGTGAAGTCCATTGAAGATGTAACATCAAAAATACGTAACCTAGCTGGAAATAAAAGTGTGAATTTCCTGCTCTCCTTGACAAGCTGCGTGCACACTGGTGAAAAAGCCTTCCTGGCTTTAGTGACCTCTGCTAAATAGTCTTGGAAAATTAGCAATTTGGATTTATGTTATTCCCACACAATATTCCGCAAACGGCGGGAAGCTGGCCAAATGGAATCTTTTTGCGCATAATTCAAACACCGGAAAATAACCACCCAGGGAAGCTGGGAGTTCCCTTCTCTGATCGGGCCAATCCTTTGTGCCCTCTTAATCACTAAGTCCGTACAGATAGAAGTCATCTACAGCATATTAGGAAGAGTAGTTTTCAAAAAATTATAGAGCGCTGGCCCTTCAATAGATTCTGGTACACCAAGTGTTCTCAAATTGTTTCGATGGACCTATTTTCCAGATCATCCAAATTCTGCCATATCTGGTCATTGTGCTTTTGCAATCTGGTAGTGAGAGAATTCAATGATTCCGAGTTGATCGCTCACTAGCTACTTTTAGCAGGCATGCAAACGCATAGTCGCCACCCACGGGGGAGTGTATTTTCGCTTTGCAGAAGTGCGAACGCCTTTGCAGTCGAGCGCCGCAAAAACATTTTGTGCAGTTTCAGAGTAGCTGTGGACTTACTCAGCCCTTGCGATCACTTCAGTCTTTTTGGTGCTGAAATTGACGTCAGACACCCGCCCTGCAAACGCCTGGACACGCCTGCGTTTTTCCAAACACTCCCAGAAAACGGTCAGTTGACACCTATAAATGCCCTCTTTCTGTCAATCACCTTGCGTTCGGCTGTGCGCATGGAATCTTCGCTAAATCCATCGCCCAGCATCGATCCTCTTTGTACCGTATGACGCGCCTGTGCATAGCGGTGCAGCCAGCTTCACCTGCTGCACTGCCTGTGCAAACTGTGCAGCCTGTTCCTGTAGAAGAGGCTGCATGGTGTCTCTAATAGCTTGTACCATAGCTGCATAAGTGATAGGAGCTTAAGCAGCATTGTGTGGTATTAAGTTGCTTCCAGGAACAGAGCTGGGCACAGAGCCTGTTGAGGACAGCAAGAGAGGGGTGGAATCAGATAATGAGGGGGATGAGGGGCTGTTTGGAGAGCTCACCTCAGCTGTCTGACCCCCGGGGAACTGCACATGTGTCTCAGCAGTGGCCATCTTGGATTCCTTGTTTGTTTTCTCTGCCTTGGATTTTGCTTTATTTCATGTAGGGCGTGAGAAAGTGCTCCATATAGCGCCAGCGGGGAGCAGGGCACTGTGGGGACACAAATGTGTGTCTGGACACCACAAAACGGTGATTTTAGCAGTGGATGGCGGCGGATTCAAAGGTGCTCCTGGCTGTCCCTCCCTGCTGCATCCACTCCAGAACAAGAAGTCTCAAGACAATTTGATTTTAAAAATAAGATCAATCACAATTTATTAAAATGCTCAATTTACACAGCATCAGATAAATAAAATACAGTCAGACATTTTGTCATACAGTACTTATTACTTTAGTGAAATAGATTTCACCGTTTTTGGAAGGGAAGTATTTTCTCCAGTCACTGGTTCTTTGAATTAAAGTTTTTATGTTTAACCCTATGCGTTTCATCTCTAAATGATGTCTTCAGGGGTGATTCTTTAGTAGATGCTTAATATGGAAATCACATTTTATTGGGATTCAACAATAAGACTAGTAAAAATCAGCTTAGATCGGACCATTGGTTCCCTTGATAAGTTCATGGTCATACATAGGGAGATACTTCACCTTAGACTTATGTCTAATTAACACTGATAAGTTTTATGAGCATAAGCTGATGATGAGAAAATAAAGGAAATTTGTGTCTGGAACAAACTATGTTACCATACAAGGGGAACAAATACTTTTATGTTTTTGTCTGTGCAGGGCCGCCATCAAGGGGGTGCCCTGTGTACAGTTGTCCTGGGCCCGGCCACTCTGACAGAGTAGAGGGCCCGGGCTGCACACACAGCCAGCTGTGGATATTCCCGGCGGCAGCCACCGCTGCAGAGTGTGAGTCACAGTGACTCACTGTCTACAGCAGCGGTGGCCAGCAAGCGGCTCGATTTGCTCCCGGCCACCGCTGCCCGGCATGCACTGACGTCTCCGGCGGCAGTGACTATCTTAAATTCGGTGCCAGCCCGTGAGCCAATCAGAGCTCACGGACCGGCAGCTGAGGCTCCTGATTGGCTGCTGGACCGCGAGCTCTGATTGGCTCACGGGCCGGCGGCGAATTGAAGATAGACACCGCCGCTGGAGACGGAGGGGTAGGAGAGGCGATTACTGCGCTCTCCTCCCCTCACAGCAGCAGGTGAGAAGCGGAGGGGGGGAGGCACTGTAGGGGCATGTGTATCGGCACTGGGGGCAAATCTGCCACTGTGGGAGGCACTGTGGGGGCATGTGTATCAGCACTGGGGGCATATCTGGCACTGTGGGAGGCACTGTGGGGGCATGTGTATCAGCACTGGGGGTATATCTGGCACTGTGGGAAGCACGGTGGGGGCATGTGTATCAGCACTGGGGCATATCTGGCACTGTGGGAGGCACTGTGGGGGCATGTGTATCAGCACTGGGGGTATATCTGGCACTGTGGGAAGCACGGTGGGGGCATGTGTATCAGCACAGGGGGCATATCTGGCACTGAGGGAGGCACTGTGGGGGCATGTGTATCATCACTGGGGGCATATTTGGCACTGTGGGGGCATGTGTATCAGCACTGGGGGCATATCTGGCACTGTGGGGATATATGTGTCTGCACTGGGGTCATATCTGGCACTGTGGGGGCTTGTGTATCAGCACTGGGGGCATATCTGGCACTGTGGGGATATATGTATCTGCACTGGGGGCATATCTGTCACTGTGGGGATATATGTATCTGCACTGGGGCATATCTGGCACTGTGGGGGCATGTGTATCTGAACTGGGTGCATATCTGGCACTGTGGGGATATATGTATCTGCACAGGGGGCATATCTGGCACTGTGGGGACATGTATACCTGGCACTGGGAGCATATCTGGCACTGGGGGGACATGTGAATCTGGCACTGTGTGCATATCTGACACTGAGGGCATATCTGGCACTGCGGGGACATGTGTATCTGGCACTGGGGGCATTTCTGTATCTGGCACTGGGGGCATATCTGGCACTGTGGGGGCTTATCTGTATCTGGCACTGGGGGGCAATGTATATCTGACACAGTGGGGGCATTTGTGTATCTGGCACTGTGGGGCAATGTGTATCTGGCACTGTGGGGCAATGTATATCTGGCACTCTGGGAGCATTTGTGTATCTGCCACTGTGGGGCAATGTGTATCTGGTACTGTGGGGCAATGTATATCTGGTACTGTGGGGCAATGTATATCAGGCACTGTGGGGCAATGTATATCTGGCACTGTGGGGCAACGTATATCTGGCACTATTGGGGTCATGTATATCTGCCCCTCCCCCCATATGTGTATCACGCCCCCATTTTTATTGGCCACGCCCCATGTGTCATTTGGCCACACCTATTTTTGGTGCGCATGCCAAGGGGGGGGGGGGGGGGGGGGGGGCGGGGGGTTGCCTATTTTTTCAGTCCCGGGCCCCACAATTTCTGGTGGCAGCCCTGTGTCTGTGCAGGGTAAATACTGGCTGATTTATTTTTACACTGCAATATAGATTTCAGTTTGAACACACCCCACCCAAATCTAACTCTCTGCACATGTTACATCTGGCCCACCTGCAGTGCAACATGGGTCGCCCAGTTGCTTGCTTTTTTTGCTTTACTTCCAAACATGAATCAGGCCTAGTGGCTGCAGCAGCACTTTCTGTATAAAGAAACTACCTGTGTAACAAACACTTGCTGTATGACAGGTTGATAGCAGTGATGCAATCCACATACAGCATACATCTGCAGCACGCTATGAAAACCTCTTCAAACGTGTCAGAGATGGATCCAAACAGCCAAGAAATGAGCAAAGCCGTGTTGCACCCAGCTTGCCTCTGGCTATTAAGAGGCAAAGAAGATTCCCTGTGGAAAGGAATATACCTTTAATGGAAAACAATATAAGTCAAAATGTAAATGCAGAGCTGTTCGGCGAGAATACGACTTCAGCTCCAAGGATTCTATTCACACATTAAAAACAACTTCTCAGTTTAAGACATATGGGAAGTTATATATAGAGGTGCCAATGTTTAGTACATATTTAGAGCTCTCATTAGCAATGGCAGGCTGTACATATGTCAGAATGCTCTTTAGCACAGAGCGTTATGTGACTAACACAAGCACATTATCAAATGGGCAAAGTCACAGGAACTTTTTATAAAAACAAAACAAAAACAAACTCTGTTCCCCAGCACAGCACAGTATAATGGTATACCGCATATGTTCTATTGGTCTCCGGTCTCTAGGTCGACCACACTTAGGTGGCCATTGAGTTGATCGCTCGCTAGCTGTTTTTAGCAGCCGTGCAAACGCTAAGCCGCCGCCCACTGGGAGTGTATTTTAGCTTAGCAGAAGTGCGAACGAAAGGATCGCAGAGCGGCTGCAAAGTTTTTTTGTGCAGTTTTAGAGTAGCTCAAAACCTACTCAGCGCTTGCGATGACTTCATAATGTTCAGTTCCTGTTTTGACGTCAAAAACACACGCCCTGCGTTCTGCCAGCCACGCCTGCGTTTTTCCTTCCACGCCTGCGTTTTTCCTGGCACACCTGCGTTTTTCCGAACACTCCCTGAAAACGGTCAGTTGACACCCAGAAATGCCCACTTCCTGTCAATCACTGCGGCAACCAGTGCGACTGAAAAGATTTTTTTGCATCATCGCTGCACAGCGAACATTTTCAGCTAGCGATCAACTCGGAATGACCCCCTTAGGTCATTATGGCGACCACTACTGGTCGACATGCATTAGGTCGACATGGTCTATAGCTTGACATGGTCACTAGGAATAAGGTCGACATGAGTTTTTCACATTTTTAAAAATTTTTGAACTTTTTCATACTTTACAATCCACGTGGACTACGATTGGGAATAGTAACCTTGCCCGAAGCTTCACTCGAGCCATGCGAGGGGACACGGTGCACTAATTGGGATGTTCCGGTCACTATACAAAGAAAACGACACCTTTTTTTTTTTTTTTAAACCCACATGTCGACCTTTTTCCAAGTCGACCTAATGGCCATGTTGACCTATTTCAGGTGTCGACCTATTCACTATCGACCAATAGTGGTCGACCTAATGACTGTCTACCTAAGAGTGGTCAACCCTATGATCCACACCTGTTCTATTAAGATATTGCACTGTGAGATAACTAAGTATAAATACAATGTATCACTGGCACTGTATGCAAATGAGATTCGGAAACAGATTTAGGAGATTTGTCCGTCCGTCCGTCCGTCCGCCTGTCTGTCTGTCTGTTAGAACTGATTCCTGCTTGTATGGAATTGCACAGCTGCAAGACAGCTATCTCAAGCTGGCCGTCGGATCTGGACGTCGGGGTACAGGAAGTCTGTGTCCAGTGATGCAGAGCCTGGACCAGACATGCCTTCAAAATAGGGGTGACGCCCCCGTTTTGAAGAATGGCGCCAGGTGCCACCACAACTTCGCTCCCCAAGTGCCGCAGTATGTCAATCTGACAAGGGGCTGTAAGCGACATCGCAAGACTCATTCTGCACATGCGCAGTCCCCCAAACATCGGATTTGTATGCAAACCATCGAGTTTGCGTACAAATATGAATCAGAACCATGCAACATGCAGGTGGCGTGGGGCAGCAGCGCTGCCTCTTCCAGTACCCCACGCCCAGGGAGAAGGCCCCGCTCAGCTCACACACCTCTAGTTAAAGCTCACAGCTACAGTATATTGCAGTATAAAAATAAATCTGTTTTGGTGCTGGATTCTATTCTTCACATGTAAAATACTGGGATAGCGATTGTTCAGTGGGGGTAATTCAGAGTTGATTGCAGCAGTAAATTTGTTAGCAGTTGGGTAAAACCATGTGCACTGCAGGGGTGGCAGATGTAACATGTGCAGAGAGAGTTAGATTTGGGTGGGTTATTTTGTTTCTGTGCAGGGTAAATACTGGCTACTTTATTATTACACTGCAATTTAGATTTCAGTTTGAAAACACCCCACCCAAATCTAATCTCTCTGCACATGTTACATCTGCCCCCCTGCAATGCATATGGTTTTGCCCAACTGCTAACAAATTTTCTGCACTGACTTTCTTTACGATTTTGACTATATAGTCAAAATCGTAAGGTTACATCATACCGTGTGTATGCACCTTAACATTTGTGGGCTACATGCAAAAGCAGCCAGTATTTACCCTGCACAGAAACAATATAAATGTATTTGCCACCCTTGCATGGCAACATGGTTTATTCCAGACACAAAGCTACTACTTACAAACAAGAATCAGGCACATGGGGGGTCATTCCGAGTTGATCGCTCGCTAGCAACATTTTGCAGCACTGTGATCAGGTTAAAACTCGGCAAAACTGTGCATGCGTATGCACCGCAATGCGCAGGCGTGTCGTACGGGTACAAAGAGGATCGGTGCTGGACGATGGATTTAACAAAGAATCTATTCGCACAGCCGATCACAAGGTGATTGACAGGAGGAGGGCGTTTGTGGGTGTCAACTGACCGTTTTCTGGGAGTGTATGGAAAAACGCAGGCGTGTCCAAGCGTTTGCAGGGCGGGTGTCTGATGTCAATTCCGGGACCAAAAAGACTGAAGTGATCGCAGCGGCTGAGTAAGTCCAGAGCTACTCAGAAACTGCAACAAACTTTTTTGTACCGCTCGTCTGCAAAAGCATTCGCACACTTGCAAAGTGAAAATACACTTCTCCATAGGCGGCGACTATTTGATCGTAGCACAGCGAAAAGTTGCTAGCGAGCGATCAACTCGGAATGACCCCCATTGTCCGGAGCTAATGCAATCTGTGGCTGTTGAGAGCGCTCTTTCTTTGTTGACCCCCACCTCGGTGTGTGTACTTGCTGACATCTGGCATGTGAACAAAGCAGAGTACAAAAACAAATTGCACTACTCAGTTCACACCTGATGATGGGGGTCATTCCGAGTTGTTTGCTCGTTATTTTTTTCTCGCAACGGAGCGATTAGTCGCGAATGTGCATGCGCAATGTCCGCAGTGCGACTGCGCCAAGTAAATTTGCTATGCAGTTAGGAATTTTACTCACGGTTTTTTCTTCGTTCTGGTGATCGTAATGTGATTGACAGGAAGTGGGTGTTTCTGGGCGGAAACTGGACGTTTTATGGGAGTGTGTGAAAAAACGCTACCGTTTCTGGGAAAAACGCGGGAGTGGCTGGAGAAACGGAGGAGTGTCTGGGCGAACGCTGGGTGTGTTTGTGACGTCAAACCAGGAACGACAAGCACTGAACTGATCGCAGATGCCGAGTAAGTTTGAAGCTACTCAGAAACTGCTAAGAGGTGTGTAATCGCAATTTTGAGAATCTTTCGTTCGCAATTTTACTATGCTAAGATTCACTCCCAGTAGGCGGCGGCTTAGCGTGTGCAAAGCTGCTAAAAGCAGCTTGCGAGCGAACAACTCGGAATGAGGGCCGATGTTCAATTCATGATTCTGCAGA
Organism: Pseudophryne corroboree; assembly: GCF_028390025.1. Lineage (NCBI taxonomy): Eukaryota > Metazoa > Chordata > Amphibia > Anura > Myobatrachidae > Pseudophryne > Pseudophryne corroboree. Next base: position 53,199,161 of record NC_086448.1, read on the forward strand.
CATAAGGCTTAATATGGCTGAAGACGACAGAAGCCCCTGGACAAGTAAAGGCTGTATATGTAAATATGACCTCTGAACCCTGTTGCAGCTTAAACTAAAGGGTACAACAAACACATTTCAATTAGTGGAGGTGATGTCACTATTTTGGAAAGCACAGTCCAGGCATTTATAAAGAAAACAGTAATCGAGATAGACCCCATCAATTAAACTTCGACCAGACATCGACCAAAAATCGATCAAAATCGACCCAAATTAACTTTTAGTAAATATTAGTGATTAGCGGGTTCGGTTCCTCGGGATCCGAACCCCCCTCGAACTCCACCCATTTTACACGGTTCCAAGGCAGACTCGAACCTTCCCGCCTTGCTCGGTTAACCTGAGCGCGCCCGAACGTCATCATCCCGCTGTCGGATTCTCGCGAGATTCGTATTCTATATAAGGAGCCGCACGTCGCCGCCATTTTCACTCGTGCTTTGGAGATGATAGCGAGAGGACGTGCAGCGTTCTCTCAGTTTCTGTGCTCAGTGTGCTGCAAATATCTGTGCTCAGTGTGCTGCAAATATCTGTGCTCAGTGTGCTGCAAATATCTACGTTCTCTGCCTGAAAAACGCTCCATATCTGTGCTGCATTGTAGTATATAGTAGGAGGACAGTGCAGAATTTTGCTGACCACCAGTATATATATAGCAGTACGGTACAGTAGTCCACTGCTCTACCTCTGTGTCGTCAAGTATACTATGCATCCATACCTGTGCTGCATTTTAGTTGTGCGCAGTATATAGTAGGAGGACAGTGCAGAATTTTGCTAACCACCAGTATATATATAGCAGTACGGTACAGTAGGTCACTGCTCTACCTCTGTGTCGTCAAGTATACTATGCATCCATACCTGTGCTGCATTTTAGATGTGCGCAGTATATAGTAGGAGGACAGTGCATAATTTTGCTGACCACCAGTATATATATAGCAGTACGGTACAGTAGGCCACTGCTCTACCTCTGTGTCGTCAAGTATACTATGCATCCATACCTGTGCTGCATTTTAGTTGTGCGCAGTATATAGTAGGAAGACAGTGCAGAATGTTGCTGTGACCACCAGTATATATATAGCAGTACGGTACAGTAGTCCACTGCTCTACCTCTGTGTCGTCAAGTATACTATGCATCCATACCTGTGCTGCATTTTAGTTGTGCGCAGTATATAGTAGGAGGACAGTGCAGAATTTTGCTAACCACCAGTATATATATAGCAGTACTGTACAGTAGGTCACTGCTCTACTTCTGTGTCGTCAAGTATACTATGCATCCATACCTGTGCTGCATTTTAGTTGTGCGCAGTATATAGTAGGAGGACAGTGCATAATTTTGCTGACCACTAGTATATATATAGCAGTTCGGTACAGTAGGCCACTGCTCTACCTCTGTGTCGTCAAGTATACTATGCATCCATACCTGTGCTGCATTTTAGTTGTGCGCAGTATATAGTAGGAGGACAGTGCAGAATTTTGCTGACCACCAGTATATATATATAGCAGTACGGTACAGTAGACCACTACTCTACCTCTGTGTCGTCAAGTATACTACAAAAGTTCAGTAAAATGACCCAAAAATCTAAATTAAAAGCGTCTGATGAGAAGCGTGAACTTGCCAATATGCCATTTACGACACGGAGTGGCAAGGAACGGCTGAGGCCCTGGCCTATGTTAATGGCTAGTGGTTCAGATTCACATGAGGATGGAAGCACTCATCCTCTCGCTAGAAAACTGCAGTGCCACTCCTAGATGGGCCAGGTGTTTGTGTCGGCCACTTGGGTCGCTTAGCTTAGCCATCAAGCGACCTTGGTGCACCTCTTTTTTTCTTTGCATCATGTGCTGTTTGGGGACTATTTTTTAAATCTGCCATCCTGTCTGACACTGCAGTGTCACTCCTAGATGGGCCAGATGTTTGTGTCGGCCACTTGGGTCGCTTAGCTTAGCCATCCAGCGACCTTGGTGCACCTCTTTTTTTCTTTGCATCATGTGCTGTTTGGGGACTATTTTTTAAATCTGCCATCCTGTCTGACACTGCAGTGCCACTCCTAGATGGGCCAGGTGTTTGTGTCGGCCACTTGGGTCGCTTAGCTTTGTCACACAGCTACCTCATTGCACCTCTTTTTTTCTTTGCATCATGTGCTGTTTGGGGACTATTTTTTAAATCTGCCATCCTGTCTGACACTGCAGTGCCACTCCTAGATGGGCCAGGTGTTTGTGTCGGCCACTTGGGTCGCTTAGCTTAGTCACACAGCTACCTCATTGCACCTCTTTTTTTCTTTGCATCATGTGCTGCGTGGGGACTATTTTTTAAATCTGCCATCCTGTCTGACACTGCAGTGTCACTCCTAGATGGGCCAGGTGTTTGTGTCGGCCACTTGGGTCGCTTAGCTTAGTCACACAGCTACCTCATTGCACCTCATTTTTTCTTTGCATCATGTGCTGTTTGGGGACTATTTCTTAAACCTGCCATCCTGTCTGACACTGCAGTGTCACTCCTAGATGGGCCAGGTGTTTGTGTCGGCCACTTGGGTCGCTTAGCTTAGCCATCCAGCGACCTTGGTGCACCTCTTTTTTTCTTTGCATCATGTGCTGTTTGGGGCCTATTTTTTAAATTTGCCATCCTGTCTGACACTGCAGTGCCACTCCTAGATGGGCCTGGTGTTTGTGTCGGCCACTTGGGTCGCTTAGCTTAGTCACACAGCTACCTCATTGCACCTCTTTTTTTCTTTGCATCATGTGCTGTTTGGGGACTATTTTTTAAATCTGCCATCCTGTCTGACACTGCAGTGTCACTCCTAGATGGGCCAGGTGTTTGTGTCGGCCACTTGGGTCGCTTAGCTTAGCCATCCAGCGACCTTGGTGCACCTCTTTTTTTCTTTACATCATGTGCTGTTTGGGGACTATTTCTTAAATCTGCCATACTGTCTGACACTGCAGTGTCACTCCTAGATGGGCCAGGTGTTTGTGTCGGCCACTTGGGTCGCTTAGCTTAGCCATCCAGCGACCTTGGTGCACCTCTTTTTTTCTTTGCATCATGTGCTGTTTGGGGCCTATTTTTTAAATTTCCCATCCTGTCTGACACTGCAGTGCCACTCCTAGATGGGCCAGGTGTTTGTGTCGGCCACTTGGGTCGCTTAGCTTAGCCATCCAGCGACCTTGGTGCACCTCTTTTTTTCTTTACATCATGTGCTGTTTGGGGACTATTTTTTAAATCTGCCATCCTGTCTGACACTGCAGTGTCACTCCTAGATGGGCCAGGTGTTTGTGTCGGCCACTTGGGTCGCTTAGCTTAGTCACACAGCTACCTCATTGCACCTATTTATTTCTTTGCATCATGTGCTGTTTGGGGACTATTTTTTAAATCTGCCATCCTGTCTGACACTGCAGTGCCACTCCTAGATGGGCCAGGTGTTTGTGTCGGCCACTTGGGTCGCTTAGCTTAGCCATCCAGCGACCTTGGTGCAAATTTTAGGACTAAAAGTAATATTGTGAGGGGTGAGGTGTTCAGAATAGACTGGAAATGAGTGGAAATTATGGTTATTGAGGTTAATAATACTATGGGATCAAAATTACCCCCAAATTCTATTATTTAAGCTGTTTTTGAGGGTTTTTTGTAAAAAAAAAACACCCGAATCCAAAACACACCCGAATCCGACAAAAAAATTTCAGGGAGGTTTTGCCAAAACGCGCCCGAATCCAAAACACGGCCGCGGAACCAAATCCAAAACCAAAACACAAAACCCGAAAAATTTCCGGTGCACATCACTAGTAAATATACACCCAAGCTTCCAAACCTGTGCAGATTGCAGGCCTATACTGAGCCTTAAATCATTGTGCCTCAAGGAAGATCGAGTCATAAGAGATTTGTGTCCTCACTCTCCAATACACAGAATGCACCAACTGCATATCTGCTAAACATTATTAAATTGTACTTTGTCATTAGCCTCCTGTGTGTATACAGCAGTAAATGGAGAATTCTGATGTCATCACTTCAGTGTTGATTAGGAAAACCTGTATATGATGAGGAGTGAAGCACTTCCTACTGTGGGGGAGATATATCAAACCTTGGAGAGAGATCAAAGCAATAAGCCAACCAGGGCCGCCATCAGGGGGATAATGGGGGCACAGCTGTCTTGGGTCCGGCCTCTCTGACAGAGAGAGGAGGGCCCGGGCTGCTCATGCCACCCATCATTTGTACCCCCGGCGCCATTCGTCTCCGTCTTCCCACAGCAATTTTTTTTAAATGTCCCTCCCAAAATTGCCTCCGCCTCAGAGGAGACAGTAATTAAAGATACTAAAGAAGGTATTCTCTAGTATCTTTAATAACTGTCTCTTTTGAGGCGGAGGCGGCCATTTTGGGAGGGACATTTTCAATAGTTTAAAGCAGGCAGGGGAGAACAGGCAGACCTGCAGCAGCAGGGGCCTGGTGTGGGGGGAGCAGAACCCTTGACAATGAGCAGGTACTGGGCAAAACTTGTGGGGGCACAATATGGTGACAAGGGCACTACTGTGTGGGGCATAATATGGTGACGGGCAAAACATAGGGAGCATAATATGGTGTTAGGGGCATTACTGTGGGGACTTACTAAAGTGCAAGGGGCATAATTTGGTGTCGCTCCATATGTGCATAGGATGTTTTTGTTTGCAAATATATATTTATTTTTATTTCATTCTTTATATTGGGGGGGGGGGGTGCCTGCGTATTTTGTTAGTCTCGGACCCCACAAGTATTATTGTACTTTTATTATTAGAAACTTGTCAAACTTGTATGAAGCTAGTATAACCGTACAGATGTGATTGCAGGATCACACCAGGGACAGCAACAATTTCTTCTTTCTAAAAACTAGCAACACTATGGGGTCATTCCGAGTTGATCGCTCGCTAGCTGTTTTTAGCAACTGTGCGAACGCATAGTCACCGCCCACAGGGGAGTGTATTTTAGCCTTGCAAGTGTGCAATCGCATGTGCAGCCGAGATGTGCATAAACATTTTGTGCAGTTTCTGGGTAGCTCTGAACTTACTCATCCCTTGCGATCACTTCAGCCTGCCCGGGGCCAGAATTGACGTCAGACACCCGCTCTGCAAACGTTTGGACACGCCTGCGTTTTTCCAAACACTCTCAGAAAATGGTCAGTTGCCACCCACAAACGCCATCTTCCTGTCAATTTCCTTGCGAACGGCTGTGCGAATGGATTCTTCGTAAAACCCATCACACAGCAACGTATGCGGTGCATACGCATGCGCAGTTCTGACCTGATTGCAGCGAAAAAACCTAGCGTGCGATCAGGTTGGAATGACCCCCTATGTCTTTTAGTAACTTAGCAGGAACATGAAGGAAGGATTTCTAAATGTGTTGAACAGTGAATCTAATGCCTCATTTCATCCTTTGATCCCGGATTAAGAAAATGTCATCTACAAAGCGACAATAACTCCTGATGTGGAAATTGGTGTTTCAGACGAGAATTCTTTACGTTGGTATTTCGGAGCCATGTTTTGTATATAATCAAATTAGCAATAACCTGCTACTGCAGATAGTGTTTATCTCCAAGTATGAAATGCTTTCCTCTCAGGAAACTCTCTCATCAGAACCAGAGTCTGCGGCTGAGAGATTGTTTCAGGCTTAAGACCGTGCTTAATAAGAAATCCTCTCTCTTTTCATGTTTTATTTATGTGTATAGGTTGTCGGTCTTCATACAGCTGAGATAACAATTCTCATCAGAGACCACACAGGTCTTTCTAATCCTCTAATCCTTCATAATCCAATATTATACGTCTGTCTATATACAGTATATATATATATATATATATATATACTGTATATTATATATATATATATACTATAATATATATATATATATATACTGTATATTATATATATATATATACATACGTATATATATATATATATAGTATATTGACAACTGGAGCAGTGTGTTACAGAGGATCCAGGGGTATTTGGCTGATAAACTCAAGAAAGTCATGTATTTGGAGTATAGAAAATGTGTGGTGTGCCTGCAATGCACCTTTTCCCTGCAGTCTGGTGCAGCTGAATGCATGAATGTGATCAACCAGAGCATATGTGAAGAACTCCCTTATGAAAGCAGGGTGGGTGTGCAATTTGCCTGTCAATCTGTGAGGAGGAAAAGGAGTCTAAGGTATAAAAGACTGTCAGTGCCATTTATTATTATTATTATTATTATTATTATTATTATTATTGTTATTATTATTATTATTATTGTTGTTATTATTATTATTATTATTATTATTAACAACAATAATAATAATAACAGTTTCTTATATAGCGCAGCAAATTCCGTTGCACTTTACAACTGGACACAATTAGAAGACAAAACTGGGTTAAAACAAACAGTCATAGAGGTAGGAGGGCCCTGCTCGCAAGCTTACAATCTATGGGATTTATCAGTATGAGTGATGCCAGAAAAGCTGTTCGGCGACTAGGGAGTAGATCTCTGTCAGATAGTGATAGGGCCATGAACATTTACTGTGTGATGGTTACTGATCTGCAGTCATCCTGACAAAATAAACTGTAGTGGACAAGTCCTAAGTCAGTGTGTGCTTCCACTGTACAGCTTCTTTATCACAAGTGGTTTCAGGCATTGGATGCTAAGGGAAGCTAGTTTCTGCTACCCAACCCACAAAGAAGCCAAAATGGAGGAAATACTGAAAGTGCTTGTGAGCAGCTGCAGCAGAGTCAGCAGCAGCAATTTCAGCAGCAGCTGATACAGATGCAGCAGCAAGAATTGCAGTATGAACGGCTGCTGCTGCAATGCCAGCAACAACAGTAGGGTCCTAAGGATGAGCCCAAACTTCCAAAAATGTCAGCTGGCCATCCTACCTTGCCACCTGTCGGGAAAAATGGCCACCAGATGTCTGGGTGGAGAAGCTAGTGCCATACTTGTCCGGTGAGGTCCAGCAAGTTTATATGGACCTCGAGGAGAGGGAGGCATCAGTGTACCCAACCTTGAAGACCAAGATACTAGCTGGGCTCAGAGCTTCCATGAGTGATGTTTTTCCAAAGAAATCCCAGTCAGAACTCAGTTCGTCAGCCTTGATCAAAATACTAAGGAAGTGGTTGAAACCGGAAGAAAACTTGTCCCATCAGCTGACAATTAAATACTGCATGGACTGGGGTCTGGAGAAGTGGGTGATGCAGGCAGACTCCCAAACACCTGAGGAACTCTCCACACTGGTGGAGATATTTGGGGCATTGCAGCAAATGGCCAGGCACCTTGGCTTTGTGCCAAATCCTATGCAAAGACAAAAAAAACGGGGTAACTGGTAACCGCCCAGGGTTGACAGTGAAAAGCCCTGTGGATAAAGAGGTGAACTCAGTCACTGCAGGAGTGTATGGATTGCTCCCTAGCCCAGGAAGTGAGGTCAAGGTACCCGAGCTACTGTACCATGAGTATACTCCAGAAGGACAACAAGTTGTTTCAGGTAACAGTCCACATTAACCAAAACATGGTTCTGGCCTTGGTGAACACTGTCAGTAAACTTACCCTGCTTTTAGGTTCACTGATCCCTGCGGAGCCAGTACCTCGGTTGCCAAGAGTGAAGGTCCTTTGTATTCATGGAACATCTGAAAAATACAAAAGGATCCTCCTTCCAGTCACCCTCAGGGGCCAGACCATGGTGGCAATAGTTCCTAAGCTACCATATTATCACTCATCTTGAGACATAAATTTCTGAAAATTCCCAGAAGTGATCTTAAAACAAATCTGACCAGACATACCGGCAACTGGCTCACCTGCCGGGTCTTCAGTCTTAAAGGATATGCCCAAGGGAGAACAAGGTCTACACCTCGGGACAACAGAGTTGACGTTGCAGGAGCTGCTACAGCAATCGCAGGCAACGTGATAATGGAAATCGCGCCAGTTGAAGGACACGAGCGGACCATTTGAGGTACTCCTGGGGGAAACCGAGACTATTTCCATTACAGGATTTGCCTTGGACCAAGTTAATGATGCTGACCTGGAACAAGCTTTTAAGGCGGCGATGGAGGTAAACGTGTTGCCCCAAGTAGCCCCACCATCAGAGAGAGGGCCCTACTTTGGGATTAGAAATGATTGCCTGTATAAAGTGAGCACTGTACAGGAGAGGGTTGTGGAACAGCTAGTAGTGTCCCAAGTACATGTCCTGCTGGTATAAAAAGCAGCACATACCCATGTTGGGGGGAACACGTGGGTGAGGAAAAAACTTTAAGGAAAAAATCTTGAGATAGTCTTGCTTAGGTTTATTGTCCGGGGTACACATGCCCGAGAAATAGTATTGCCAGGCTTGCCACATTTGCCAGAGAACCTTTCCTAAACCCTAATACCAGGCCCCGCTTATTCCACTACCATTGATACAGGTGCACTTTGAACAAATCAGCATGGACTTCGTTAAGCCCCTAGAGAAGTCGGCTTGAGTCAACTAGTGTGTTTTGGTGATGCTAGACTACGCAATATGCTATCTGGAGGCAATATATTTATAAAATATGAAGTCTAGCATGGTAGCTAGGGAGCTGGTTCACTTGTATACCCAATTGGGAATCCCTAAGGAAATTCTTACCATTCAAGGTACAGCATTCATGTAAAGGCTAATGAGGGATATATGTCAACTGCCAGGGGGTGAAAACACTCCGTACTTCTGTTTACCATCCACAAATGGATGGACTAGTGGAGAGAAATAATCGGTGCCTTAACGCAGTGTCACAGGAAAAGCATGATTGGCACACCCTTCTTCCTTCCCTATTCAGAGAGGTGCCTTAATGGGGTTTAGACCTTTTGGGCTACTGTATTGAAGGCAACTGCGGGGTATTTTGGATATGCTATAGGAGGATTGGGAACAACAGGGGATTAGAGAACCAGACATGGTACAATTTGTTTCAAAAATGTACGAGAGGTTGGGAATATAAGGTCATTGATGCAGCAACACACAGAAGAAGCACAAGGTCAACAGAAGAAAAATTATGATACTACTGTGATACCCCAGTTCTTCTGTCCTTCAGATAAGGTCTTGGTTCTAGCACCAACTTAAGAGAGCAAGCTCTTCGCTCATTGGCAGGGGCCCATGAGGTGGTAGAGACACTTGGCCTTGTGAACTATAATGTCCTACAGGCCAGGAGGAGTAAGCCCGAGCAGAAATATCATGTCAATCTTTTGAAGACATGGCATGATGAGGATTCAGTGCTAGGGTTGTTGAGTACAGTAGAGGAAAAGTCCTTGGTTACCATAGAACATACCTTGTCCACAGAGCAAAAGTGGTTTGTGGAAGAGATGTTATGACAGGATAAGGATGTTTTCTCTTCCCTACCAGGGCACATGGCTTTGATATTGCCACATCTCCTGAGGTAGTAGTAGTAAAACAAAAGTCCTATCTGATCCCTGAGGCTAGGCATATTGCAGTTAGAAGGGGGGTGGAGAACATGATCCAACTGGGGGTAATTGAGGAGTCAACCAGTGAGTGGTGTAGCCCGATTGTGCTGTGGCAGCATATGGTTCTGCAATTACTTTAGAAAGTTAAACAGTCTCCCAGTTCGATGCCTACCCAATGCCACGGTTGAACTAACTGATGGAAAGTTTGGCCAGAGGCAAATATTTAAACACTGTTGATTTCAGAAAGAATCCAATGCATGATACTACCTTTTGGTTTGCATGAAGCACTGGCCACTTTCCAAAGAATAATGAACAAGGTATTGAATCCCCATACTGCCTATGCAGCAGCCTATCTAGATGACATAGTTAAACACTCACAAGACTGGGAATCACATCGCTCTAAAGTTGAGTCAGTACTGGCCTTATTGAGATCCGCAGGTTTCATGGCTAACCCTGAGAAATGTGCATTAGCCCTAAGACAGGTATTTGGGTTACGTAATTGGATATGGTCAGGGGAAACCTAAGATAGGAAAGGTTGAGGCAGTTAAAAATTGGTCAAAGCCTATGACAGTTGAGAACCATCCTGGGCTTGGTGGGTTACTATAGGCAGATTATCAGTCACTTTGCAATTATAGTGGCTCTATTAACAGACTTGTTAACAAACGCTGTCCCGATTGGCTGGAGTGGACCAGCCTTGCTAAACAGCATGGGCAGATCTTCATCTGGCCCAGTAGCAGATTTAGACTTCATGGAGCCCTAAGCAAGACAGATTTGGGCCCCCCCTTTCTCAAACAAACCATAACACTATATATTTGTTCTTGATTTATGACCCCTTACATTTTTTTTTCTTCCCAAATTCTATTCAACTTCTTAAAGCGTTAAACATTACAGATAACAATATTGTATGTGATTGGTAGGAATACGCTCTGCACTAGTAAAACTAATATGCAGCACATCTCAGGACTGTTTTTTAATAGATACTAGCTGTTTGCCCGCGGCTTCGCCTGCGTGGAAATCTTAACGCAGTTAGACTATTTTCATTGCGCCCATCTTCAAGTTTAAGTTCTCTACCCAACCCTTTTGACACTAATGTCGGTCATTTTGAACATTTTATGTTTTCACCCCTACTCACCCCTCATGCTGATGGGGGCTGAACTTGGAATGAAATGGCATCGGGACTGGTACTATTCATCTCAGCGACCCCAAAAACTTTGGATTTTTACATGTCACCCCTTTCCCACCCCCACCCTAGGGGTGCTAGGGGTGTCTTACCCCCCACAGTATTTTTTTCCAGATTGTAAATCATATGTGTACCAAGTTTGGTGTAAATTGCTCCAGGCATTCCAGAGTTATGCTGGAACATACATGCATACATACATCCATTTATATATATATATATATATATATATATACACAGTATATATACTGTATATATATATAGTATAAATATATATATCTCTCCTATATATTTGCCCTGTGACTGCCTGGCCCTCTAACGCTGGGTGGAGTCACAGTGGTGGGTGGAGTTAGCAGCTCCTCCCCTGTCCCAGCACACCACTAGCAGGACGGAGCTGCAGACACATAATCCGCCCACCAGCCACATACGCGCACGCAGGGGGGGGTTCCGAGTACCTAGCAACCCCCCCTGGTCTCCGATCCATCGGCGCTCCCGTCCGATTTTTTTTTTTTTAAATGAGGAGAAGCTTATGCAGCAGCTCCCTCCTCTTTACACTGTCCGAGTGACAGTGAGAACCTGGCTGCTGCCGCTGCTGGCTGCCTGTAGGGGGAGCTGCAGCGGAAGCGCGCAGCTCCTCTCAGGCAGTTCAAGGGGCCATGAGACAGAGCTGTGAGGCAGTGTCTGCTGTTTTCGGCTCCCACTGTAGTGTAAGGTGAGGAGGGGGTTCTGTTCAATGTTAATGGATGTGTGTATTGCTATGTAAAATGTATAGTGTGTGTGTATTAATGTATGTATGCTAAGTACATGTATAGTGTGTGTGTGTGTAACTATGTATGTTTGCTGTGTGCATATATAGTGTGTGTATGTATATATGCATGTGTACTGTGTGTGCATGTATACTGTGTGTATGTATAGTGTGTAACTATGTATGCTGTGTATGTATGTATATATGCTGTATGCATGTGTACTGTGTGTGTGTGTGTGTGTGTGTGTTGTGTGCATGTATACTGTGCGTGTGTGGCTGTGTGCATGTATACTATGTTTGTATGTATACTCTTAGTATGTATACTGTGTGTGTGTGTGTGTGTGTGTGTGTGATGTGTGCATGTAAACTGTGTGTGTACACATGTATGCTGTGTACAGTATGTGTGTATGTCTATGTACAGATGTTCTGTGTGTGTCTGTGTGTATGTACGTACACATATATACATACACACACACACACACACACACACACACACACACACACACACACACCTTGTGCAGTGTGCTGGCTACTCAATTACGAGCACACACACACATACACGCGCGCGCACGGAAACCCCCCCATGAAAATCCTGCGTTTGCCACTGAGCCAGAAGCCACCAGGGCATGGACACCCCACACTGCCAGGTAACCACAGACCCCTCCCGTGCCACCTACACCCCAATGCCACCCGCACCACACACCCCAAACTCCCCTCCAGCAGCCACTGACAGCCCAGACACCCCCGACCCCGAAGCCTGCATAACTCACCAGCACACACTGCCCAGCCTAACCCACCGCACCGAACCCACTCGCCGCACAAGCCAGCACCTCCCACAGCCATCCGCGCCACGGACACGGTGGCCGGGCCCTGCCGCCCGCACCACGGCCGACCAGACAGCCGCAGCCCGCACCACCCCTCCCGCCCTCCACACCCCCCCAACGCCAGCTCCCGCACTGCAGCCGCGCCTGGGACCCACTGTCCCGCCAGACGCCGTCCGCACAATGGACGAAGAGATTGCAGTTACGGCGCAGCATCACCCGCGCCTGTAACTGCTGCCGCCGCCGCCATACACATCAGGAGGGACGGGTGGCGCAGGAGAAGGCTTCATAGCCCCCCCTGCGCCGGTACAGACACCCGCTGCCTCCTCCACACACCGAACACAACGCTGCCTCCCACCATTTTAGCCAGAATAGGTATATTACATTGCTGCCCAGGGCGCCCCCCCCAGCGCCCTGCACCCTGGGCAGCAATGTAATATACCTATTCTGGCTAAAATATATCACATATAGCCCCTGGGGCTATATGGATGTATTTAACCCCTGCCAGGTTCCAAAAAAAAAAAAAAAAAAAAAAAAACGGGAGAAGAAGCCCGCCGAAAAGGGGGCGGGGCCTATTCTCCTCAGCACACAGCGCCATTTTCCTGCCCAGCTCCGCTGCGAGGAAGGCTCCCAGGACTCTCCCCTGCACTGCACTACAGAAACAGGGTAAAAACAGAGAGGGGGGGCACTTATTGGCGATATTTATAATATTTGAGCTGCTATAAAGGGAACACACTTATTAAGGTTGTCCCTATATATATTTATAACGCTTGGGTGTGTGCTGGCAAACTCTCCCTCTGTCTCCCCAAAGGGCTAGTGGGGTCCTGTCTTCTATCAGAGCATTCCCTGTGTGTCTGCTGTGTGTCGGTACGTGTGTGTCGACATGTATGAGGACGATGTTGGCGTGGAGGCGGAGCAATTGCCTGTAATGGTGATGTCACCCCCTAGGGAGTCGACACCAGAATGGATGGCTTTGTTTATGGAATTACGGGATAGTGTCAGCACGCTACAAAAGTCGGTTGACGACATGAGACAGCCGGCAAACCAGTTAGTACCTGTCCAGGCGTCTCAGACACCGTCAGGGGCTGTAAAACGCCCTTTACCTCAGTCGGTCGACACAGACCCAGACACTGACACTGAATCCAGTGTCGACGGTGAAGAAACAAACGTATTTTCCAGTAGGGCCACACGTTATATGATCACGGCAATGAAGGAGGCTTTGCATATCTCTGATACTGCAAGTACCACAAAAAGGGGTATTATGTGGGGTCTGAAAAAACTACCTGTAGTTTTTCCTGAATCAGAGGAATTGAATGACGTGTGTGATGAAGCGTGGGTTACCCCTGATAAAAAACTGCTAATTTCAAAGAAGTTATTGGCATTATACCCTTTCCCGCCAGAGGTTAGGGCGCGCTGGGAAACACCCCCTAGGGTGGACAAGGCGCTCACACGTTTATCCAAACAAGTGGCGTTACCGTCTCCTGATACGGCCGCCCTCAAGGATCCAGCTGATAGGAGGCTGGAAAATACTCTAAAAAGTATATACACACATACTGGTGTTATACTGCGACCAGCAATCGCCTCAGCCTGGATGTGCAGTGCTGGGGTGGCTTGGTCGGATTCCCTGACTGAAAATATTGATACCCTGGATAGGGACAGTATTTTATTGACTATAGAGCAATTAAAGGATGCGTTCCTTTATATGCGAGATGCACAGAGAGATATCTGCACTCTGGCATCAAGAGTAAGTGCGATGTCCATATCTGCCAGAAGAAGTCTATGGACATGACAGTGGTCAGGCGAAGCGGATTCCAAACGGCATATGGAAGTATTGCCGTATAAAGGAGAGGAATTATTTGGGGTCGGTCTATCGGATTTGGTAGCCACGGCAACAGCCGGGAAGTCCACCTTTTTACCTCAAGTCCCCTCCCAACAGAAAAAGCCGCAGTCTTTTCAGCCGCAGTCCTTTCGTTCCTATAAGAACAAGCGAGCAAAAGGACATTCATATTTGCCCCGAGGCAAAGGAAAGGGTAAGAGACTGCACCAAGCAGCCCCTTCCCAGGAACAGAAGTCCTCCCCGGCTTCTGCAAAGGCCTCAGCATGATGCTGGGACCTTACAAGCGGACTCAGGGGCGGTGGGGGGTCGCCTCAAGAATTTCAGCGCACAGTGGGCTCACTCGCAGGTGGACCCCTGGATCCTGCAGGTAGTATCTCAGGGTTACAGGTTGTAATTCGAGAAGTCTCCCCCTCGCCGGTTCCAAAAGTCTGCTTTGCCAACGTCTCCCTCCGACAGGGCGACGGTATTGGAAGCCATTCACAAGCTGTATTCTCAGCAGGTGATAGTCAAGGTACCCCTTCTACAACAGGGAAAGGGGTATTACTCCACGCTATTTGTGGTACCGAAGCCGGACGGCTCGGTAAGACCTATTCTAAATCTGAAATCTCTGAACCTGTACATACAAAAATTCAAGTTCAAGATGGAGTCACTCAGAGCAGTGATAGCGAATCTGGAAGAGGGGGATTTTATGGTGTCCTTGGACATCAAGGATGCTTACCTTCATGTCCCAATTTGCACTTCACACCAAGGGTACCTCAGGTTCGTGGTACAAAACTGTCATTATCAGTTTCAGACGCTGCCGTTTGGATTGTCCACGGCACCCAGGGTCTTTACCAAGGTAATGGCCGAAATGATGATTCTTCTTCGAAGAGAAGGCGTATTAATTATCCCTTACTTGGACGATCTCCTGATAAGGGCAAGATCCAGAGAACAGCTGGAGGTCGGAGTAGCACTAACTCAAGTAGTGCTCCAACAGCACGGGTGGATTCTGAATTTTCCAAAATCCCAACTGATCCCGACGACACGTCTGCTGTTCCTAGGGATGATTCTGGACACTGTTCAGAAAAAGGTATTTCTTCCTGAGGAGAAAGCCAGGGAGTTATCCGAACTAGTCAGGAACCTCCTAAAACCAGGGACAGTGTCTGTGCATCAATGCACAAGAGTCCTGGGAAAAATGGTGGCTTCTTACGAAGCGATTCCATTCGGCAGATTCCATGCACGAATTTTTCAGTGGGATCTGCTAGACAAATGGTCCGGATCGCATCTGCAGATGCATCAGCGGATAAAATTGTCGACAAGGACAAGGGTCTCTCTGCTATGGTGGTTGCAGAGTACTCATCTGTTAGAGGGCCGCAGATTCGGCATACAGAACTGGGTCCTAGTGACCACGGATGCCAGCCTGAGAGGCTGGGGAGCGGTCACACGAGGAAGAAACTTCCAGGGCGTGTGGTCAAGCCTGGAAACGTCTCTTCACATAAATATACTGGAGCTAAGAGCAATCTACAATGCTCTAAGCCTGGCAAAACCTCTGCTTCAGGGTCAGCCGGTGTTGATCCAGTCGGACAACATCACGGCAGTCGCCCACGTAAACAGACAGGGCGGCACAAGAAGCAGGAGGGCAATGGCAGAAGCTGCAAGGATTCTTCGCTGGGCGGAAAATCATGTGATAGCACTGTCAGCAGTGTTCATTCCGGGAGTGGACAACTGGGAAGCAGACTTCCTCAGCAGACACGATCTTCACCCGGGAGAGTGGGGACTTCATCCAGAAGTCTTCCACATGATTGTGGTCCATTGGGAAAGACCAATGGTGGACATGATGGCGTCCCGCCTCAACAAAAAACTGGACAGGTATTGCGCCAGGTCAAGAGACCCTCAGGCAATAGCTGTGGACGCTCTGGTAACACCATGGGTGTACCAGTCAGTGTATGTGTTCCCTCCTCTGCCTCTTATACCCAAGGTACTGAGAATTATACGGCAAAGGGGAGTAAGAACGATACTCGTGGCTCCGGACTGGCCAAGAAGGACTTGGTACCCGGAACTTCAGGAGATGCTCACGGAAGATCCGTGGCCTCTACCTCTAAGAAGGGACCTGCTTCAGCAGGGACCGTGTCTATTCCAAGACTTACCGCGGCTGCGTTTGACGGCATGGCGGTTGAACGCCGGATCCTAAGGGAAAAAGGCATTCCGGAAGAGGTCATCCCTACCCTGGTCAAAGCCAGGAAGGAGGTGACTGCACAACATTATCACCGCATTTGGAGAAAATATGTTGCATGGTGTGAGGCCAGGAAGGAATTTCAACTGGGTCGATTCCTACATTTCCTGCAAACAGGATTATCTATGGGCCTCAAATTAGGGTCCATTAAGGTTCAAATTTCGGCCCTGTCGATATTCTTCCAGAAAGAATTGGCTTCAGTTCCTGAAGTTCAGACTTTTGTAAAAGGAGTACTACATATACAGCCCCCGGTTGTGCCCCCAGTGGCACCGTGGGATCTCAATGTAGTTTTGGATTTTCTCAAATCCCATTGGTTTGAGCCACTCAAATCGGTAGATTTGAAATATCTTACATGGAAAGTAACCATGCTACTGGCTCTGGCTTCAGCCAGGAGAGTGTCAGAATTGGCAGCTTTATCATATAAAAGCCCATATCTGATTTTCCATTCGGACAGGGCAGAATTGAGGACGCGTCCTCATTTTCTGCCTAAGGTGGTATCAGCGTTTCACCTGAACCAGCCTATTGTAGTGCCTGCGGCTACTAGCGATTTGGAGGATTCCAAGTTGCTGGACGTTGTCAGAGCATTGAAAATATATATTTCAAGGACGGCTGGAGTCAGAAAATCTGACTCGCTGTTTATACTATATGCACCCAACAAGCTGGGTGCTCCTGCTTCTAAGCAGACGATTGCTCGTTGGATTTGTAGCACAATTCAACTGGCACATTCTGTGGCAGGCTTGCCACAGCCTAAATCTGTCAAGGCCCACTCCACAAGGAAGGTGGGCTCATCTTGGGCGGCTGCCCGAGGGGTCTCGGCATTACAACTCTGCCGAGCAGCTACGTGGTCAGGGGAGAACACGTTTGTAAAATTCTACAAATTTGATACCCTGGCTAAGGAGGACCTGGAGTTCTCTCATTCGGTGCTGCAGAGTCATCCGCACTCTCCCGCCCGTTTGGGAGCTTTGGTATAATCCCCATGGTCCTGACGGAGTCCCAGCATCCACTAGGACGTCAGAGAAAATAAGATTTTACTTACCGATAAATCTATTTCTCGTAGTCCGTAGTGGATGCTGGGCGCCCATCCCAAGTGCGGATTGTCTGCAATACTTGTACATAGTTATTGTTACAAAAAAATCGGGTTGTTTATTGTTGTGAGCCATCTTTTCAGAGGCTCCTACGTTATCATACTGTTAACTGGGTTCAGATCACAAGTTGTACGGTGTGATTGGTGTGGCTGGTTTGAGTCTTACCCGGGATTCAAAATCCTTCCTTATTGTGTACGCTCGTCCGGGCACAGTATCCTAACTGAGGCTTGGAGGAGGGTCATAGGGGGAGGAGCCAGTACACACCACCTAGTGGTCAAACTTTTAAATTTTGTGCCCTGTCTCCTGCGGAGCCGCTATTCCCCATGGTCCTGACGGAGTCCCAGCATCCACTACGGACTACGAGAAATAGATTTATCGGTAAGTAAAATCTTATTTCTCTAACGTCCTAAGTGGATGCTGGGGACTCCGTCAGGACCATGGGGTTTAGCGGCTCCGCAGGAGACAGGGCACAATAATAAAAGCTTTAGGATCAGGTGGTGTGCACTGGCTCCTCCCCCTATGACCCTCCTCCAAGCCTCAGTTAGATCTTTGTGCCCGGCCGAGAAGGGTGCAATCTAGGTGGCTCTCCTGAGCTGCTTAGAATAAAAGTTTAAGTTAGGTTTTTTATTTTCAGTGAGTCCTGCTGGCAACAGGCTCACTGCTACGAGGGACTTAGGGGAGAGAAGTAAACTCACCTGCGTGCAGGATGGATTTGCTTCTTAGGCTACTGGACACCATTAGCTCCAGAGGGAGTCGGAACACAGGTCTCACCCTGGGGTTCGTCCCGGAGCCGTGCCGCCGACCCCCCTTGCAGATGCCGAAGTTGAAGAGGTCCAGAGGTCCAGAAACAGGCGGCAGAAGACTTTCAGTCTTCATAAGGTAGCGCACAGCACTGCAGCTGTGCGCCATTGTTGTCAGCACACTTCATACCAGCGGTCACTGAGGGTGCAGGGCGCTGGGGGGGGGCGCCCTGGGCAGCAATGTATTATACCTTTTTTATGGCTAAAATACATCACATATAGCCCTTGAGGCTATATGGATGTATTTAACCCCTGCCAGATCTCACAAACTCCGGGAGAAGAGCCCGCCGTTTTAGGGGGCGGGGCCTATTCTCCTCAGCACACGGCGCCATTTTCCTGCTCAGCTCTGCTGTAAGGAAGGCTCCCAGGCTCTCCCCTGCACTGCACTACAGAAACAGGGTTAAAACAGAGAGGGGGGGCACTTATTTGGCGATATGATTACATATGTGAAAATGCTATAAGGGAAAACACTTGTATAAGGGGTTGTCCCTGTATAATTATAGCGTTTTTGGTGTGTGCTGGCAAACTCTCCCTCTGTCTCCCCAAAGGGCTAGTGGGGTCCTGTCCTCTATCAGAGCATTCCCTGTGTGTGTGCTGTGTGTCGGTACGTGTGTGTCGACATGTAGGAGGACGATGTTGGTGAGGAGGCGGAGCAAATTGCCTGTATTGGTGATGTCACTCTCTAGGGAGTCGACACCGGAATGGATGGCTTATTTAGGAATTACGTGATAATGTCAACACGATGCAAGGTCGGTTGACGACATGAGACGGCCGGCAAACAAATTAGTACCTGTCCAGGCGTCTCAGACACCGTCAGGGGCTTGTAAAAACGCCCATTTACCTCAGTTGGTCGACACAGACACGGACACTGACTTCAGTGTCGACGGTGAAGAAACAAACGTATTTTCCTTTAGGGCCACACGTTACATGTTAAGGGCAATGAAGGAGGTGTTACATATTTCTGATACTACAAGTACCACAAATAAGGGTATTATGTAGGGTGGGAATAATCTACTTGTAGTTTTTCCTGAATCAGATAAATTAAAGTGTGTGATGATACGTGGGTTTCCTCCGATAGAAAATTATTGGAGGTATACCTTTTCCCGCCAGAAGTGAGGGCGAGTTGGGAAACACACCTTAGGGTGGATAAGGCGCTCACACGCTTATAAAAACAAGTGGCGTACCGTCTCCAGATACGGCCGCCCTCAAAGAGCCAGCTGATAGGAAGCTGAAAAATATCCTAAAAAGTATATACACACATACTGGTGTTATACTACGACCAGCAATCGCCTCAGCCTGGATGTGCAGCGCTGGGGG